>NW_006800010.1:617265-809710 GCF_000485575.1 Poecilia formosa | reverse complement strand
TAGATAAGTTTCATTCAGTCTTTGAATATTAATCTACCCCACGCTTTAATCAGAACTCCATCATTTATTTAAACCTTGGGCTAAATATGTGTGAAAGATGGCAAAATTGACAACCTAAAAACCAGTTCAAATGCAATGCAAATGTCAAAACTGCTGCATTATATTGAATAAGTAAATAGTAGTCACCAGTGAAACATTAACACACAAGACGCAAGAGTTGTTGTTGAGGGATTACTTAATTAGGGCCAAGTTTAATTAGTAGGAAGAGAGCTCTCTTATGTCCTAATTAATATAGCTCAGATATTTACATTTTCAAAGATGTATGTGATTGTTTTCAACTGGTATTGTCTAGTTCTGTCAGTACAAGGATCAATGCTCACTGATGGATGTGGAGAGCAAAGCTAAAATTGCTGAATAATGTTGATATTCCTGGAACGGTGTAAGATTACATAGTGCATCGCATTTTGTTGCATATTGGGCTTCACAGCCAAAGACAAGTCATGGCGCCCCCGATGACACTAGTCTCCTGCTGAGAAAACTAATAATGGGCACACGCGCATTTTAACCGGAATACAAAGCAATGTAGAAGATGACCCGGTTTGATTAGTCTTGTTTGTTCACATCGCGTGAACGGTTGGGTAGATGCTTTCCCGGGAAACACGTAGCACCAAGATCAGCTACATGGAGAAGGTAAACCAGCCGAGACAAAATGATGCAACATTCTGTAATCTTGGGTCGTGTTTCTTAAATGGGTGCTTCATTGGCCACCTCACTTAGCACTACTGGATCACATGTAAACCATTGCACATCGTACCACACCGTCAGAAATACAACAAATCATTACAAATGTTTGCCTCATATGTATAGAATCTTATGCTCAAGGAAGATTGTTTAAATGTAATAGAAGGGAAGGTAAAGATTGACATTTCACAGGCATTTTTGCTGAAAATCATTTGAGCTACAAAACATACAGGTACTTTGAAAGGGAAAATTGACTAGAATGTTAAATGCAATCTATTGAAATACACCGAAGCAAATTATTTACGCCTCTGTAATACTTTGAAATCAGCTTTACATTTCGTGATTACAATAATGTTCTAGCGTTGTCTTTTACACAACAGCACATTTCAGATACTGTAGCATCTGAAATGTGCTGTCTGGCTTTCAGAACCTGGAAAAAAAACCCTGGCAAGAGCAATACAAATTAGAGATGCAATATATTCTATACACTAGTACTACAGAATTTACATAAATGTAGCAGCAATAACTCGATATTAAAAAAAAAAGAAAAAAAAAAAGCAAAGCACAGCGATATGCAGTCAGGAGAAGCAGTTGATGCGTAGAGAAAAAACAGTTTACCTACTTGACTATCCTATTAATCTGTTTACATTTTACAATCTGTTCAAACATATGAAAGAACTGCAGGGTGATACAGTGCTTTTCTATCCCTTACCTCAGGTGGCGCTGTCTCACACACAGTGAATGAAGCAAGTAGTTGATATGTGCTACACATTCTGATGATACACAGTCTGCCTAATGTATTTAATGGATGAGAGTGACATATTTGCTGTTTTTGATTGGCCATGAATGCACAGGGAAACTGCACAGCGTGTGGCAGAAATTGCTGTGCTGCAGTGACAGGGGGCAGTGCTGAACTCCATAGGCACAAAGGGAAGCAGGTGTTCTACTACTTCTTCGCATTTAAGAAGCTGAAAGCGATCAGAAAGAAATACAAAAAAAAAAAATAAACCCTTAAACAGATGGAGCTCACCACCAAAATTATATTGTCAAAATACCTGTACAAAGATGGGAACAGCTAGTAAGAAGGGAACAAGCTCAGCTTTCTGTCAAGAACAAGAACACACATCTTGCATTGGTCAAAGAGAAACCAGGGAGCTTTTAAAAACATCTTCGATTCTCCATACAACCCCCACACCACCCACAAAATATACCCATTTGGTTTAAAAAGGAAGAGTTTCCTAATTTAAAATCAATGCCTTAAACAAACAAACACACAAAAAAATCATCTGAAAGTTAATTTCTATTATGAATTTAATTTTATTTGGTTTATTTAGGTTCTGTAAAACCCTCAATAATATTGATACTTGATCATCATACAGTTTTACTGTACTCTTCATCATGTGTATATAAACCAGTAAAACACCAACAAAGAAAAAAAAAAAAGAAAAGGAAAGTATCTTACTTGGTACCTACATAGCAAAAACCATGGATATGCAAGACTGAATGTCTGAAATGAGAAATGGATATTCTGCACTGATTTAACCCAATCACTGATCTGCACAGCTTTTATGGAGGGTTGTCTCCTCCAGAGAACAAGGTTAACACCTACCAAGATGCTTCTTAGCCTTGTACATCCGTTTTTATACTGTTTCTAAATGTAATAAAATTTCCACCTCACAGCAATGCGCCAGACATCCTTCAACTTTAACCTTCACTATTGCAGAGGCATTAGTAGTTGTAGTTCCATGGCTGTTTCTAATGAGTTCATGTGGATTACACATTTGCAACCAATTCTCCATAGAGTAGATGATCTCGCAGTTGCTTCTCTTTGCTGATAGCAGAAGTTAAGAATGGAGGATCGATAAAATTAATGTTTACCCAAACGTGTTATTGTTCCGCTTTCATATGACCGAATGTCAAAATTTCAGGAGGCATTCTAAATGACATGGTGTTCCTCTACTCAAAACCTTTTTTTTTTTTTTTTTTTAATCCACTACACACAAAAGTTTTGAAAGATCTGTTCATCAGATCATTACTCCTGGCTTTAACTAAAGTACTTAATCTCATTCTGTCGATACTTTAATAGCTGCTGCATGACCTAACAGGTGGAAGTGGTTGTCTGTAGAAAATATGGTGTGAGCTAAACATTAGGATGCACTATATAATCCCGTTATATGAAAGAGACAACGTATTGACAAAGCCAATATTTACTTTCCTGTAGCTGAGACATTGATTTTTTTTTTTCTTTTTTGTGGTCAGAGAGGAGGGGGCGATGATCAGGGAGCTATCGGCACCGTTGGCTTCAGCCTGCGAGTGAATCGATGCATTGACACCAGGGTAGTTCTTGTGCCATCAGTCTGCCAGCCCATCTCATCACTCTGTTTATTCATCCATGGTAAACAATAACAACCTTCATGCTTGCCTGAGGTTCTGCCGATGACCGCTCAAGCATAGAGGACCGAGATATGGCCACCTGGATAGCTTAGAAAGCAAAGGGATGTCTTAGAGCCAGAAATGAGCGATGCATCCTCAGAGAGGTGAATGAGCAGATAATGGCCTGATCTGCATAACACCGACAAAGGGTTGGACTGCGGCGCTCATGCTCACTGATGGCATGTTGCGGTGCATTAAGTAGTAGCTTTGATTCAGACTGAATTAGTCAGTCGCTTTCTCCTTAAGGCCATGGGGCATTGAGTACATATTAACTGTATTCATCAAGAACTTCTTGTAAAAGGTGGTCAAATTGTTTGGTTATATAGCATTTGTTTTTTTTTCCAGCTAGCTTGTAGATGTATTGACCATTCACCTAAAGGATTATATTTAGGTGATTATAAAGTCAGGTCTTTCCAAAGTCCCGCTCTCTGTTTGCCATCTGGGGTTGGAGGTCAGGAGGAGGAGCGGCTTGGGATAATATTTTATAATCTAATCCTGCTTTAAAGTTCTCCTCACCTTTGTCTCTAATGTCTGCTATGTTCCTTGGGCTTCATGATGTTCTCCAATAAAACAGTTGTCCTTTAAAATGACACACGAGGTATGACTTCTGATTTCGGTTTGAAAGGTGATTTAAAAACATGTACTATTTTCCTGCCACATTATTGTACATGCAACCAGCACTTTGTGCTGCATGTCATGAAAGCTCCAAAATATGTACTGAATCTTGTGGCTTTAATGTGACAAAATATAAAAGGCCAAGGGATAGGAGTACTCTTTCCGTTACACTTAAGGAAGAACCTAAGTATATACTATAGTTTGATGGGCACAGGAGTTTTCCCAAATTAGGAACACTGTCAGACAGGTGACATATAAAGACCAATTACAGAACCTGTCTTCATAAAAGTCACTCTGCAGCAGCTTCCATGCTTTCCTAATTTAGGAGTGACGTGCCTCTAGTAATTGTGCACTTCCTGCTGCACGGCAAAGGACATCGCTGCATTAAATTGACAACAGCACACAAAGGCAAATAATCAAAAGCCCTTCCACTGTAATGAGGCAGAAATATTAAACAGTACATCCTTGCCTTTGATCCACGCTACCACCTTTGGGCATGATAATAAGTCGGATGCTAATGTGTGAGGTACTAACAATAGAGACTAAACGCTGTGGAGAGGGGATGAATGCGAATGGGATTCTGGTCACACAACGTCGTTGCAGGGCATCCGAGAAGAGCTGAAAGACATTGTGGAGGAAGTCACAGAAGTATGACGCTGTCAAAACACTTCATGAGCCATTGTACTGGATTGCAGTCAATTTGTTTGGAATTCATCTGGAACATTTTTGTTCTAGCCATTGCAAAAAAATGTACCACATAAAAACTACCTGATAAACCAACCTGTAAAAACTCACGTTACTGGTCATCGAGAGTTCAATTTTTTGTTGGGTTCACACTTTGATTTATTACCAAGCCATGGATTAATCTTTATTTGTTAATCAACCAAGAGGAGCTCAATTTAAAAAAAAAAATATATAAATAATGCATTGTCCTCCTTTACCATGCTTGCACTAAACTGAAAAGTCATAAATTCCTGTACCTTAATGGTGAAAAAAGCCACATCGTTTTCAAAATTGGCCTTTGTTAGATTCACGGAGAGCATATTTTAGTACTCTAATTTGATTCATAATGAATACCTGCAACATGCCCTTGGAGCTATTCGCAGTGCAGTAAAAAGTAAATTATGGCTGAGAGACAAGGTTGGCCAGGCCAATATTGTTTTTTTGTTTTTTTTTCTGGTCAACAGCCTAATCCAGTGAGTAAAGCTCTGAGACAGCTTGACAGAAGTGCACAAATATCAGCAGGAGCATGATTATATCATCATCCCTTAATTCCAGCTGCCAGCTTAGTTTTAACTGGAAAGTATTTCTATTTATATTTAGGTACAAACAGCAGGTCCTTTGATTCTTCTGTCAGCAGTGAGTGAATGTTTCAGCTTTCAGAGGAAAGTTCCTCAAAATAAGACCTAAATAATGAAGGACCACTGAACAGCACTTGACCCAGCAGTTGTTTTTTTTTTTTTTTTTTGTTTGTTTGTTTGTTTGTTTTTTTGACTGAAAAGTAAAATCTCTGAACTGAAAAAAAAATGACAAATGCTTAGACTTACTATTATTAACCTTATCTTGTCCAGTCCAACCCCCTCTATATTTTTGGGCAAGTAAGGATGAAGATGAGGAAAAAGCTTTAAAATACATTTATATTTTACTGCAGCACCTTAATCTCTAACTTTTAAAATCTTTTATCACTTTTTAAAAATTGCAAAAACAGCAACTTTTTTAAATGTGAGTTTAAGTGGTATGATACATTGTTTTGTTTTGATTTTTTTAAAACATCTTTATTGGAGGTACCAATTAAGTAGAGTTGTAAAAACCTCTAAAGTATCAATTTAGCTGTTGGATTGTAAAACTGAACTGAGAAAAGTGATAACATCTTTTAAAACAAAGCATGAAATTTTATGAAACTTGCTGTTTGGAATTGTCGGGGACGTGAAACTGCTTAGTTGTCATAAGAGGATAGTAGGCGCTGCTATTTGGTACTTCAAGGAGGAAATGATTATTTAAAAATTGCTGTTTTTGAAAAAAAAAAAAAAAAAAACATCTATGCATGCCTTTGTCACTGAGGCCTCAGTTACCATAATCCGTATCACATAAAACAGACAGCAAGGATTATGGAATGCCAAAATGATAAATACTAAGATGAAAGTACAATTTCCTTACAGAACTTGCAATCATCTCAAATATACCACTAAAAACGAACGACAAGGAAATCAGTTATTTTAGAAGAGTTTGCTCAAGCTCTAGTCAGCCACATGAACAAATAATTTGCTGCATACTCTGTATTTTCCAATCTGTTGTCAAACAAGACCTAGGCCATCATTATGTACCTGGAAACAACGCGAGCGATAGCAGGTCTCTGCTTGCCGTGAGTGGGTGTGCTCCAATAAGGCCTCTGGATGTGGATATTATTTCTGTTGTTAGACTAAAACTAATTCCTCTCTAAACTTTACCTGTTGTAAGTAAAGTTTTAATATGAAAATTGAGGCTAATTGAACCTGTACTACCATGTACCAAAGGTCTCATTACTGAGATGTACGCATGCTGATAACATATATATTGTGTCAATGTTCAAATGCTGTTCTTCACCACTCAACCGTGATGTAGTGGTGCGCTATTGTGCAGCGTTGCATCACCTTTGGATGTTGAGAAGGTGGATGAAAACCTTAACTCCATAATTTATTTTTGCAAAGTTGACAGCGTTGGAATTCTGATGTCTGCTCTCGAGAAAGTCTTCTCGAAACAGGATTTCTTTAGGGCCAAGCTTTTAGTTCCCCGTCAATATTCTAGGGGCATAGGTTAATACTCATTTGGGCTGGCATTAACAGCCATCGCTAGCTATCTGTTTTAAGCTTTCCATCAGGATTTTCCGCCTGATTTTGGGGAGAAGACAAATCCTGTCTGACAAGCATGAAAATAACAAATTACACCCGAAAAGCAGCATTTTAACAAAGAAAATTGAATAACTCAACGTAGATTAGTGTCATTGAGCAATTAAGTGCCCACTTACAATGTGACCCTGTAATTAGGTTGTGGATGGGCTCCATCCACTGTTAAGAATAATTATTATCAGCCTGCTGCAGATTTCAGCCAACAAAGAGCTTTTAAAAGATTTACTTTGATGTTGTCATGTGACTGTTGTTTGGAGGTTTTTGTAGGTTAATGGGAGGATAATCGGGACTGTTTGATCTCAGTTGAGTAGCTGGTATTTGCATCTCTGTGTGCTCTCTCGTACTTGGTTCTGACAATAAACAGAGAAAAATGTGTCCTGTTGTGAGTAAAATGATAAAACCAGGGATTCTTACACAAACATGTTTCCATAATGTTTAGCAGGGCAGTATTTTTTTGGTTCATTTCCCAGCGATACAGCAGAAAATAGTAGTTTTGGAACCAAATATCAAATGTAATTTCCATGAAAAACCATATTAAAATCATTTGAAAAATTATTAATTACTTTAGGTGGTTAAGATTGACATTTTCTGCAGTCAAGTGTTGTCCTGCCTTTGGTAAACTTAGCTTTAACAGTCAAATTTGATGGTTGTTGTTAGCAACCCAAGCAAACAATGATACACCATCGTCATTACTAAGAAAGGCCCCATAGCTACCTTAAGGCAGCACCTTGAGAGTCTGCAGAAACACAGAGTCCGAGTCAAGGGCTCCTGGTCCTTGTAAAGCTGTGTAACCATGGAAATGCACATTTTTGTAAATAAGGGAGAAACAAGCAGCGACTGCATCACCAGAAGACTAGACAGTTTTTCCACTTGTTGAAAAAATTCCAACAAAACTAAATACCAAGAAGGTTGTTGTGACTCAGCCTGTCGTGACACTGCACTTAATTTTGCGCAGCATGTAGCCAAGGCCTGCTAAGGTGAACTCTGGCATTCTTAAGCTGTCTTTCCTCCAGATCACCTCTGATCCAGTTAAAACTAATTCCCTGATCATGGAGTTAGTGTCCCACGATTCAACAACACAAAATACCTAGGCCATTGCTATGCTCAAGGTGTGTGCCTGAATATTTGTCCTTCCTATTTTTCTGAGAGAGAAATTCGGCACACCACAAATTGATGTATCATTAGTTACCGGTCATTGATTGTGTCAGACCTTGAAAGTAGTGGTGTGTTCTCTAATTAATGTGGATTATAAGTTTAAGATTAAAGAAAAATGGTTGATAATGTAATCAATGTCACTGTCTGTATTAATTTCCATGGGTAAAATGATAGGCTGTTATATCCATGATAGTATGTGCATTTTCTAAGTTTTTTTTTTTTTTTTTTAAATCAAACATGCTGAAATAATTACAGGTGTATCTCAGAAAGTTAGAACATTACCAAAAAGTAATTTCATTTCAGTAACTCAATACATCAGGCAAAACACAAGTTAATTACAAACACAACTTAAAATATTTTTAATCGCTTTTTCTTTTTTTTTGTTTATGAGCATTTTCTGCTAATATTAACTAATGAAAACACAACATTTAATTGCTTAGAAGATTGGGACAAAAATAAAAAAAATAAAATAAAATGGACTTAATTAAATTTACCTGCTGAAAAGTTATTTTTAAAAGCTACTTTTCATCTGAAAAATATGCCTCATTGGAACACAAGTTCCAGTTTATCGAGGTGCATGTAGCATAAAATACAGCAAGAAGGAGGCTAACTTTGTGGGCACAATCCACATGTGCTACATAATACTGCATCTTATTGGTTTGTCACTTCCACTTGGTTAAACCTGGAAGAGCCACAGCATTTTGGTTCCTACCTTTCTAATGTCTCATCAGAAGATATTTTCTCACCTGAACCTCAAAAGCAGTTTGGAGAATTTTGCTTCTTTTGTTGAGTTAATCAGTATCAAATAAACAATGGCTGATTAGAATCAACTTTTACTTGAGACCAGTGATTACCTTTGACCAGTCTTTCCATTTGAAATTACAACTTTTAAGTGAAGAAGAACACAAAGGAACGTCTGTAGATGTAATAAGAATAATTAGAAACAAAGAGAAACACAAACTACGGTTTTGTGAGGGGCATGGTGTCACACAGAAAATACAACTCAAATCAAACCCAACAACGCAGACTACCTAAGGACCTCTGTCAATGCAAACTGGATTTAAACCTCAGCAGTGCCACAGATCGTCTCCAAACCATTCCACATTGATGCAGTAATGTATGCAAAAGAATGCCAAACCATTGCATAGAAATAAGCATTCTTTTCCATAAGCCCACATTGTTTCTTCAAAATCTCCTTTTTATTGATCTTATGTTGTCAAATTTTCTACGACACTGAATTTTAGGTTTTTATTTGCAAGCCACATTCATCACATCACATAATGAAAGGCTTGAAATGTTCCAAGTTGCGGAATGAATCGGCGCACCTTAAGTTTCACTCATAGACAAAAGATATTGAGCTTTTTAAAAAATATCCCCATTTCTTGAGCTGTACTTGTTATTTTAAGGAAAGATTAAAGGGATCTAAAAGTGAATAGAGAGCAACCCAAATCCTACTCAACGGCTTTAGATGTATTATGAACTAGCTTAGGCAGCTCAGACGTGTTTTGGTGCTCAAAGGAAGACATATATAAAACATGACAAGTTGTGTTTAGCAATGTAATTGGTGTGAGATTTAAATATTTAAAGTTATAAAATGAATGTTGAAAATGATTCTTTCTTTTGAAAGTCAGAAAGCGTTTTCCACCGGGGCACTGTCTTGAGAAGCTGTCCTTTAAAAGTTACCAATAAAAAGTTGACAGTGCTGTAAAAGAAAGCAGTTGCAAAGACTGCTAACATGGATGCATAAAGTGAGGTTGTTTTTGAGCAAACCTTAGTCCAGATGAGAAAGTGTTCAAATTGACATCATTAGTAGTACACATTCTACAATTAGCCTAAAGGGGTCAACTAATTATTAACCGAATAATCAGTAAATATTAAGTAGGTTGAACTGTCTGCAGTTTTGACCACTCCAAGAATTTTGCGTGCCGAGGGGATTTTACCTCAGTTCACACTGAGCTGTGGCCAGATACTGTAGCATAAGGCTAAATAATGGAATAATTAGGCAAAATTTGGGGAGTACCTGTGTTACTTTTGTAGCAGTGGTGGATATTTATAGTATATATGCTGTTCCATGTGATCTTTGAACATATCTAAATAAGTCTGGCCCAGTTTAGATGCTAATCATAAGGTACATACTACATATCAGATGCTTAAGAAGGTCTGGACTGGAGCGTTGCCTAAAACAGTGCAACTTTTGCTGTCGTGACATTTTAATAATCTGGTGATCTTGAGAAAGCAAAGCAAATTTTCTCTAAATAGCTATCTTAACTTTTTTTATTGAAAGTTAGTGTTTGCTTTAAAAAAAAAAAAAAAAAAAGCAAGCTAAAACTAGTCTGGTTGCCTCAGCATACCTATTTTGTCGTCATGTGGCATTCAAAGTTAAAAATAGTCTTTCATCTCAACTTGGCCAGTGCTGAAAAGCATTCCACATATTTCATTTTAATTGTTTGAGAAAAGGAAAAACCCTGTGGCTGTGGCTAATTTCAGTTTGCCTCTTTATGCGAGTCCTGGTGTATTTCACATCTCAATTACCCATCAAAAAATTTGATGCAAATTGTTGACAGCAAAAAAAATAAAAAATAACAATAATAATAATGAGGGTTTTGCAGGGCCCTCTCGTGTAACTCTCATCATCATTATCTGGGAGGAAATTAGTTACTCATGCCGCTAGAGGTGTTTTTTGTTTGTTTTTTTATTTTTAAGTATGATTGCTCACTTGGGATGGTTAGAATATTGTATTTGAGAAAATATGGCTGTTTAACAACAAGAAGAAATATTTAAGAAAAGCTAAAGAAATTGCCTTTTTACTCTTAGACAATTTGTTTACTGTTTGTTTTTAATCAGATTCTAATCAACTAATACTATGGATCACAGAAGGTTTTTTTTCCATGATATCTATAATTACAAACTTTGGTTAGAGATGTGAATCTTTCTTTTTTTGTTTAGTTTTTATTATTTTTAACTCATGTTATTCAGTTTTTAGAATTTTATTTACCTACTTTTCAATTTCCTGTATCTGCTTTGATCTGTTCAAGGTTGTGCAGGGCCTACATACTTTATTGGTCAATAGTGAAAGGTCTTCATTAGAATCAAGATTCTTAAAAAAATACTGCAGTTTTTTATGTACTTACTCTACTTTAAGACCATTAAGGGGGCAGTAGTTTCTACTCTCTTTTTTTTTAAGATACTCTTATGCGCTTCCATTAAGTGTTGCACTCTCATCCTATCACTCTTTTTCTCTGTTAGTGGGTCTTCAATCTGCATTTTATATGGGTTACCACACAATTCCAATTAACTTTGCCCACAGTAGTCTCTTTAGGGTGATTAAGGTGGGTGAGTGGATGATTAATGGCATGATGTTGGAGGAGAAGTGAAAAGGGAAGTGTATCATTGAGAGAAAATGCAAGGTGTGGTTATTGATGGGCAGCAAGGGGAGGGTACACTGTGTCAGAAGTTTTATGTCTTTGTTTTAGTATGTAGTCATGAGTTGAACGCCAGAGTTTACAAAGGGATAACTGTTGATACAACTGTTGTACCAACAGTGAAACAAAAGCAGCACTACTGAATACTTTTCAATTATTTTTTTCATGCTCCAACAACAAACTTCAAGGATATTTTGGCTGTCCACCTAAACCAAAATCTAAACTGACAAGTTGTTCGACGAGAACGTCACAGGTCTAGAGATCCGCAGCTTAAGAGGCTAGATTTGCTGGAACGTAGGGCTGGCCGTATCAATCTAAATATCAATAATATTGATACAAGGGAAAATATTGGTTTCAGATCGATAAGATCAATACTTCTGTTTACCACTTATCTTCCATATGTCCAGCAAATTATTCCAGGGCATATGCAGAAATTATAATGTGAAATATCAAGAGCTTACATTTTCTATACGAGGGCAGGATTTGATATCTTTGTAATATTTGCACTCAAAATCTCTGCTTTCTTTTAAATACAATCTATTTGAAAATAAAACTGTATTTCTTTCAAACAGATTTAATTCCCCCATAAGTGCAGTTGTATTATTAACAGTGTAGACAGTTGAAATGAAAATGGGTACCCGTCATGCTGAGGTGAAGGAAGTTGGCCACAGACTCTTTTTCTGACTAGATGGCACATGGATACCCTCAATGTGTCCTATAGTTGGATTCCCAAACTCATACTTGGTCACCGCAGAGGCTTTTATGTCAAAACAAACTCATGTGCTTGTTCATGTCCAACTAAGAACGTGTGGGAAGAGTTTAAAAAAAGGCTATTCACAGATGGTCTCCATCCAATACGACTGAGTTTGAAATACTTTCCACCGGTGGAGGAAACATTTCAGTCTCCAGATATACTGTTAGTGATATCCCTCAAAAGACTTGCTGTAATTGCGTAAGTAGGTAGTTTTACAAAATATCGATTCATGGTGCTCAAAAAATATACTCAGTTATATCAGAAATTAGTTGTAAAAACCTTTGAAAAACATTTTTGTTTTTCCTTTCACATGACAGCCCTTGTGTTGGTATGTAAGCTTCTTTTTCTAATGAGACAAAATGTGAGAGTTCAAGGTGTGTAGAAATTGTAGCACCATGCTTTTCGCCTTCCATCATAATAAAAATAAATTGCATGTTTAAAATCAGTTCACTTTCGGATGAACCTTATTCTAGCCTTAAAATTAAATTTGCCATTTCTCCTGGGAACTGAACGCTTTTTATGAAACCGTCTGTGATGTGTTTAATTCAAAAGTTTGTTGGACTTTCTCTTCATGTATACCTTGAATTTCATCCTGTGATAGTGTAGAAATGCAAGACAAATTAGTTGTTTGACACATTTCTTTGGAGCACTTTCAAAAGTTTGGCAAGCCTTCCCTGCCAGAAGCAAGTCTAGGAAAGAGAAGAGTTCCATACATCATTGTGCTTAGGCATTACTGTGGGTAATGAAGTGTGAACTAGGAGTAGCACTTCATTTTGTCATAAAGAGTGTGAGCGAGCTCACTGTAGGACGAGGAGATTGTGGACCGTCTTCAGGCAATCCCAGCCAAGTGCCTCGAATTACAGCTGTCAGTGAAATGAATAAAAAATGAACTCTATTACTCTATGAATGCAATTGTTTTATATTTCACCTGAAAGTGGAAGCAAACAGTGCATTCACTGAAGATATTTGCATGATAGGCTTAGGGTTAAAGATGGGTAAATCTACTTGCCATTAAGGTTCAACCTTTTTTTCCCCTATTAACTAGTTAAGACTTTTTCCCAAGTGAGATTGCTGCAATATGACCAACATTTCATTTTTAGGTTGGTCCAAGTTTTCTCTTGATTCTCATTCAATTTATGGCTGGACCAAGAATGTGTCTTGTAGTTTTCAAAAACATTATTTTGGCCAAAATTATTGTTTTAATAAGTCAATAATAATTGTAATTAATTTTATGTTATGCTCTGTATGATCTCTGACTTCACTAAAGATTAACTCACATCAGCATGCCAAATGCTGAAGTAGGGAAACAGCAGGGCAATCTGAGCTACTTTTAAATTAAATCAACTCATAATGTTTTGACTAAAGGAGTCACTCACTCTGTACTGAATTGAACCTTCTTCTCAAGATGATCAGACAGTCCTTATACTAACCTATTCTAAATTAAATATAATAAACTGCACATAGAATAGATTTAAATGTAGATATATTGACTGCAAATAATCAAAAATGTAGATCGCTGACTAGATGGTGTTAAAGTTCTTCCTATACAATCTTTGGATGTCTTTGGACAGAATACATCGTCACTGTGGCTTAAATAAAAGATATGCATTTTAGGAGCAATACTTCTTAAAGCTCAACATTTTAAAGTAGAATAGCAATGGCATAAGGAGATACATCAATAAACAGTTATTGCGCCCAAAACTCAAAGACAATGGACGATCAACTTTGAAAAAATACATTTTACAAATACAAATTTTATACATTCAAGTATTTAACGACATATTGAGTGATGTATTGGAAAAAATTTATACATATGCATGTATGTGTGTTTCTAATTTTATTTTGAGGATCACCTACATAATTATGTCGGTGACAACTTTGTTATGGATTGGATTGGAAGGTTTTGTTCTTTATATGTTGAAGATCTTAAATGTGGAAAATCATGAAATGATGCAATGGGCCACAAATATGTAAAATAAGGAGACCTGCTCTCTGAATTTACATCTGTTAGCAGGTAAACAATTTACCAAGTGGAATATATTAGTATAATCTGTATGTTTTCCTTAAAAAATGTCTTTTCTTTTCATGTACCATGGTTCCAAAGCGATTCATTTTTACTAAATGCTGCTTAAAACACAAGAACATGTTTCCAGCAGGCCCAAGCAAGTCATTCTGGTGGAAACATTCAGAGGCTTTCATTTGTTTCTAAGCAAGCACACATAATTTCACAGCTTGATGTATTGTCCGCACATTGCCCCAGGATATCTTAGATAAGTGTGCAGCATTAACAACAGAAGGCCTCTGTTGTAAGCAGATGCTTGTGTAGCTGTCAGACTGGATGCAGGTGTCACCAGCTATCGGAGGAACAGTATAACCCCAGGTGTGAATACTGTGCTTGTCTCTGACATTTTAATGTGGAATGATTCAAAATGTTATGAACCTTAGGGAAATTTTCTCTTATGAAGATGAAAGAAGCTCAGGGCCAGTTTAATCATGTCTTTGTGTCTTGCGCAAAGTAAGCTTTGCAAAGATTTGCAAATGATTATATTTATTATACAGCAACAGCCAAAAATGTATGCCTGGAAGGCAACGACTCGGCGATCGTTGCGCCTGGTCATGTTGCATATGTATTTATGGGGCTTCAACTTTTATTAAACAAAATAGGGAAAAGATTCAAAGCCTGCCAAGCCTTGTTCAAGCAGAACTGCACTATATTTTCCCGTCCAAAAGCACCTCCTATCTTTTGCAACATTATTGCTCTCAGTTACTCAAAGGGGGCACGCAGATGATGTAACAAAGAGAGTCACAAATGTGTGAATTAAAATGTGATCAATCGCAGTGGTTTTCAACCTTTTTATAACAAGCATGACCTCAGTAAATATCACATTTTCAGAATACCGCTGTCTCAACAGACGTTTTAAAACAAAAGTACAACAGGAGTTTAACTAAATGCTGAAAATCATTTCTGCAATTTTTATGTCTGCCATTTTCCCCATAAGAGCATCAACAACTATCAACAGATTTGAAACATGAATAAATGTAGTAGAAGTTCATTGTTCGCTATCATTGTTAGGTTCATACTGGGTGTTGTAAAAGTATTCTGCTGCTTCTTCTCTCTTCAGTAGTTCCTCATGAAGAGCGATGAACGTGAAAAATGATCTATTTGGCTGCTGGTGCTGAGTAGCTCAGCTAGCTTGTGAATAATATGTAAAATGTTTCTCTTCAGTACTGCTAAATGCAGGTCAAGTACAAATACCTGATCAGATTGGCATGAGCAAATTCTTTTTCACAGCACCGTACCATGATGAACAATCACTTCGACACTCTATCCACAAAAAGTTGTTGACGATATGCTTTGTAATTTTGCTTCAAAGTTCATTGGTTTATTTAACTGTGATAAACACAATTTGCAGTTTAGTTTGAAAAAAAAAAACAGTTGTCTAAAGGAAATGTGATAATATATTGCTGGTTTTCGACACAGTAGAGAGAAATTTGTTTTACCTGCTTAACCAGCTTTGGCGAATGCATTTAGCTTCACAGTTCATATTATGAAGCCATTTACATAGTGATCAATACCAAATTGATTAAAAATATATTGCAGGATCAACAAATAAAAGAAAAAGTAGACTTTTTCTTATAATGATTTCCCTACTGAAAGGGAAAAAAACAACAACAAAAAAAAAAAAACTGAGGACTTGTCGCTTATCATCAATTGTCAGAGTTATGCTGCGTTTTAGTTTTTTTTCTGTTTTGTTGCCCAAGCTTAAAGGACCCTTTCAAGACCCACCTTAACAGCTGACAAAGCAGACAGCAGCCAGGCATTACAAGTGGAACGCAGTAGGGAATCAATCTAATACAGAGAAAACAAATAACCTGAGTCGCTATGAAGACAGAATACACTGGCTCTCTCTGTGGCTCTGCCAAGGTATACATCTCTGTGGTTTGCACAGGTTCAGTGTGTGAAATAACCCAAGGTGTCCAGAGGCTCTTGTAGATCAATATAACATGATTTTGTAATGGTGCCACACTTTTGACCACCTAACTTATTTTTTCTCCCATTAATAATATTTTTTTTGGCAGGAGTTAAATCATTCAATCTTGTCCGATTGCGTTTTCCAGGGGTTTTCTGCTGCTTGTCATCTTAACATCTTTTAGAATAAGGAACCATAACGAAGAAAGACATTTTTTCTTTCAAAAGTATAGAAATTAAGCTGTACTTCATCTTAGATTTGGGCATGTAATGCCTCCATACATGCAATGCATCCAGAGTGATGCATTGTTGTTGTATTTTTGAAAATATCATTAATGCTTAGGGTTGGATATGGAGCCTTGAGAAACAGTGCTCCATTTTTGATGTGCTGCTGCTGCTCCAAACTACCTCCACTGCTTCTTCCTTTGGGTCTTCCTCAGTCTTGTAGGCCAGACTGCCCGACTCTGCTCACTGTTAATGATTTTTATACTGTACCAGCTGCTAACCTGGACAAGGCTTGTTTTTGTTTTTTTGTGCACCAGGTTAGCAGATTAGTGGAAGTTCAGTAACATGCAGCTTTAGATACTGACACGTGTAAATGAGAGGTCGCACTAGAGTTGTTTTATTGTCCATGATTTTGATTGATGTGGTCAAAAAATTCCTGTCGTATGCAATTTTTACCCATTCATTTTTAAAATGATAATGACATTTATTTCCATTAAATTTTTATTCAAGTTAATTAATATTTAACACAGTGATGATTTCTGATATGGGTGATATGGGTGGCATCTTGTGAAAATAGCTTGAATCAAAGTTGAGAATCGTTAGGAATCTGAATTATTCAAATTTAATTGATGCCCACCCCTAATTATGCTAGCTGTGTCCAGGAATTATTTTTTTCATTTAATCATGCTGCCCCCCTGCAATATTTTCTTTTTATCACTCATCATGCTAAAACAGCAAAAGTTTTACAAATGATATTGTTGCAACAGTAAACACAGTTATTTCACCTTTCCCCTTAGGTTAGCATTATTTTATAATAATGTATTCACAGTCTCCAACTTAGCCAACCTTATAGTGTCATTCATATTCTATGGAAGTGCGTTCCCTACTCTGTTTATAATGCATTGTCTGTCTTTTTATCTATGTCTGGCCTTGTTTCATGTTTACTGAATCAAGGTGGGTTCAGGGCAACAGCAACTTAATCTGGGGAATTACAAGAGTCATCTGAAAGGGAGCACAAAGCAAATCCTTGAAAAATATATAACGTAGCACTTTCAATTTTTATATTGAATCTGTATTCCCTTTTGAAAACACAATGCCAGAGCACAGAATTTATGTGGAAATATGCATTTCCCTGCTCACGACTGATTCAAAGAAGACAACTAAACATCCTTGGAAAACACTGACAGATGCTATAATGACATGTTTTACATTTAAAAGTTGTTGATTTTAGTTTATTTATTCAACTGGGACAGGATTCACGACTCCTGACAGGAGCACGAGGAAGTAATGATATCTTTTTTCTGCACCGTGTTGTTTATGGTCTCAGAGGAGCTAATTACTATTGTAGAAGTGTTAGGTTGCCAATTGAAGCCAAGATCTCACCACTTTAAACATGTCTTGACACCCCTGTAAAGGAACAATCCACACTTATAATTGTGATCGAAGGCGTCACAGTTTTCAATCACCACGGCAATCGAACGCCTATCTAAAACCATGATTTCTTCCACTGAAAACTTATCTATTATTCTGTCAAAGTAAAGTGCAAATTGAACTTTCATTCAATCAGTTTGAGCTCCGAACGATTCTCCTTCCAAGCAGGATAATGAAGAAATTCCGTTGATGTGGCTATGTAGACAGGTAGCTATTGATATGTAAACAAATTTAGCATTCTGCGTTTGCCAGCACAATACCAGATGCTGTCAGAGTTTCCAGGGCATCATAATCTTGTTCCATCTGGCATATGGTGGAGCCAGCCTCTAAAATGCATCACTTGAGGGATGTACTCTCATATGACTTGGCATACCCTGTGCTGTCAACATTTGAGGTATTGTGCTGACTGACTTCAAACGTTCGATTTGAGCTGGATGTCTCGAAATGTCACCCGTGACATCTGTACAGACAAAGCCATCTCCACCAATTGAAGTGGAAGAGACTGGAGAGATAAATGGCTTTTCTTTTTTTTTTTTTTTTTCATGGCACAAATTGCAATCTAATATCTAAAATATAGTCCAGATAGCCCTGCACGTAGCCGCATCGCCTCTGTCCCTTTGGGAGAGCAGACTATTTTTCTCTTTTTTGGCCACAGCATAGAAGCCGAGCAGGAGGCAGGGGAGGCCAGATTGGCAATATTTATCTTGGTCTGAAAAAGGAACTGAGCACAAATATTCAGGGTAATTTTAAGCTTCGGAAAGTCTGCTGGGGAGGGGGCACGAGGGCTGTATAAATATCAAAGTGAAAGAAAGTATTCCATTACCGTTTGTTTTGGGTAGCTATTCAAGTCATAATAAAGAAAGTGCTGGATAAAGAGATGAAAAACAAAGAAATAGTTTTTATTTACTTGTGCTACAGCTGTGCTCTGGAACATTTTAGTTAACACTTAACAGCTCCTATAGATCACGTAAGGTTTTAAGCAGTGTAGTTTCTTTTTTTTCTCTTTTTTCGTCATTTTTCTATGTAGTGATAAACACATCTGTCAAACACATACATGCATTATTTTGAAATACACTACACTTAGAACAAAGGCTTGCTGGGAAACGGTTTGTTCACCAGTCGGAGCAGAATTGCAATCAATAAAAAAACTCAGAGCCTATTAGCCTAGGTGAACTGTTTAACACCAACTGGCCCCTATTACTCAGGTCGGTCAATGATGTTTGTCACTTTAATGCTATTAGCACTATTTTCTATTAAGGCCATCTTAGATCTGCCTGGGAATCTAAAAGAGTCTCCTTCCACTAACCCTTTAGTGGCTTTTATTTTGAGCCTAAAGCCAGAATGCCATGGCACGAGTTTGTAAAAACTACATAACATACCAACAGAGACAGAGTGTGTTCTGAAAGGGAGGCACAAAGTGGTGAAGTTGTTAGCAGTATTGCATTGAAACAAGAAGGCGTTGGGTTCGGTTCCGTCCAGCTTATGCATGAAGTTTGAATGTTCTCCCCATGCATGTCTGTGTTCACTTTGGGCACTCCAGTTTCATCCCTTAATGTAAAATCATGCAAGTTAGGTTAGGTGGTCTCTCTAAATTGTCCTTAGGAGTAAGTGTGTGGTTGCATAGTTCTACGTCTCCATGGATTATCAACCTATTCAGTGTATGCCTTGCCTCTTGCCTATAATAACACTTGAGCTAGCTCCCAGTCCCCTGCAACATTGCAAGCACAAAGTGGGTTTAAAAAATAGACAAATAGATACTTTGAAAGGGAAAACAATAATAGCTTAATAAAGCCATTTTTGGCAGCTCTGAAAGATACTGATAAGCTCTTATTTTTCATCTTATGGAAGGCCCCACAATACTATGGTAGGTTCCTTGTGACTAAGTATGCTGGGCTTTCCACATCAAACATAATTAAAAAAAAAAAAAAAAACTTCATATTTAACCAAATTGCAGAATCAGAAACTCAACCAGTGATGGAAATTGGTTTAATTTATCCTTTCAGAAAAGAAGTTACAGATATTTTTGTAAGAAAAGCTTCAATGTATCACAGTTACTATACATTTGAAGTCTATAATGGAAAATAATATGATTTTAGCATAGTTCTTGGAATTCCAAAGTAAACAATATGGTTGTACCATTTTCTTTCTTAATAAGCCACAGAAATGTTAGCTCTGTTCACCAATTTTGGGTTCTGCCACAGTTGGACCCGCCACATGAAAAACTTAATTTTCTTTCAAAGCAGTAAAGTGGTTGTTTGAAGATGATAATCCAAAAAGGAGAGAAAAAGGCTACATAAACAGTCACAACGTGGTTGTTTCGCTTAAAAAAAAAGTTATATATATATTTTTTTTTCTTTATATTACAAAGCGTTCTTTCCTTTCTGTGGACACGTTGTGCTGTAAAAATCATCCTTGTTGAGAAAGTAATAGTTTCTCTAAAGTAATCCGAATCTTGAGTGACATGGTTGAAATCAGTGAAGGCAGAGAAGGGTTCACGTCTGATGGGATTAGTGCCTGTGTAAAGCTGAACATTTGTTTTTCTTTTTTGGAACTTCAGCCACCAGAAATAAATGCATTAATGTCACCATCATTGGAGCTGATGGCTTGAGCTAAAGTCACATTTTAGCCCCAGTTTTCAATTGTACCTGTGACATCAGTTGGTATCATCGTCTGTATCACATTTACATGGGCCGAGGCGTTCTGCTTCCCACTCTACTGTAATTCATTGGTGTGTCTGAATGTGAAAACAAAAGTATTGACGACGTCCTTAGGCAAATCAGCAAAATGTAAAGGTAGGTAAGCTCAGACGCCACCTTTGCTGTTCTCTTGGAGATTAGAGACAGAAGGTCAATGGATTGAGTTCAGATAAAGCAGGCAATTCAACCAAACAAGCTGACCCTCTCTTTCCTGCTTTCCCTCGTATTCTCATTATTGCCCTTATCAACAATGGAAGAGTGGGGCAGATGAAAAGTACTTTGCAAATTGATACGCTGTGTTCTGTTTGCATTGCTGTGAACATTTCATTTCTGTGATTGCTGTGAAAAAAATCAAGCTCCTCTATCTTCTCTCTGTGGACCAACCACCATCTGCAGAAATGCACTCCTTCCAGTCAGAAACAGAGTGTTGTTTTCAAGTTCCTATTATGTTTCTTGAGCAAAGGTACATCGTAGAATGATTTAAACTGCAGCAATGTCTTGCTAAATTACAATAACGAGCAATAAGTATTACGTTTTGTCAAATCAAAAGTCATAAAGAATAATTATGATCAAATATTAATAAAATATATTGGTAAATGTTCCAGTTATGAATGGGAACTCTAAGAAAGTGGGTATTAAGCCTTGATTTACAATGTTTTAACTGTTTTAAAATTTTCTGGATGTTTGTTCTAGATTTGTGGAGCATAAAAACTGAATGAATCTTCTCCAAGTACGTGACACCTATAAGCGTACTTTATACGTGCATACAAAATAATAATTTTTCTTTGTCAGACATTGCAGAGACAGTTTACCTCAGCAACGATCGTCAGCTTTGAAGATTATCTTGCCATCGAAAGGTGAATGCAGTTCAACTTTTGACCTGTAGATGGTGCATTTTTACAGGATTTAACCTGAACATTTCAAATGCGTTACCACTTTATTACTTTAATTGGCTGTATTTTTAAAATGTCAAAAATCCATGTCTTCGGGCATGGCGGTAGCACAGGGGTACAGCAGACAACCCACATTCGAGGCATCAGTCCTGGACACGGCTGTCACAGCTTCAAGTCCTGGACTGCTTTCATGTCCATTCACCATCAAATAAAAGCCACTAGATCTGAAAAGATTCTTAAAAAAAAAAAAAAAAAATCCCTGTTTCTATAAATATTCCGTTCTACATTGCCGTAATGTTTTCAATATAATATGTTGGGTTATTTAAAAGCACAGGATCTAAATGTGAAGAAAGTAAGCACATTATATGAAACAATAAGTCTTGATATCTAGGACGTATGGGAGCTGCTGATGATGCGACTTCAGGCCAACGGTGTGAAATGCAATTTGCTGCTGCAGCAGAAAAGACTAAGCTACATTTTCCATGACATCATTGTTTCATTTTTAGTTAAAGCACCATATGATGGTGGCAGCAGGGGTAGAAGTTCTCCCCACAATTGGCGGGTTGCTGGTTCAATCCCTGCTCCATCCGCCTCTCTTGTTGTGTCCTTGGGCAAGACATTTTACCTGCCTTGGCTGCTGGTGGTGGTCAGACTGCCCCAGAACAGTTGTGGCCACTGTGCAGTAGCTTTCCACAATCGGTGTTTGAGGTGTGCATGAATGGGTGAATGACTATAGAGTGAAGCGCTTTGGGGTACTGAAAAGGTGCTACAAGTACAAAGCCATTTACTAAATTGATTTCCTGATCATCTGAGGATAAAAGTTTAACCCCTTTAGGTCAAATAATATAAAAAAACATTAATCTAAAAATAGGTAGGCCTGCCCTACTGTTCAGTCCACTGCAAGCTTCTGGCAGGCTGTGGTGAGTGAATCTTTATCAGTGCTGTTCGATACTCTAAGTCAGTACCGCAGAAATTGGTTTATTGTCATTTATTTATGTTAGAGTAGCATTACTCATGCTGCAAATATTTGGGGTTTGTCCAAAGAAACCATGACAGCCTTGCTTAACTTGAGATTCAATTCAACAGTATTAAATGCTCTCAACTGTTATGCTTTTTCACTTAAAGCTACATATATTTGCAAAACATTAAGATACAAGCTAGAAATACAATAATCCTACAGGAGACCAAAAGTAATTGTTATATACTTAGCCTTTCAGCATTTCTTTCTTCCCATACTATGTTGCTAAATGAAGGCTAAAGGCCAAGATGTGTGCTTGTCACATCAGTTTGAAAAATAAATATTCTCTCGATAAAGACTAGATTTATAGTGACTACAGGACTGGACAGTTTTTCTAGAAAAAAATAATCAGTGAATTTCATACAGTTTTTGAATTCTAAAATTAAAGAATGTAGCATCATTGTTAATGTAGCATGTAATTTAAAAATGACCAAAGAAAAGCTATTTAGAGACAGTCAAAAGATGGAGGTCAGAGTTGGAAAAAATGAATAAATAAATAAAAATAATAACTCGAGTCAGAACCAGTGCCATCCCCACATATTTTTTTACTTCCATCAAGTAAATGTGTTCTAGCTTTGAGTTGATGAAGACCGCAATTTGTCCTTTTTCATAGACATGAATTATCACATGATATGAATGCACACAGCATGCACAGTCTGAAGCCTCTGTTTCTACTGAGGACAAAAAAGGGGAAATGAGAAAAATAATTTGATGGGGGGGCTTTGTTACAGTACTTGACTCAGTCTAATTGGCTCTGCCTGTAATGGCTTAAAATTGGTTACCTCCTGAGATTCTAAGTTGTTTTTTGGGATTTGTGAGCTCAAACAACGAAAAAAAGAGAAAAAAAAAACAAAAACAAAAAAAAAAAACAGCAAAGACATTACAAAAGCCAATTTTCAAATATACATGGGGATGTGGTGGAACAAGTAAATAAAGAGTTATAATGATGTGAAATTCATTTGAAAATTTTAAATCATGAAAACTTACACAAAAACAAGTCATCAAATTATTCAGCTGGAGAACTTTAGAAAATGACATAGCCAGCAAGTTTACATGTGGCAAAACAAAGAAACAGAGTGGGGAACCAGAAGAGCAGATAATTAAACCTGGACATCATGTGTAGCTGACTACAGTGCAGCAATCACATAAGGCATTTTGTTGCTTCCGCTATTATTTACCAGTGATTTCTTTTAATTTGAATACAATTACAACTATGTACGCAATTGTACATTCCCTGCCTGCATAATATAGAAGTGGTTACAGGCTGAGGGATGAGTGTTAAACAGAGTACATGAGGCAACATAACATTGATAAACAGGGAGGTAGCTCCTAAATTTACATCTAACAGACTGGAAATATATATGAAACTAATGATCCTGCTTTGCAATTTGAACTAATGGGCATTTTTGCATCTGGTCTCAAGTAGCTACAAACCCAAATAGGACTTCACTCTCTACAAACATTGCTTTATGGTTTTAGAAAAAGGAACAAAAGAAACAAAGGACATCAAATTTGCTGTTTTGTATTTTTCCACACGTACACTTAAAGCATAATAGATGAGGGAAATTTAAGAAATTATTGTTTTGTAATTGCAGGATTCTTGTTATTCATTGGTCAGTTTCATGTAGACATTTTAGAGGTGTTTGTTTCTCGATTATTTTATTTTATTTTATTTTTTTCCAGAAGTGTTCTCATTACCACACTCAAACAACCTTCTCACTTCGATTGCTTCCTGCATATATTTGCCATCTGCACACACCTGTATGTAAATTATTCGGTAAAAAATATCATGTCTTGTTCACGGGCAAAGATGCTTGTGGATTACTCCTAAAAATACAATCATTAAAGAAAACACAGTCACTTGAAATGTAACACAGTTAACAAGCAAATTAAAGCCATTGATGGAGTAATAGTTGAACAATATTTTCTGACGTAGTCAAGACTCAAGACAATCCAATCCACAAAAATACTTAAATGAAAAACATCATTGTGTTTGAAAATTAAAAAAAAAAAAAAGGTCAACTAATTTAGTGTATGTAAACATCTAGCTTTAGGTGTAACTTTGTGTGGAAAAACAGGAATACCTGATGCTTTCAAGCATGCACCCATAGTTTCTTAGGCTATAAAATGCAAGAAGGTGCTGAAGGCCACATTTTTTTGTCAGTGGGCAGATCTCTGTAATTTTCAATTACACCTTTTTGCTGATGTCTCTTATCAGTGTGTCTGATGTTATACCTTCAGTGTCTTTGGAATCGATTTTCACAGTGTCTGTCGACCCTACATGATTGGACAGTCCCACTTTCAGAAAGAAGCTGAATGTAAGTAGCTCTACAGTGAAAACAATTAATGAGATATCACTCTGAGAATCGATCCGTCTCCTGGACAAAAGAACCACGGAGTTAAGTACCAACTCCTTAGAAATCAAAAACAAAACTTTCTAGAGATCTCATTGCAGGTTAGCTTTCTCCCTTTTACATTATGAACAAATATTTCAAGTTAAGAGTACTTCTGAAATTGTAGGTAATTAAATAAAATACTTTTCCTCTTTTTTTTTTTTTTTCTCTCAAGAAATGTCAACCACTTTCTTGGCTAAGGAAAACCATTTTGTGCTGCTGCAATATACTTATAATGTCTGGAATTATTTCTTTTTTTCTTTTTTTTTAACAACACTGTTTCTTTTATTCCGAAAATGATTCCTGTTAGTGAGGTACCATGCTGACAATAAGCCACAGGACTGATGAGAATACTGAGCAGATGGAGCATAGGTAATACATTTTTGATGCTCTCAATGGCTACCATTTCCTGCTAAGGGAGCGGTTTGACTGTGCTATGAGGAACCCTGAGCCTCCTAGTCCAGCTCCTGAATAAGTGTTAAGTGTTCCATTAAAATGAATGTCCAAATCAGCAGGGAGAAGCAGATTCTCATGCAAGCTCCTAATCTCTCTTTTCAGCCTCATTTATCTGCACTATCTCAGAGGAAGTTTTCCAAACGGGGAACAACTGGAAGTCCTTGTGCCCTATCCTTGAAAGCTAACTTCTTGCTCCCCAGATATGTAATCAGAAAGTTTAGTGCAGAGAACTTCAGCACATGTAACCTCTGATTTTCCTGCCTCTGTGTACAGTGTTGACAACAAAAAGTATTTGCCCATTGCAGATTTCTTCTGCCTTAGCTTTTCTTATGATCACATCCACATTTCACTATCAGTCAAAGACAGTTTTCAAGTGATGATTGAATTTATCAAGAGGTAAAGCAATATTCAACCCAGCCTTTCCCTTTGTGAAAAATAAACTAGATATTTTTGTTAAATTACAAATTAACTGTGACTATCCCCATTTTTGGATGAGTGAGATTACTTTCACCAGTCACACCCAGGCCTCATTACTGTGAAATAAATATAATTTAAAAAAGGGGAAGACAAACAAACAAACAAAAAAAAAAAACAACTTGTTTTTGATAAAGCCAAACTAACATCCGAGAAACTGCATCCCTCCTAGTTGAGGTCAGTGTTAAGATGTCAAAATAAATAAAAAGACTGGGCAAAAGTGGAATGAATAGTACAAGTTCAAAAACAAAGCATTTGCTGACTAAAATAAACATAAATGTTTGTCTCATATCTGTGAAAGCACATTGTGATGATCCCCAAGACTTTTGGAAAAATATTCAGACTTTAGAATTTCTTTTTCTTTTTTTTATAGCCATAAATGACTTTTCTGCTATTTTTATTAGCTCTGCATGGATATTGCCTTACACAATAGTATAGTATTTTACCAATATCTTAAAAACATTCAGCTGTTGAGATCATTGTGTTTATGCAGGCTTTACATTCCTGCCCATGATAGCTGAATTATGGCTGTTCTTCTCCACCCTCTTCGCACTCTTTCATACATAATCACACAGCAGAAGCTGTGCTGGGTAGCAGCAGTGTTGTAGCAATAATACATTTTTATTCTCCCCCACCTACAGATGTGTCCTTATGCAGCCACACAAATCACAAAGCCGCCACCTTTTTGGTTTTAATCGCGGCTCAGTTAGATCCTTTGGGGAGGATCCCTGTCATTCAGGCATTGAGCAGGCATTATTGAGGAAGGTAATTGGCAGGGAGCCTCATCTCTGGAGGTTTCCCTGGGCCTCAGTGATCTGTCAGAGGAATGTGAAACTCTGCCATTAATCAGCATGGGGATAAGAAAAAGGAGGGATGTGCCAGCATCCTCACAGACCCACCTTTCTTACACCCTGACAGAAAAATCCTTACCTAATCAAACTGCCCACTCTAATCTACACTTTGCTCTTTTGTTAGATGTCACAGCACATGCAAGGAGGAGAACGCCGCATTTGAATTAAAAGCTGTACAGTCATAATTCATAACACTTTCCTACTGAGTGCTACATTTTTTAGTATATTGCTACATTAAGATCTCAAAAAAATATTTTATTAAATCCATTATCAAACAGATTTAAACTGTGCTTCTGAATAAGACTGGGATTGTCTGATTGAGTTCTCTCTGTATTATGCAGTAGGCTCGTGTCTTAAAGGGATAGTTCAGAATTTCAGAAATTAGGGGCTTTTGTTTGGTTACCAGTAATACATAACTCTCATGATCTTCATTTAGTTAAATCCAGATTAGCTAATCTGGGAGTATGAACGTGAGCAAACACAATCACAGTGGATATGTTATTATTATTAGAGGTGATTAAGATTGAGGGAAAAAGAAAAATCAATATTTTTCCCATTTTCCCAAAAACAATAATTTTTGTTGTGACATCACAGCCTCCCCCCGAAAAAAAAAACACTTCAAAAAGCTCTTTTCGAAATTGTTATAAACAAATAATCTTTGATGACTGAACAATCCTTTTCAGTGGTTAGAATAATTTTTGACTTCAGTTATTTCATCCGCCAAAAAAAAAAAGGGTGAGATTGATTAAGATATGAGTAGCATTTAAAATCACAACACAACATATGCTTCAATTAGACATTATCCTTGCATTACTTTTCAATCTAAACATTACAATTCCATTCAGAAATGAAGACCGTTTCCAATTAGGCTTTGATCATGTTTGTATGATTTACACTAAAAACATTAAGAAAGAAAAGAACCAAACTAAACATCTCCCATCCTCTAATCCCCCATGCCGTACCGTTGCTCAGCCTTGGAGAGTTACTGCACCGAAATTGTTTTCCAAGTCAATAAGACGGTAATTGTCTGCATTAAGAAGGTATGATCCCAGTAGAGGTCAGGATGTGGAATTATTCTGTGCCTGTTTGACTTTATGTTTTGCTCAGAGGAGACGTACAGCACACAGAATGCAAAGAGGCCTCAAACTGATGAGAAAAAAAAAATGCATCAGATGTGTGACACCACCACCTAGTGAGGTTACACTTGAGTTGTTTTTCTGCTTTTCTTTTGATGGACACTCCAAAGGAGATTGAAGAAAAAAAAAAATTCAAGAAAAAGTGCATCCAGCAATCGCCATCAACACGATGAAGCTAATATGCTAACTCAGTTTTGGGAGCAGGGCCACGCCTCAACCACACCTCTAATTACCCGGCAGCATTCTTACACCCAGTTCAATCACTCCTCAAAGTATGTCACATTCCTTCAACCTCACCTTCCCTTACTGTCAACCAGCTGTCACCCAATCTCTCTTTCGGCTTTTCATCACCCATAACCTCATCCTTTTTCCTATTTCCTAGTGTCATTATTTATCTCTTTCCTTTCCTCTTTGTTGCAGGTTCCATCTTAGGGGTCCTAAGTGGACTCAGGGAAAGCCATTTCCTGAAAACCACACCTCCACGATGAGTCTCATCCTCCCCAGCCTACATCAGCAAGTCTTCCCAGATGATCTATTCTCGCATCCAATCAATCTATTTCTCCAAACATTTCCTTCATTAAACTTTTACACTTATATCTTTGTGTCATGGTCCTTGATTGTGAATCATTTTCAAATGGACATTTTTTTTTATAAACCTAAAATGTCTCAGTGGTTTTTGTGGAGAACTGTGATGTGTTTGAGAGACAAATTTCTGTAAGGGACAAGGATGTCTCTCTGTCCTTTTTAGAGGTAATCTTCTAAAATGACACAGTACATATAATTTGTTCACATCCAAGATGAACAATGTAATGTTCAGAGGAACTTCAAAAACATCAGAACATAATGAAAATGCTGGAGCTGATGGGGCATTTGATCTAGTAAGTGGCATTTTTTCATGGCCAGGCATTATTATTTCTCCAGAGAATATATCTAAAGTTCAAAGAGAAATGGAAAATGTGGTACATGACGACTATCTCGGCATGCAGGATCAGTCTTTGACTTTTGAAGAGTGACCCGTAGCCCACGAGGGATGATAAGCAGGTTCACATTTCGCCTCACATCTGATGATGAATACAGATGTGATTTTTCTGATAATGATGACGGATATTCTGACAGGTCCCCTTTCTCATTCTGTTGCTGATAATAGAGGTGGAAAACTCCAAAGGGTTACAACATATTCAAGTCGTTTCTTGATCTACAAAAATTATATATATATATATATATGTGATACTACATATAGTTGTTCCAATCATCCTGCCACAGTTGGTTTGTTGGTTTGTGGATCTGATTTGCCAATTCCGACTGTCTCTTAATGTTATCCCGGACCGATTCCAGGATGTTCAGATCAGTCACATTCAATCACATTTTCCTGTGGGAATGTTAGGTGTGGCAGATTGGATTAGAAAATCAGTGACTGTAATTGCCATTGAAGAAAACCCTGGTTGATCTTCACTGCAAGGTACAGCTCGTACTGCACGTACTATGTCAGAATGATAATGTCCCACTATGTTTTGGATTATTTTATGCGACTTGCTCCTTTAGTTACATAAACACACTAAAACCAGACAGACAATCTCTACAGAAAAAAAAAATAGATGTCGCTTCTGGAGACTTATATGTGTGGTAAAAGCATGCTTCTGTTCATCTGCGTAAAAAAGGCTTTTACAAGGTGTGACAGCACAGGGGAAAGCCTGTTTAAATGCAGAGGGGGGTAGCTGGAACGGCTGGAGAATGTTTAATCACTCCCTTTTTCCTCTTCACGGGCTGCATGATCCACAGTTTGGGGGGAAGCCACATCCTATGCTGCACATAATTAGCCATCATAGCTAACAACTCCCTGATTTGCCACACTGTGTGCATCAGAGAGATAGCACAGATGACAAGGAATTTAGTGACTTACAGCAACACAGATAAAAGCAAATATCAGGATTTCACTTTGAGGGGATTTCTTAGACAGCTCGTTGACTTGCTACTTCAGATGCGTTCAAAAACAGCGATGATTGCTTGGTCTGATAAAATGACACAGTTTATAGGAGATAAGGCTAAGGAGGAAAATGAGGCAGAGCACAAAATTCCCTTTTTTGTTTTAAGATTGTTGACAGTTAAAAGAACAAACGTGTCTGTTAAAATGTGTTGTGTCAGACAAAAGCGGTGCAAATATTTTTGAGTTATGGTTTCAATCAACAATTTCATAAACACTGCCGTCAATGGCAGTTATTTTATTTTATTTTTTATTTTTTTCCAACCTGGGAGACTCAAAGATGTAAAAAAGGATCTGATTTTCACTTCAAAATATGTTGATGGACATGTCTGTATTCTGGAGAAAATATGACCCTAAGGATGGATTATGCAGCAGGAATACAGAATATTTCTTTTGATCCTGTGTGGCCTTGATAAAGTCTTAATCTGCAGAATCCTTTTGTATAGAGATGATTTTCATCTAATTTTCATCTAAATGTGCTGAAAGGTCTTTTTAGGCAATTATCTACAGTTTGTTGCATTTTTTATATTTTACCTCATACAACTATGGCTTTCCATTTCCAGTGTCCTAAGCAAATCTTTGTACAATAATCTGTCCCTTTTCAGCTCACTGCACAGTGTCTTTTGTATCTTTTGAGGAGATCAGTGAAAGCAAATCCACTCTTATATATGTAAATAAGCCACTAAAAGATTGCCGCAAATCTTCTCATTATTAGAAATGCTTTGTGAAGCAGTGGAAATATAAGTTTTAACTAAGATGCAGAAGTGGCACAAATCCCAGTGAGAGTAAGGCTGTTTGAATTGCACCGCAACTCATCCTGTAATTTACTTTCAAAGACAAAGCGATTCAGAGGAAAGCATAATAACACAGACAAAAGATTTCTCTAAGTTGCTTTGAACCAAAAATAGAAAAATAAATAAATAAATAAAAATAGCTAGATCTGCTTGTGATTCGCATCTTTCCCTGTTGTTCTGCTACTGAACGTGGATCCAGGGACAGCATCAATATTTTACACATTTTTCAAAACATGAAAAGGCCGGTTGTGTCCAAATTGCAGAGTTTCTCGTGAATTATTCACAGTGTTTGCATTTAAAATTCTAAGTCATAATCGATTTATTTGTTCTGATGATTAACTCAAAGGAATAGCTGTGAAATATTTGTGTGATGCCACAACCAATAGCGATAGCAGTGTTCCTTTAAAACTACACTATACATACACACTATAAAACTATAATATATGTACATTATAGTTTTGAGATCATAAGGTATAGACAGGGTTGGAATACGACTTTTAGGATCCTGTTTATATGATACTATTAACTCTTGGGTTAACTGATTTCATATTTTAGTCACATTAAAGCTGCAGTGTGCATGGAAACAACAATGAAGTCCAGAAGAAGAAAACCTTTTCTCTCCCATAGTATGGGCCGCTATGATTCTCCCCATGTGATAAACTTGAATAAAAATAGGGACTATGCAAACTGAAACTCTAATCATTATTTAAATTAGCCACATTCCACTTACCCTACAACCATTGAGGAATTCACTGTATACATTTAAATTGTGACATTAAATATGGCTTACTTTTCTATGAAATACTTTAAATTTTATTTATCTATATGAGTAAAGTCATTGCTTTAATATCACATATTGCAGATTAACCGCATTACCTATTTTGACCTCTCTCCTGCAGAAGGTTGCCTGGTTCCCAGTAGTACCCAAAAGGTTTGACCCAAGTGATCCACTTTTAAATACAAGTTTTCCTGAAATGGACCAAATGTATGTAAACTTCGGAATTCAAAGAAAGTTACAAAAAAAAAAAAGTCACTTCACCCGCCTTGCCTGGTGGTGGGGGTCAGGTGGTCTGGTGACATCAGTGCATGGCAACTTCACTTACATCAGTCTACCCCAGGGTAGCTGTAGTTTGCCACCATCAGTGTGAATATGAATGGGTGAATTGTTGGATGTAGTGTGAAACCCTTTGGGGGACTCCAGACTTGATAAAGTTGTTTCCATTTAGCATAGCTGACATGTTCCGAAGGGAGCCAGCTGTCAAAACATGTCAGGTATGTTTGGAGAAAAGCCTAGAGACTTTTTGTTATTAAACACAAATATATAATAGTTTTTAAAGAGAAATCAAAATTGGTTAAAATTAGTGGCAGCAGGTCAATGTTTCAGAATTACCAAATGTCAGGGACAATATTTCTGTCTTTGACATTGGAAATCAGCCACAGAATTTTGATCGGTGCATTCCTACATATTTGGGATCCTGCTCTTTTTAGAAGCATAACACAACCTGTCAGTAAAATTTGTTGGGAATTTCATTTTGTCAAAAAAAACAAACAAAAAAAAAAACGTCTTATTGATGTGACCGGTCTTTGGACCGATGAGGTTAATAGAACTGACATCACACATAGAATTAGGAAGCGTGTGTATCACAGATAGCAGATTTGGATGCGCCCCTCCATCTCAAACCATATGAGGGTTCAAAGTCGCAGCACTGTTCCAAGCAGCACATACCGATTCCTAATCTTGGCCCAGCAAAGTCAAAGCGCTGACTTTCAAAGCTGTGCTTGGTTTCTTTGCCATCATCATTACCGAAGCTACAGATGGTACCAGTTTCGACGGGGCTACTGCGAAGCAGGGGGTTTTGAGTGAGGCTGCTCCTGCAAGGGAATAGAGGGTTGTGGTGAGGATGGTTTGATGTGTAAAAATGTTGGAAGTTAAATGTTTTATGTCCCAAGAGAGTTAGATATCACGTGGTTCCCTCATCCTACACAAGACATGCTCTTCTTCTAGCCTGCACTGTTTTGTCTCAGATGTTAAAAGTCTTCCCTTAAGATGAAGTGGTTTGTTAAGCACTAGTGTTATAACACTAAGTTATTCTATTTCAAACCTGTTATTACCCAACTTTTGATGTTATGGAAATAGATTTTTTTTGTAAAAGCATGTTCTCTTACATTTTTTTTTTCAATTATTTTCCATGAGCATATAATTTATAAAGCATAAAAAATGAGACATCATAGCTGCCAATATGCCAACAACTGTCACCTGGCACTACAACAGTCCTACTCTATTCACAAGTGTGTTATGCAAACTAATCAATACACGCCTGAACAAAGTCTGTGCCATGAAGATTTAAGTAATATTTTCAGCATTTTTAATTTATAGATAATTTGTTCTGGTTAACATTTTGTTTTTCTGAATAAAAAAAAACAAAAAAACAAAGTGTTCAGTGTATGAGTATGTACATTTGAATGATCGGGCGATACGACCTGGAGTTTAAAGTTATGCTTAGGACACTAAAGGTGCTGGGCTGGGCTGATCTCCATGAATTGTGGTGGGTATTCTCAATGCACAACAAGTTTATCTTTTGGTTTGATGTCTTAAGAGATTACAACAGCAGTGCCCAGGTCATCATGGTGTGAATGGCTTAGACTCCATTAGCAGACTGTCTTTGCTGGTAACACTAATAATCAGTATGATCAGTGTAGAGAAACTGAACTTTTTTTTTTTTTGTATTAAAAGTCTCTTTCCTGAGGACAGATTAGGAGAAGTTGATGTAAAAGCACACTCATGAAAGACCCTGTAATTACTTCATGAAAGAAAACTCAACATCTTCAGATTTTTTTTCCTCAAGCCAAATGCCAAGAAATCAGCCAGGAGACTTATGTGAAGCAGAACAAAATGCTATCCTTTAGCTATATTTTTGCTTGTGAACAACCTTTGAAAAACTGTAAACAACTTTAATTTGATCTGTGAAGCACCTCAGGCTTTGCAGATTCTACAAAAGGTTGAATGACTTTAAATGTCACCAAGGGGCAATCAGCAGATCTTAGACCTTCTGTTACCACCAAAGTGTTTTTTTTTTGTTTTTTTATCAAAAGGCTGTCTTTTCATACTGTAAGCTTTTAGCACATGTAGATAATTGAACCATTGACACACCGATAACTCCCAAGTATTTATGTATTGCATGAAATACATTAAAACCGAGACTTGTACAAAACTAGAACAGTCTGAATGTGCTTACTTTGACAGCTAAATGGAAAAAAATGTTAATTAATTCTCCGGATATGTTTATTCAGAATGTGAGATGAATATCAGCATGAGTGTGTTGTAGCAATAAGGCCTTCGGAGAATGTTGACAGCCTGTTTTTATTATCAGACTGAGGAAAAACAAAAGGTCAAATGCAGTTTTCCAATGCTTTGGAGATATTGGCATTTTGCCCATCTGCAATAAAATTTAAATGTGCAGTTATTTGTTTGAAAAAACCCAAATGCCAAATGTGATTTCCTTGTTCCTTTTTTCCCCTGTTGAGGCCAACTATTATTCTGACCTATAAAACTGTAGTATTTTGGAGAAGATTTGAAGACATTTCCAGAAGGAAATGGGCTAAAATTAACATAAACTCCATTACCTCCTCAACAAATATTTCTAAAGCCTGCTTGTAGAGAACTGCAGCAAAGAGTGGCATCTTGGGAGTATCCCAGTCTCCAATAGCCAATGAACACTATGTACATCCCCATCTCTTATCTGGAAGGCAAACAAAGAGAATGCCTTTTCTGTTCCCCCTTTTTATATATGCAAATATGTGAAGACTGTTAAATCTTACTGGGGTTTTAGCTGGAACTTTGTGCTTTGGTCAAATAAATCTAAGAACAACTTTATTGGAAACTAGTTTAAATGTGTGTATGAAAGGCCCAACACAAATAACGAATATTTGGAAAACGTCCTCATGTCTACTCCTGAGCATGGTGGAAAATCTGGAATGGTGTGGGTCATTTTGACTTTCAGACCCCGGAGAATATGGTTTCAGCTCATGGCATCATAAACACCTTGATAATAGTCGCAGACTGGGCTAGAACTTAATACCGGATTTTGCGGTACTCCTCTCAGACTGCTAATATAAGGCTTCCGGAAAACTCCAAAAGCAAGTTGTTTTAGCTCAAAAATTTAGAGTTGTTAAATTTTTACGTCTTGCTGCTGCTGCACAATTTTCCGTCTAAGAAATAGAATAATATGAATTCAAAAGTGAAAGGTTTTATTATTTTTTTTCATTTATTTATTTTTTTCCAGTTTGACGATAACGTTTTTACAGACTGAAGTTGGTGCTAAGATTGCATCAAGTCCTGAAAATATTTAACTCTTGTTCTGAATCATAGATGTTAAAAGTCAATGCTTCTTAAAAAAGAGACGAAATAATGTTCACAAATGTATTTCTGTAGACATACACCGACTTCTTCCTTCCCTTTATAACAATGTATACCATCGATGCTCATTCTGTTCCAATAGAATGGTCTGCAGGGATGCAGAGCAATACAACTCTACAGTATATTTCACATTTACAAAACACCTCTCTAAACTGATAAAAACGTTTTACACCAACAGCTGTACCACAGTGCAAAATGACAAACATTTGCTGTGATGAACTGAAAAAAAAAAAAACTGTTTTCTGTTTTAGGCCAGTGAGTATTTTGAGAAATTCTTTCATGAGACAAAATCCAAGAGAACTTGGGCAATTATTCAGTATTCCTATGGTGTTTTGAGCATGTGGATTTGTGACAATGCAATAATCATTCCAATGGTAGAAGAAACAAAACAAAACAAAGGCAAATCTGTTGTCAAATCTGCTATAACAAGATAATAAAAAGAAGGTTAGAAGTGACTGCAGTCTACATGGACCATTTATCAGTCCAAGTTTCAGTTTTTCTTCCTCTTGATAAAAGCACTAAAATATATGGATGTTGCTTTGGAATTTGAGTCAACATGAATCACAGTATATGTGGACAAAGACAGCAGGAGAAAATTATATAGGTGCCAGACAATGACAATAAGATAAATGAATGAGAACTAGTTCATGTGGGAACTGTAAACTTAGTTCAAAATGATGAGATGGGGAATAATGAATATGATTAACTTTATTGTAAGCTGGTTGCACTGAAAACAGAGGATAATCTGACAACACTGTAAATGGATACATCTTTATAGCTATACTTTTCATGACTGTTTAGACAGATAGATGTGGAATCCTTCATGGATTTTCAAATTAAATCCGAGGATGAAGCAGAATTGTGGAGGACCAGTATTTTCATCGTTATATTTTAGTTGATTTCTTTGGAAATCAACTAAACTAACAACCACAGCTGCATCTTCTTTTAACCCTTATCAGAAGCACACAAAGCCATGACATCATCATCTAGATTTTTTAATTATTTAGAGGCAAAGTAATCTTAGTGTATGTAAATGTATGACTCTGAAAGCAGCGATAAAAAAAAAAAAAAGATCTCACAAAAATGATCACTTGTGTTAATTTGAAAAAAAAAAAAGTTCATTTTGGTAAAATTGAAATAACTTACATGATCTAAACTCTATTACATAAATCCAATTAAGCTTCCTACAATATACATCTCAACAGTTCAGAACTTAATGTATTGAAATTTTGCTTTGCTCCACACAAACACTCCCAGTACAACAAATGCAAAGCCAATTTTACATTCACAAACATCAGACTGTCAATCGCTATAACAATAAACGCACACACATGGACATAGCTTGTTGAATGACTTGCATACCAGCTATTGGTATGCAATAACTGCATTTGAATGTAGTTATTCTCTAGATTCTGTAATCTGATTAGTCATCCCCAGCCTGATGTTGCTGGAACCAACAGTAATCAGTGCTAACTTGGTCTGCAGGTGCCTCCAGCTTTCGAACCAACAACAGTGACAAACTGGTGGTAATTTCTGCCAGCGCAACCTTTCAACCACCCACTCCCCACTCCAATCCTCACTTTCGTGCAGCTTCCATGCGTGCCCTTGTGATTAATGCTTCCCACTCGCCTCATGCTGCCCTTAAGAAAGGAGCAGCTTACTGTTTTCCTTGCTATGCCACAGGTCCCCCAAATGACACAGTTAAATAGGATTAGATTTTCTATTTGGGGCAGATGGTGTTTCTTTGCATCTGTTTTTAAGGCACAGTAAAAGCTTCCATGAAGTAGTTTTTTTTTTTTTTTTTTTTTTGCCAATTTATGTCAGAAAAGAAGAAAGGTGCAGCGTTTCGGGTGGGTTGATGCTGTGGCAGTCATGTTGCTGTGAAAAACAACACTGGAGGGAGAGAGATACGGATTTGAGGGGGTGATTCATTTCAATCTGCCACAACGCTGCATGTGCCCAAAGCTGAAATCTCATCGTAGGTTCAGCCTTAATAAAGCTTGCTGGCATTAAGCCTTATTAGTCAGCAGTCAAACACCAAAAGACAACTCACATCCCACAACGAGATTACACCATTGTCTTTCTGATTTCCCATTAGGAGGAAGCTGCACTTGTTTCATGGACATACAGGGCTCTAATGTAAAAATTCTCTGTTACACTTAGTTTTTTCTCTGCCAGAAGAAATTGAAGCGAATTATGCAATAAAATGTTCCTACCCCTTCCCCAGTTATAGAACGTGTTTAATTTTATGATACAAAGAAAGCAGACTATCAAGATATCAACGAATCACACTAACAAATAAAAATAATCTTCGGAGTATTCACTGTAACTGGTAATACCCATTATGACCTCTCTGCACAGAAATACAGTGTCATAGGAGAAGTTTCTAATGTTTTTTGTTGTTTTTTTTTTCATATTAGTTTTTATTACGTTTACTATGTCCTGACAGTTTTACATAATAATCTATGAAAAAAAAAACAAAAAAAAAAACAGCAATTCTGTCTCCTCCCTGTGATTCTACTGTCATCTACATAAACAACCAATCAAAGTCAGGAGTGTTTAGCACTGACAATCAGGCTTGTGTAGGCACTGCAGGTGCGTAGTAGCAAAAAAGTAGCCACCGTTACAGTGTAAAAAACTGGTCATCCACTGTCACTGATGGCCATGCTTACTAGTTTCACATTTATGGTTAGGTTATGTTGTGGGGAAGGAGCTATAGAATACGAGAGAGCAGGGGGGAGGGTGTGAACAGTGTGGGGTAAGTGGCTGCGCCAAAATCATCCTCCTAGCTCTGATTGGTTGTTTCTGACTGAGTCATGTATTTCTGCAGGTGACAGAATAGTACAGGGGGTGGGAAAGACAGAATAGTACAGGGGGTGGGAAAGACAGAATAGTACAGGGGGTGGGAAACAGATCCATTCATTCATCCAGTATCTACAGCGGTCAACGGGCAAGAGGGGAACATAGCTTGATTGTTTGTTTTTTTCTCCCACAATCTTCCTCATTTTGTCAGGACATAACAGTTTTTGCAAATTTCTAAAAATTATACTTTTCCATGAAAGCTACCTGCACTAGTGTTCAGTACTGAGTAAATAATTATAACATGTGACTTAAAATTTTACAATGATGCCATTAGATGGACAAAAATATAAAGCTACGTAAAGCTTCCACTCAAAGACCAAGAAGTTTTCTTCATGTGTCTTCCATTTATTTATCAGTGTGTCAGGACATTTCTCTTCAAATGAACAAAATTATTTAAGTTATTTAACTTTCCAGTGCCACACTTCAAATTATTGCTTACATTTTAAATGTGTATTTAATAATAATCATGTTTGTTTTAAAAATATATACTTTCTAGTTTAATTTAATGTTTAATTAATAAATAGTTTAAATGTTACCTTCATCAAATCCATCAGTTAAAAAAAATGACAATACAACAACAATCATCCAACCATCAAAATCACCAATTAATATGCTAGATATCACATCTACAATATGATTGTTTAAGTTCAGATATAGCCTAACGAGCAGGTAGCTAGGCTAAAGCTAATCCAGAATGTAGGCAATACATGAGGGAAATCTCACAATAACACAGTCTCTGGCTTACCAGCTGCCTCTCTGCTGCTTGTTTGTAGATGTATCCAGGTTTGCACAGGCCCGCCACACGAATACATTAGTGTTCAAATGTCACACCAAACTCCCATTTGCTTTGTGTTGCCTTGTCTGCCGCTTCTAATTTTTCCGTCATTGTCCGCCCCTCTTTATGGTCCGTGTAGTACAACCACTGTTACGCCATGTTTTCTTCTGATCGTCCATGTTTTACGTGGTAGCTTTATTTCTTGTCCTTTTCCCCTTCTTTTCACTTTATTGTCTTTATTCTTTTTTTCTTCACTTTTCCCTTCTTTTCCTCTTCTTATAATTTGACTTCACAAACAGAACACCTGTTCTGTCTCATGCAGTACTGTCAAGTCACAGTCACACTTTTAACAACCATGTATAAAACATATTTTTACATAATACTGCAGCTTTGGAGGCAGCCATGTAAACAGGTTCTTAGCTCCACCAGGGTTAACTTGAGCCTCTTCACTCATAAACTGCTTTGTGTTAGGAGAGATGCAACAAATCTCTAAACAGAGAAATCTAAAACACATTTAGATGTATCACACGATTGATGTATCAGAGATGGGAGCTATATATACCATATTATATTTCCACATTTGTGACTATGTTAGGTAATAGCATTCATACTGCTCCAAACTAACACCAATGCAAAGAAAACTGGAATTACATAATTTTTTTATTTTTATTTTAGCTCTAAATAGAGTACCTCAAATAATATCTTTTGCTACCAGTAAAATCCTCTCATGTATTAATATCTGATTGTTCGCACATGAGTAGAACAATGAAGGCCCACTTGTATTCCTCTCATTCACAGAGCAGATGTGAATAATCACAGTATTGCTCAGTAGCTTTGTATTTTGCAAATTAGAGCTTCTACTAATTATTAGCCTTGCTGATTATCATAGGCGATATTCACATTGTGTCCAATCACAACATTGAGTTCTATGTGTGATCTGATTAAAGTACAATTTAAATTAAATTAAAATGTGCTCACTTAGCTGTAATACAACCGTGAACCAGACTTCCTGCCATCTGGCTCAGTGTTACTCCCTTAGTGATACTGAGTAACTCATGTCTAACAGTATTTCTAAATACATTTATAGACATGATTAAGATAAATTTGTAATTTCACATAATTATTTTTACCATTACCATTGCATTTTGTTAGGTCCTTATTTATCCACTGCTGCCACTTCAAGCCGGATGGAAGTAAACGTTAACTGTCATGAGGACATGGGTGTCCTCCTGAACCAATTGGACAACATGTAAATGTTTTTGGAGTGACAGTAGCGGTTAAATAGACGTAAGGTGTTAATGTTAGCCGATATCCCGCATGAAAACAGACTTAAAGAAACAGCACAGAGTGAAAATTACTTCACCAGAAAAAGAAACATCCTATTCTAGAATGGCACAAACAAGACTATGCCACAAAAAAGTGCTGTAATAAAGTTTGCTTGCTATCAGTTGTTTGAATTGAATGTGATATGGTATTTTGAATTTAAGAGTTAAATAAAGGAGATAAAGGAATGAGTCCAGCTGTAATTCCAAATTTAACATGCAATGAGAACTGCACAGACAAGCTGATTATGCAGATGCCATTTATGCATCTTTAGATGAGCTTTCTGTTCTTGTTTGTTCTCCTCAGCCTTCTTTCAGTCTCAAGCATACTTCTTTTTTTATAACAGTTAAATAGGCGTCATTAACCTAATTTAACTTTATTAACTGAAAACCTTAGCAAATAGGAACCTCTTGCTACAAGCTGGTAAATTGGAAATGCACTGATAATAGGCCTGACATTTCCCTAAAGAGGTACTTACTGAGAGGAAAATGGATATGGCCAGACATTTACTTCAGTGGTCAGAAGTAGATTACTCAAAAGTGGATTTTAATGTTGTTTTTGTCAACAGACTTGTTCTTGATATGTTATTTTAATTCACTTATTTTCTACATGTAAATCTTCCTTACATGTTGGGTGCTATCATCAACGGCAACCCATTTTAGCTGATGTCAGCTAGCAAGACATAAAAAAAATACTGCTGTTTTAGATAGCAAAGTGCAATAGCCTGGAGACACTAAAACCATCTGTATTCCACTAAAATAATCTGTAAATTATGGAACAATTTCCTTCTGCTTTAAAATTATGTTCTGATGTGTGTTGGTCTTTCACATATAATCCCCCAAAAAGTTTGGAGTTGTAGCTTGGCCAAATGTGAACAATTTCAAACAGCATAGATACCTTTGTAAAACATTACAATGATCTGTGTTTTCCTTTTTTGTATTGTTTTTACAAACCATCTTAAAGGAGATCAAACTACCCTATGAAAACACGTCAAATTACAGTCTTTATTTTATTTTTTTTCAAATCTGCAATTAACTTCAGTTAAAGTGTATTTACTGTATTAGTCAAGCTCATCTGGAAACTATTACTCTAATTGCTCTATTAGTATTTGTGGCATCGCCCCCCCCCACACACACACACACACAAAAGACGGCTTTGACATAACGTGAAGTTCTCTGATAGATGAAAGTGTTTGAAAGGCAAGGGTATTGGGTTTTTAATTGTCTTTTTTATAAGAACCTGTGAAAATTAGTTCTAGATTTATGACGGCGTTTGAGCTCTGTCTACGCATTAGTCACCAACATTGTTTGCTTGGTGTAAGGGGTTAATGCCTTATCTGAGTTTTCTTCCTCCTCTGCACATTAATAGAGCGGACTCTGAAATTGCTTTCATGGACTGAAGTCAAACACCTGCAGAATCTCAGTGCTCACATTTGCCTCTCTACTGATGGGAAAAGAAAAGCAAGATGAATAGAGATGTTTCTGCAATTTCCCTCCATACGGAGAGATAATTAGGAGTAGAATTTGATTCATTAGCCTATGGAATGAAGAAGAAAAAAAAAAAAAAAAAAAACTTCCTCCCCAAGCGAACTGCCCTTCTACTTCAAAGGGAGGACAGGTTCTTTGAAGCACCACCACCAGGAGTACGAGATGGGAGGGAATGAATGGGTGCAGAGCAGCTCTGACATTACTGTTCACTTCATGGCTCTGCCTCTGCCTCTGGACACTTGTTTCACTCTGGAAGACGGACGCCGATCGGCGGCTGTGTTACGGGGATAACGTTAGCTGACTTTGAGAGGATTTGGCCTCGAAGCTTGCCCACCCGAAATTGTCTAGATTAACTTTGTGTCATGTCCAGTGATGTCCACCTTCGGGTGTGGCTACTTTAAGTGCTTTTCTTCTCTTTATTTCTTTCATTCATGTCTCCCCCTCATTCGGTCTATTTTACAGCTCACTGACCTCAGCATTGATGCAGACGCACAGTGAACATGGAGAGAAATGTGTTCGCTCAAACATTTTTTATTTTTTATTTTTTCCCCTCTCGCTCTTTCTTCTTATTCTCTTTCTGTCTCTCTTGGAGGAGAAGGACAAGGTGATATTCCAATTCACTCTGTGGCTTTGGTTCTCTAAATGTACCAGTCACCTTCAATTTCATTACAACATTTCTGCCTGATGCAAAGGTTGAAGCAGGTTTTTCAGATTTTTTTTTTTTTTCATTCACACCGTCCTATCTACATTTCTGTGAAAGCTTTTTCGAGTCTGCACAGAGACAAATGCACTACTTTTTTCGGAGGACAGAATCCCAATTAATTTAAAGGTCCTTTGTTTAGTCCTCCTCTTCAGATCAATTTTATGCAGAAGGGAAACAGAAAAAATCATTACGCAGCTTAAAAGAAACCTAAGTGAAATACAGTAATTATTTAATGCTTGGTCTTGATCAAGCTAAGTGTTTGAACACACTCTTATTTATTTTCTTAATAGCCCCCTTCATCTCCCAAGGTCCCTCTGTGGACTGTGATAAAAGAAACATTCATGAACAGAGGATGTATCCAACTGTAGAGGGGGGAAAAAAAATAAACTGTGGTTTGAATATTTATACTGGAGGCTTTTCATATAAAAAACCTTGTTAGAGGATTCTCTATTCACTCCGGAGGCAATAAAATGAACCCTCGCTTTCACAACCAGCATGAGAGGATATAGTTTTCTTTGGGGTTTTTTCCTACGCTGAGATGTACGCCCATCTTCAGGAGTAATCAAAGAGAGTGGGCAAATTGTACTGTTAGAGTAGATGTACATTTTTTGTGTGTGTGGGATAAGTGTTTTGTTATGATTTTGTGCTGTTTTATGGGTGGCAGGATGCAGCAGCCGGTGAAGATTACAGCTTTTTCTGTTTGACACCTACATGTTCTAATGGTAACACCTATTGTGTCAGCACTCTCTTAGCGTTTACTTCCTCTAGAGATAAAAAAAAAAAAGAGAGAGAAACTCTTATATGTGTTTACAGTGCAGGTACGGAATGATAGAGCATTTTTATTATTATCATTTTTCTTTAAGATGTCAAAAACATCTGGAACAACGGGCCAAAAATGCTCGGTTTTGCATAATTTTCCTATTGTTTCACAGTTACTACTGAATACAGTTGAAACCGATTCTCAAATAATACCAGATTACCAGAAGGTAGGAATAAAACTGCATTACATTGATTGGCATGCATTGGATAACATTTTGGTGAAAAATATCAGTTTTGGTGGACAAATTATCTTGGTGCATAGAGTTTAAAGAGATAATATACTTGGTTCTGCATTGGTACCTTTTGGAATAATATTTTGCATTTCTGCCAACATTTATTTGTCCCAACAAAACCTCCAAACAAGCTGAAAATTTAAAATAAATTTTGTCAGCTGTGTTTTTGGCTGGGACACTGCGTTTTTATTTTTGATTTTTTTTTTTTGTATTTGTAGGGTAAAAGTCAAAACCGGTGGATTTCTCTGTCAATACCTCTGCTACACAGTGCACACAGCTTGACACTGCTCACAGAGTAACAAATTACCGTGGCACAAAGAGCAGATGGAAGGTTAACTAATGATTTTTGTAAGCTGTAACCTCAAGAAGACCTCTACCTTTTTTTTTTTTTTTTTTTTTTTTTTTAAAGGCAAATTTTGGATAGGAACAAGTTTCTATATGCTGTTTTGAGGGAAATTTTGAGAGTTGGAAAAAAAATATATAATAAGATAAATTTAGCAGCCCCTTTGGCAGACCAGCCGAAGCCCACCTGTGAGTTCAGATGGAGACACACTCTGACAGAGGTGCAACTCAGAAAAGCAATTTCTCAGTGGTCTAGTTTGCAAGTTTGTGAACCAGCATTGGTGGTTCAGGGGAAAGAACAGTTTTGACCGCATAGTAAAATTACCTGGGAACAACAGCTCCTCTAAATGCTATTATTACAGCACCCCCAAAAGCAGTTCAATTCAGCCGTTAAACACAAGCTCGCATAGACATAAAAATATCCGTCATGTTTTTGTCTTGCAAAAAAAAAACAAAAAAAACGGACAATTGGTAGCACATGTGCAGCCATTTGGGCTTCTGGATGTTTTTTCCCCCCATATAATCTAATTTCAATTTACCTGTATTCTCTGAGGTCACAGAATCTCTGTCTGACTGTGCCCTGTGAAGGTAAACTTAATTTACTGCTATATCTCTTTCCACTGCGAAGGCACAGCATATCCAATAGTGAACCTCCTAAACATAATCAATTATCTGAGCTCCAATGGCAGAGAATGCAGAATGCTGATAAGACTTTGTAGACTTTTTTTTTTTTTCTAATGAAGAGAGAAAAGACGATTTGGTTCAATACCCCGGGGGAGTTTTTTTTCCGTCTCTCCTGGTAAAAGAGAATTATTCATTGCATCCTCTAAGGAAAAGTCGATTACTCCCAAGAACTAGCTGAGTTGTTGTCCCTTTCTCTTTTTCTTTTTTTTTTTTTTTTTGGTCAAGCAGAGAAGGACCCTAGGCAAAGTCAATTTCTTTGTGTCATATGCTTTGCTTTGCTTTTTCTTAAAGGCACGCTTATCAGGCGGTCAGAGAATTGACTTTGACGTGGTGGTATTATGGACACAAGCGACACCAGGGGATATTTATCAAGGTGCACTGAGGCTGATGTATTAAAGCTGCTGGCGTAGCTGGAAATCAGCATCTCTTTTGCTTCCAGTGCAAAAAATTTGTCTCTAACCATATTTTGCCTTAATGCCTTTCCAGGTCTAACTATGCTGTGTTGTTTTCTTGATTTATTACTTTGATTAAGTCCAAATAGAGGTAGTATACTTAAAAAATTCCACTTAAAATAAAAAGAAATAAAAGCTTTTGGTTTATGCTTTTACCGAACCTTCCATAAGTCTTCATACCTTCTCCATTTTTCTGCGTTATTGCCAGAAACTTCACAGCAGTTTGTTCGGATTTTATGTAATAGACCAACACAAAGGGGCGCATATTGTGAAGTGAAAGGAAAATGAGACATGGTTCTCCAATAAAAATCTAAAAAGTTTTGGGTACATCTGAATTCAGCTCCACGGAGGCAGCACTTTGTCAAATCACCTTTTGTTTGCAATTCCAGCTTCAATATTTGTTTTTATTTTTTGCAAAATATCTCGAGTTCAGTCAGATTGGACAGAGAATGTGAGTAAACAGCGACTTTCTTGCCATGGATCCTCAATGGCTGTAGGTCTTAATTTTGACTGGGTCATTTAACATATTAATCTGCTTTCATTGCGTCTCTGAGTGTCGTACGCTGTTGTCCTACTGAAAACTGAACCTCCACCTCTGTCTTGTGGTATTTACAGTCGTTAACTTTTCTACCAGGATCGCCCTTTTTTTAGCTCCGTTTGTCTTCCCACAACTGTGGACGGCCTTCCTGTCCCTGCCGAATAAAAGCCTCCCTATTGTCTACGTGTATATGTAGGTGGTGCCAGTGGAGAACAATGACATCCTTTTTACAGGAAGAAGTCTCCAGCAGAACCCAGCACATTGGGGGCAACCATCTACTGAACCTGCTGGGAATATGAGAAAACACAGCAAGAGAGACAAAATAATAAGAAGCTCTAGTCCAAGAATACTTTCTATGTTAAAGAAAAAATGAAGAGTTAAAACCATCTGTAACTGTTTCAGTGGCTTCATGTTAGAGGGAAACAAAGATAAACATAGCCAGTGGTCAAATCTATGAGAGGAAAATCAGGCTAGTTCTAGTCATTGACAGCAGTTGGTCTTTTAATTGATGTATCCAAAAAAGAGACAAGGTCAAGTGGAAGAAAAAAAAAACAAACTCAGGTCCTGTCCTCAATAGAGAGCTAAAGTTCAGTTTCTATAAATTAATGAGAGACAGATTTCTTCTTACAAGTCCTCCATAAAGATCAGGTTTGTGGAGAGCATGCCTAATAATTGTCCTGTCAAACATCTGAGCGATGGTTCTCAGCAGCAGCTCCAGAGCTTGGCTGCTTCTCTGTTTAATGCGTTCCATTCCTGGCCTGTAAGTTTAGGCACTCAACCATGTCTTAGTATGTTTGCAGTTGTGCTAGAGAGCTGTGCGATTATGTTCAAACCTCATGGTGGTTTCGTGTAGCCTAGCTGTGCTTTACGGTTCTCCATAACTTCCTCTCTTTCCTAATTCTATATGTTCTTTGGTCTACATAATGCCTTTTCTTTCCCTAAGGCACTCATAGAACAGCTGGATTTATCCTGAGATTAAATTGCACCCTCGTGGACTCTATGTGCTAATTAATTGCCCCTTAAAGGCATTTGGTTACCTTGGATTCTATTATGGCTTATCAGAGTACAGAGGGGCTGAATGAATGTATGGCACGTTTCAGGTTTTTGCGATTATTTAAAACTATGTCAAATTTGTGCTTCCACTTTCCCATTATTTGTCAGTTTTGCTGATGACATCGCGTGGTAAAATCCAGCCTCTACTACTATGTTACTTGTTTCGTCCAGAGGGTTCTGGGCTCTCGACAGTTGAGAAACAATTGCTTTAATTTTACCCAATTGCTAACGTCTGTCCGTGACACATGTAATGCGTCATTTCAACGCTAAGAAGCTTACTGGAAATTGCCTGCTTTGTAAACAACCATCTTCCACTGCGAAGAGAGACGTACCAACGCGAACGAGGCGGCTGTTAATGTTAATTCAACAGCTTCGTTCACTTCCTCCGCTGCTGTTACTAAAATGACAGAAAATTGACGTCATCATTCACAACTTTGACGTCATCATTCACAACTGTTCGCTGATTGGCCCGGTAAAAAAAAAAAAAAAACATCTGCCGGAGACAATCTTGACTCGAGAGGAGAAAGTCCAGATTGTGATGGAAGCGAGTTTTTTTTTTGTTGTTTTTTTTCTTTTCGAGCGGAATCGCACAAGAAGGCAATGACCAGGCTTTTGATTACCTAACATTCCAATAATAAAGTGTGTGGTTTCAATACAACAAAATACTGTTTAAAAAAATGAGTGGGAATCTTAGAATAAGACCACAAAAAGCCAATACCTGATCCACTCCCTGGGCTGATTTACATGTGTAGGATTTGGAGACAGAGAAGCCAATAAATACATAAGAAATGTGAAGAATATTGATTTTTTATTTATTTATTTAAGTTTCCTCCAGTTTTAAGAACAACCTGTTGCCTCTCCTAATAAATGTGGAATTTGGGGATCCTCAAACAAAAACAAAAAAAAGGATCAGTGTCCTCTGCCTCTTCTTAACTCTTAGGAGTAAAATAATTCAAAGTCATGCTGACCTTTTACAAGCACCATTCGTCGGGGACATGGAATTCATGTTCCATGGGCCAGGCTGTTTGCCAACACACTGTTTTTCTACCATTAAACAAGAGTTATGTCACACTTCCCATTTAATCATGGGCTTTTTCCGAGGTCTGGGCTGAATCCATGCGCACTCAGCCAATGACTCACTGCGAGGGGCCCATTTGACAGATTACACCTGCAGTCACACTTAAAGTTAATGTTAGACGGCTCTTGGAGTGGGGAGGAGAGGACGGGCCTCGGTTCCATTAAATGTTCTCAATTGACCTTCAAGGTAAATGAGTAGTGGGGTTCACTATAGTCAACAATAGTGCTTGATGTTAGTGGAGGGCCTGTTACAAAGCTGTTAATCATCATTTCTGTCAAAGTAATGTTTGTCATCACTATGGGAGGAACACGTATGCTCTTATTGAAGTCAAATTTTATATCCTAAAATTACTCAGGCCAGAGTGCGCTCTCAAGGGTAGACCAGCTGCTTTAAGGGCAAGCTTGGCAGTTTCATGGTCCAGCGGTGTGCTGTGAGCATCCTGCTACTGCAGAGAGAAAGAGTCTTCGAATCATCAAGACAGAGGAGTGACAACGGGTGGAGCAGAAACCTATGAACCTACTCATTAGATCCATACTTCTTTTTCAGAGAGAGTGGGACATCATGCCACATACAGAAAGAGACAACTACTTCTGCTCCTGAAATGGTTGATCACATCTGTGAAATTGGAACTACTTTAAAATTTCATTAAATTCGCTGCAAAAACGTCGTCTTCAGCTTTCTTTTTTTTTCTGGAACACAGTACTTGTGCTGTCTATAATATGTCGGTGAGAAGTTTCTATAATCATACCAAGTGTTATTTTTTTTTTTTTTTTTTTAGGGTGTTTCCACAACTGATACTCCAGTAGTCGTGGTTCAAACTGTGACCAAAATTGCAGCATGTGTTATCTTTTCAGCTGGTGCAATACACTTTCACACTGCGCTGTCAGACAATCCAAAACTTTTAAAAACCTGTTTACCGCCTTGCCTGTGGTGGCGCTGCCCCAAGCGCCACTGAAGGAAACGGCACAAAAGCCTCTGAAGAAGACACTGAGCAAAACTTCCTTCTTCACAAAATATAAACAAAAATGGAGTGGTGTCAGCTTTTTTGCAGTTGTATGATTTCTCTTTGGTCTTTAGCAAAGACAAAAGAGACAGTTTGTCCCGCTAGTGCTAGACTCGCATGTTTGTTTTGGTTACATTTACCTAGAGTGCCCTGTGCTTCCTCCTTTTGTCCGCTTTGCATTCACATAATGCATTTGAACTGTGCCAGAGTTTACTTCAATCAAACTGAGATCTAGGTTTTTAGGTGAACCAGAGGCTGCTTTTTAGGTCACAATCAAGAGTTTGATTGAGAAACCCCCAAACAAACTGTCTAGGCAAATGGACTACAGTTTGATTAAATATATGTATAAAACTTGCAACCAATTCTATTTTTTTTTTTCATTAAAACGTGCAGCAGCTCAGATATAGTTATACAGCTCAAATGACATCCCTGTTCATAATGAGTGTGGGTAAATTTGTCACTGGCTCTGTATGCTGCTTTAGTTTGTCAAAGTCAAGTAGGATGCTTTGGATTTAACTGAGAAACAAACTCTATTTCATGCCTTGTTAGATTAAAAGAGAGCTAAGGCCATTGAGGAACACATTTCATATGTGTTATGTTTAGGTGTGAGTTACGCAAAGCATATTGCACACCGTTTTAAAAGTGATTTAGCGAGAATTGTGCGAACAGCTATTCTGGTCTCATGTTTGCACCCTCAAAACTGATCCCACGGTGAATTTTAACCCCTTTTCAAATTAAATATGAAAGTCTTTTCTACAGTTCACCTTCACAGTTCACAATTTGTTTTGAAGAAGGGCAAGTCTGTACCTTTAAGTGAAATAATAAGATCACCTTATGCACATGCAGGTCCTTTGAGCTGAGCTCTACCTTAGCCAAGGATATAACCTTACCTCCCATCCTGAACATACCATTTAGTAATGGGAATTGAATACCAAATGGTTTCCACCTGCCTTCATGAGAACCTGTGAGCATGGCTGTGTGCCCGAGTTCATTTTTTTTTCTTTTTTTTTTTTTTTTCCAGGAGCTATATAAGTACGAGTGAATCAAGTGGGAGAAGAGTATGGAGACAGGAAACTATGCAGATATTGACCCACATTCTCCTCAGTGTGTTCCAAACGCCGAGTAGGAAGGAAGAAACGGTGCTTCTGTGGAGGCCACATGGGGTGAGGGATAAAGTCTAGCTTTGTGGAAGTTTAACAGTTGTGATCCAGTAAAGCTTCTCGCCCTGGAAAGTATAAATTTTGGGCTTTTCTGTGAAATGAAGTTCATCTTTTTTTTTTTTCTTTGAACAACCTCTCTTAAAAGTGTCTTTATTAAACCAATCCCACCAATCTATCGCTCCTTTCGGCACTTTTGTCAAAAGTGCCGAAAGGAGCATCTCTGGAAGTCAGTAATTTTTTTTTTAAGCGGGCTGACTGCAGGGGAAAAGTGTGCAAGTGTGGGTCAGTATTCGTGCATACAATCTGAGCCAGGATTTCTTAGCATTATTGAACATTTACCACTTAGGGTTCTTAAAGACCCTTACTGCAGATAGCGTGGCACGTTAACTCAGAGATGCGTGGCATGGGAAACAAAAATGAATTACTTTTGTTAGTTTGCACAGCGTGTTGGTTGTAGCCTTTGCTTGGTTTATTAGGGATTTCGAAAATATTTAGGAGGGCTTTGCTAAATATACAGGCAAGGAGACGTTCTAATACCAGACCTAACCAAGTGTGAAATAGCTTTGGCTAAGTAAGGGGGACAACTATTAATTCTGATAAAAATGGGACTAGGTGCTCTCAAGGTGGAATGTAAGCACTCACTAAGAAAGTGATTTATGTCACCTTCAACTGAGGTTAAAAAAGAAACGTTGCATCCTGCATAAAAATTTTTCTCTTACACGCCATCCTTGCCTTTGTAAGCTGACATAATAAAATACTAAAACGTATTTTGTGATATTGCTGTAATTTTAACAGTAGCTAAAAAATAAAGTGATGACCAAGGTGTTTAAACAGATGTATAAGTGATAAGTGTAATGACATGAGGTTGTTACTGTTCCTAAATTGTAATATTTTTACCACATGTCCAAGACTTACAGTATCCAGGTTAAATAATCTAAAACTAACAGTACTTAATATGCTCTTATAGCACAATCTATTCCTTGAAAACAACAATTGAAAGTTATAAAACCTTTACTGCAAAATCCAAACATTCGGTGAAGCGATACAATATTTTTCTTCCAACGCCACCCTTCTCAGTTTAAATGAAGTCAAGCAGTTATTTTTTTTTAATCTTTACCTTGCTTATTAGGTTGATCAAAGTTATATATTCTGTCTTTTTGCCTGCTGTATAAGTACACCATGACACAGAGTTATTGCTCTAATCTACTTTTTAAAATGGGAAAGACAATAAAAATAGTTTAAACAAATGTGTGTTGTTTCCATATATTGGGAAATAATGGCCAGTACATATCACAGAGACTAACATTATTTCCACTCTTGGGAAATTTACATTTGCAAGTATAAGGATTAGTTAGTTTTGTAAATAAAAAAAAGACATCTTTCATTTTGTTTTTGTCTATATTTCAGAGATATTTGCTATGTCTAAGTCCTAGAATTGTCACAGGAATGATCTTATAATGTTGCTTTATTTCAACGCTTTATTCATGGAGACTCTCTGTCTGCACAGATTTTCTACCGACGTTGGCTTGCCAAGTGTATGAAATGGCTTACACAGTTGGGAAGTTGGATTTGATTTATTTCATTCAGTGAAAAATGATCTGACCTCTTTGGGACACAATAGGACTTTGAGCACTGGACTTTCAGTCCAACATGTTCAGTCAATCATTACGTATGTAGAGAGAGAGAGAGAAAAAAAAGACAAGATGGTAATATCATGGCAAAAGAAGTTTGTTGTTACTGAAGAGCAAACTCGAATTGTTGCACTGTGTGAATATTTCACAAAATGTGCATAATTTCTACACTTTTAGATCAAAAGTAAAATGTGCTTTTAGGTAAACAAACATAAAAAGATAATACAAAGTGAAACATAATTGTAACAATCAGACTCTACATGAATTACTGTTGTTAATAAGATGAGCAAAGTTTTCTTCCCCTACCTGTTGTCGGTCACAGTATTTGGTCTTTTGACTGTTTCTGTATTTGGTATTTCTTAGTCTTAGCCCAGTCAGTGCTTGAAGAATCAATGGTCCTTCATCTGTTTCTTTTTCTGTTGGATTCTTTCAAATAAACATCACAGCTTGCAGTCCTACAAAGAAATAAAAACAAGTTGTTGTTTGAGTCTCTTGAAACACTTGGCCAGAAGAACTGGAAGTACAGTAATCAACACCTTGTAAACTTCTAGAGAGGAATCAGCTTCTTAAATGGAAGTATTGAAATTTGTGAAGTTTACTGATCAGTGTTCATCTAAAATGAAGTTTATCTTTACGATTTACAAAAAAAGTAAGTCTGGATCAACCTGATTAAAGTGTTGGGGAAAGCAACTGTTTGACTTTGAGCAGTATTACTTTGAGCAGTATTACTGGACAGTGACATCTTTAACACTGCTTTATCTGGACATAGCTTTTCAGAATTCATCCCGTGAATCATTATCCTAACATGGGAGTCTGTGTCTGCATAGAGAGCATGTCCAGGGTTTGTCACCCTCTTAATTGGCTGAATCAATGTGCAGTACATGCCTGCGGACATGCTTTATTAGGCCAATCAAGACTCCTGAGACAAGACCCCTGACAAAAGACCCTTCTCAAGTACCTAATAAGGTCCGTGGTTGAGAGCAGGTCGGAGCAATAGAGCATGCCAACAACGTAGCCGTGGAAGGAAAGACGGTGAACAATGTGTGTTTTTCAGAGGATCAGAGACTCATATATGAATGTTCAGCACGTAACATTTCCGAATGCACTTAGCACTTTTGAAGCCTTTCCAGCCGAAGATCCAGGTGAGCCGAACCGCAGCTTTGAAAAAAAAAAAATTACATTATAAATGCATTTTCTGTACTGCAGCTGGGAACACAGACAAAAGCCACGTGGATACTCTCTCCCGGTACGCACAGAGAGATGGTGCATTAAATCATTTAGTGTTTCCCTTCACAGGTAGGGATCTAAGAAAGAATGGAGAGAACATACATGTGTAATATATAGAAAATGGGACTCGATCTGCTGAATTCCAATGCTGCTCCTGAACATGTGTTGAAATAGCGTAAAGAAAGAGGGGAATCATTTGAAATTAGCCTGTCACCTCTAAAGTGCATAAATCCTCTGAAAACCTGGTGTAGTAACAGACTAAAAATACAGCTGAGGACTGTAAACTTTTTGGGATCTTCAGGAAAGTATTTGATGTTCAAAACCTGTTGATGAATAAAAAAGAATGTGTCTTGTTTTTCTCTAATTGCAACACAAAACACAGTCTAACCATATGAAGAACAAAACAAACTGAACGAAAAACCCCAAAAGAGACCGATAAAAACTTTGAGTCCCAGAATTTGTATTAAGCCATTTTTATGTACCGCTTCCAGGAGACTAACAGCAGATAAGTTTATGTTACTAGCAGCAGTACTTTCAATGTGGACAAACTTTTTATAGAATTGGACTTGAGGAACATGGCTGTATGGGAAAACATGATGGAGATTAGTGCAGGGCTGACATTTCCTGCTGTGTGGATTATAAATTTACAAAAATGTTACTGGAAACCTAAAAAATAGCGAATCAAAAATGTTGGTTGTATATTTACTATGTACACATACATAGTACATGATTTTGTTCATAGTACATGAACAAAATCGTTGGTGCGCCTCTGTTAATGGATGAAAATCCCACAGTTGTCACCAGAATGACATGAACCTGACAAAAGTAATGAATAAGAAAGCAGACATTACTTTTAAATTGTGGTCAAAACATACATAAAAAAGATCAATGAAACAGGCTTGGACATAAACTAGATATTTTCTTGCACAATCTTCACTGCAAACAATTTTTGTGTCTGTCAATGAGACTTCTGGACCTGTTCGCGTGTTTCTTGGCCCACTTCTCATGGACTAACTCCTCCAGTTGTCTCAGGTTTGAAAAGTGTCTTCTCTACATGGCATGTTTCATTGATTTCCTCAGATGTTTCTAATCTCCTTGGGCAACTTCCTTCATTGCTTTCTGTGTTCCATGTTCAGTGTTTTACACACTATGCCACCAAACAGCACAGTAACTACTTACCGCCCTGTAATTAGGAAGACTGACTGATCACAAGCCCAAAGACACTAGGAATGCTAAATCGAAGAATTATTTCTTTTTGACAGCTGGATTTTTTTTGTCCAGACCTGTTTTATTAGTTTGTTTTTAGTGATTCTTATGAACCACAATTCGTAAGGAATGTCTGATTTCCATTATTTAATTTTCAGTCTTTTGTTTTTTTATTTGCTACTTTTGTCAGTGTCAAGTTATTTCAGTGGCCATTAAATTGAGTTTTTTGTTTAAGTAGGCTGGATATTTGCTTGCCTGTTAAACACTAACGGAAAGCTAGAGACGCTGCCTGCAGTTTAAGACAAAGCAATTCTGGGTACTCTTTAATGGATGTTTTTGTGAGGGACAATAAGATCCTGAAGATGAGCAGGAGGAATTCAAATTAATAGCTGCTTAATCTACCATGAAAGTGTATTTTTTATCTGCATGGTTACCTTGGAACATATCACACGGCACATACACACACTTGATAGCTGTTTCCATTTTTTTCCCAATACAGTAATAGAGACAAAGCAGTATCCCTGCACCTACAGACAGCTAATGCAATTGACCTCCATGTCTCTCTTGCTCTGGCTCCTCTGTGCCCACCTGCTGGCTTGTGCCTTTCCCTGCCACTTGCAGCCCACTCCCACGCCTCCTAGCAACAGCTCGCCGTGGCCTCAGATGCTTTATGTAAACAGAAGATGAAAGCACACCATCGCTTGTTCAAGTTGATGGGTATCTATAAAACGTAGTGTTTAGCAACAAAACCGCTATCGATATATGACGACCATACGGCATCTTCCAAAAGCATTCATGCTCCTGTATAATCTGCTGCAGTTTGTTATTGTGGAAAAAGAAATGGAAAAAGATTATGCGGTGTGAATATTTTTGTGAGTCAGACATCACTGTCTCATTCAGTTAAAACAGTCACTGCTCTTTTTCTAGCACATTTATTCTGCTATCTGATTATTTTTCTCCTGTCTGTTCCATTTGCTTATAAGGGATCCCCCAAGAAGTTAGATTTCATTGACATATTTTCCAGCTTCAATTGTCCAAAAAGCAAAATTTAACATTTTGACAAATTTGCCCATTTGAAAAACATATTAATTGCAGTCACTTTGCTGATCCTGGTTTGGTAAAATCCTGATTATGTTTAAAAGAACTAGTTAACAAAACTAGTCACTCAATGAAATCAAAGATTTTTCCTCCTTTAGTTATTAATATAATGACTAGAGAGAAAAGCTGCAAGTGATGGCTTTATTTGTATAGCTTTTCTATGATGAACCCGGACCAGAGTAAGTCCGTTCCTACAGCAGGCTCTGCAGACTGAACAACTGAACCAATGTACCGATAGTCCTTCCAGCCAGTGCTGTCTTCACGAGATGCAAAATTCCTATTTTGTCTATTTGACACTACTTTATGTCCTTCTTCTGGAAAAAATAATTCACTGAGAAACACATCCTCATCGAGTGATTTGACAGACATTGCACATAAGACTCCAAATTATCCATTTATCCCTCCGTTGCCTGTGCCTGTATATCCTTGGAGGATTGCAGTGGACAGGTGTCTCCAATTGTCTTTGGGCAAGAGATTGGCTACTTTCTGAACAATTTGCCAATCCATTAGAGGGAAATACGAAGGAACAAAGGAAACACAGCCACGCATGCACGCAATCATCCCTAAGGCCTGTTTTAGACTTCACAGTTATAGTTTTGGGCTGTGGAAGGAAGAGAACCCACACGTGCAATGGGAGATTGTTCAAACTCTATTTGGGAAATTAAATCCTTGACGCCCTGACTGCAAGACAAACTTTAAAGCAACTGCACCAAATGCACTTATTTCAGACAATTTACAAGTATTTATTTATTTTATTTTTTTTTTTTTATATGAATTGTCTGCCTACAATTCCTACTGAAAATATCCATGGGAATCATTTCAAGATCAACACTGTATTATCTTCCTTTCATACTGTATACCTCTACGAAATGATGCCTACTCCTTACTTTGTAGCTTATATTAGCGAGATCAGTCGTGTTATAAACAAATCCTATTTTGGGGTACAACCTTATTTACATTTCCAAGCTTTGAATCAGCTTTAAGATTTATAATCACATAAGGCAGTCCTGTAGCCTCTCTGGCAGCTGAAAAGAGAGGTTCAAAGAAGCAATTTTGTGTAGTGGATCCATATTGCAGACAGTAATTTGCACAGTGCAAAGATTGATCTTGGTGCTCATACAGGTTAGCACAGATAATTTGGCCACATATGCACTTAGAATAATGCATTATATTTATGTTAATAATTCACGGTACAGAAATGTTGTAAGATCACAAGTGCATATAATAATGTAGTATCTCAAGAGTTTTGTCTGAGTACAAACATGACATTTTCAAATAAAAGGATGAGAACATTGGAAGTGATTGATAAAAAAAACAAACACTACACCCAGTTTCTCAGATACAGTTTCTCAGATAGAAATGTATAATTCTTGGGCGCCACGTGGATCAGTGGTAGAGGAAGAACACCGGATGCTCCTCAAGTTGTCTCTGGTCCGAGCCCTGAGCCAATCAGTCTCTCTGCCCTTCTTCATGTCCAGCTACTGATAAATAAAAGCCACTAAAGTCACAAAAGTATTTAAAAAAAAAAAAAAAAAAAGAAATGTATATCTCGCCTCAACAACATAGACATACTAAAGCAGGCACTTCTCATAAAATTTGAACACTGTAAAAAAGTTTGAAAAAAATGTTGTGGCGTATTCCAGGAAAGTGAAATCCATGTAATTAATTAGATTCATTACATATTTCCCAGAAAATTAGAATACAAGACATAATTTTAAACAGAAATGTATGGCTTCTGAAAACATGCTCATTTTTTTTAACTCATTACTTGGTTCAGCAACGTGAATTTTGTGTCTCTCCACCCTTCCACCAGATTCTGGGACCTTTATATCCAAATGAAATGCAAACTTTACTTTGATTTAAAGAGAACTCCAAACAATAGCCTAATTAAGTTTTCTGTTTAGCCCAGGTAAGACACTTCTGAGATCTCTGGTTTGAAGAGGCTTTGACACAAGGAATGTGACATTAGTAGCCTATGAGTCGAATTTGTTTCCACTTACTGAGTCTTAATTTTGGATTTTGCTTGACAATGATCTCAAGATTGTGGTCATTGCTGTCTACTCAACTTTCCATGGATATGCTTGGATGCAACATCCTTTACACAACCAGCTGTCGTAGGTATGATCCTCTGATTAAATCGCTGACTTTGTCTGAATTTATTTCACATAGCACTGTGTCACTGGAGCAGACTTAAAGCACACAAAAGTCTAGATGCGTACCGGTTTTATTCCTATATGATGGCGGGGCATTTTCTCCACGGTCAGGATTATATGTCTAACTTCGCCATAATGCAATGTTTGATTGCATCTTCCTAATCTGACTTTCTCAGTACATGAATGTTAATCTTCTTATCTTGTCAAAAGTGTTCACTGCAAATCTGCGAATGCACCGAAGGCTACCAGTCCTTATAATTGCCGACTATCTGCCACCGTGTTCTTTCCTCTTCAACAGGTTTACAATAAAATATCAAGTTTGGTTTGCATCCTTGTCTGTTTGTGCAGCTGACTGTGCAGCAGCCTATGACCTTTGTTACTATAAAATGATACAACTGTCTACTTTTTTAAAAGCTTTACACAAGTTAGCTTGTACGTAGTTTTTTTTTTTGTCATCCATCATGACGGAGTGGGACACTTTCTAAAGAGTGTGATGTCACGTGCAAAGGGTCAGTAATGTGTGTGCATTAAAAGTACTTAAAAATGCTTATCCATGTTCTAAAACTAAATTCTTGGTTTTCATTATGTGTAAACTATAATCATCAAAATAGATAGATAACATCTTGAAAATGTCACTCTGCTCAGTTCCGTTTTCTGAAAAGAGTGACAAAAAATATATAATTGTTTCAAGTTTTAATTTTATTTTAGATTTACCGGTATGCAACGTAACATATTCATTCTCCAGCTGTCAATCATGATTCAGACTGCAGCATCCTTTAGTTTTTCTTGAATGATGTCTTGATGACCACTGAAGTCAGTTCTTGGTAATAATGATTCCTCCACCATGCTGTCACCACAAAAACACTGCGCCTTGTCTCCTGCTGTGTTCGATGCTAGAAATCAACCAACCAGTGGGGCAGATAGACACCAATCAGTGACAGACTGTGTCTCACCCAGCATGACTGCCCATATCAGAGATGGCCGGTACCACCCACAGAGTGCCATCTGCTCTACATTTCATCTCAAAGTGCCTTTACCATCTATCTGCTCTCGCTGTACACTTTGTGGACTCCGTCAGGAGTCAAAGCTGCTTTTCGGTTATGACCTCTGTTGCTTTGTCTTCTAGGGTATCACTGTGGTGTTATTGATGGTCAAAGGCGTAGAAATATCATATCAAATCACATTGCATGTTAATCTTTTGAACACTCATGTTTAATTTTGCTATTAGTGTATTTTTTGTGTGCTTAATATCTTGGAGCACCCGGATAAAACGTTATATGCTACGCTGCGACATACAGATTATTTTAATCTTTCAGAATCAACTGATAGAGTCTGTGTGTTCTCTTGACTGCACAAGCGAGAAAGCTGCTGAACTCACATTAAATCATAATGTAAGCCCAACAGAATAATGTGTCCAAATATTTTGCCATTTGAGCCAAAATCAGTAAGTTGAAAGTAGTGTTTCTTTTAACACCATCTACCAGACCAGACCAAGACCAAGACAAGACTAAGCCTTCTAGAGAGGTAAAACCTAGTCCCAAATGAAAAAAAAATAGACAGTTTTCAACACTACTGCTGTAATTCGAATAACATAGGTGCAGTTGAATGTTCATTAGCATATATACATTGATATGCATAAAACGTCTGGTTGTACTGTTAAGGCTAGCTTTTTCAGCCAGGTGAACTGCCACACTTTCTAACTAACTTAGCATAAGCAGTAGGCATAGTGATTTGAGGCAACAAGTGATAACAGAGTACTTAGCTTAATGTTCTTTCTTTCTCTAGACAGTAGAAACATAAAAAAAAACACTTTACATTTACACATTAAAATGTTTTCTCATACCTTCGTTAGTTGTATTGGACGTAATCATAAGTTTCTATCTAACTGATAGTAAAGCATTATTGAAGCTGCTGGCTTGACCTGACTCATCTTGAGAAAAATATTCCAGCATCCAGCATTTTCAAGAACAAAAAAAGACTCGGTCTCAGCGCCAGACTTGAGACCAAGACCACACCTCCCGCAGGATTTGCTTAAAGTAATGCCAAATTGAAGATTATGTTGTTTTTACGATTGAAATTTAAAAAAAAAAATCATATCTTGTGCTTAACAATGAACTAAGTATGCAATTTTTTTAAAACATCTACATAAGATATGCTCATATATTTGGGGAAAAAAGTAATTAGGAGAAAATTTCATATCTCACAAATTTTGATTAAATTTGCCTTATCACAATAACTGGATTTGTCAGTCTTTCTATGAATAACATTTGCTGGATGAAGCCAAGTTTGATGAATGTCACCAAATAGTTATGGCTTCATTTACTATGAAGTTAGAATTGAAGCAAAAAAAAAAAACAAAAAAAAAAAGATTAATAAAACACAAGTACTTTGCATTGTGCCTAATATTTCCCTTTTTCACTTTTCTGTCAAAAAGCTGACCCAGAAACATAAAATAATTGGTTTTCTGCACCAGTCGCCAGTGCTTATGGGCTAAATTTGTATTGTTCTTAAATTGCAGTGATGAATCACAGAAAATCTTTTCAAGGGCCACCAATGGCTGTTAGGCTGTTCTTTGGATTCCCCTGAACTAGAAAGTAATAGCAGTGTTGAACTTGTACAGCACTTACAAATATGCAGCATCAACTGTTACTGTAACTGTTAGATCAACTGTTATGGACTAAGAACAATTTTACTTTTGCTTCTGAGGCAGTCACCTCTCACCTCTTTACCATAGTTAGTAATATGGTAAAGAGAATTACCTATTAACTGCAGGCAACAGAACTGCAGTTCCTGTGAGAAGTTAGTTCTCACAGGAACTAACTTCCTGTGAGAGCGTGGGGTCTAACTTTCATTCTGAATAATTATAATACAATAAAAATAAAACACAGCACAAAATCTTTAGCAAAATCGTTTTTTTTGTTGTTGTTGTTGTTTTTTATTGCAGAATAATGACTGTGCTCCTAAAGCTCAGCAGCTTAGCAGAAGAGAAAAAAATACTTCCAGACAGTTCAGATACTAAAGATGTGTTCTTAATGTTCTGCTGCAGAATAAGACTTATTTATTTATCCACAGCAGCAACAGAAATTGAACATAGTGCACATTGCAATATATATGTTATTGCAGCAGTAGAATAACAGAGAGCAGCACTGATTGTCCACCTGCAAACTCCTTTAAAATGCATTTCTTTTTGTAGCTGAATTCTCTCTGCCACTCTTGTAAATGAGAAAGACAAGAAAACATGCTATTTCAGTATTTCAATATTTTTGAGCTTCCTTAGTTAGGAAAAGTCTGGAAGAAAATAGACACTCACTTGTCCATATTTAGAAGAAATACAGTTTGAAAAAGCTGGAACTATGACAAGCAAGGCAGAAGGACAACACAGGCTTCTCTTGCCACTGTATACAGTGAGTAGGATGGCGAGAAAGGTAAAAGCAACCTCTAAAGACTCCAGTTGTTTTCAGTCTGAAAAATATGCTGCTGCAATAAAATGTTTCTTTATGCTTTGTAATGGTCTTTACAACGGTGCCAAAAAATGTGGAAGACGATGCAAATGAAGGGAACACTTACTTTATTGTCTAAATCTGAAGGTGTTGCCCAGTGAATGAACAGATGACACTACGTATTTATATTGACTTATAAACATAAAAGCAAAACAAAAAGTAGTGTAGTTAGACACGCAATTTCGATCAAAACACACATAACCGAAGAAAAGAAGAAACTTTAGTTACACCAGTTCAGACCTGTTGACCATGAAAGACAATTTATAAAGATGTTTTGCTTCATCATGCTTAAGGAAGTTGCTTCCAGTAAAAATAATTGTTTTGCAGTATATTTTCTTTTTTAAAAGGACCAGGGAGCAATACCTTCTACCCAAGGGCGGCAGCTTAAAAGCAGCAACGTGCGGATGCTTCTAATCAGCAAGAGTACTTTTTTTTATATAGTTAAAGATGTATATGGATATATATGCCAAAAACAGTTTCATCTTTCTAATACCGGCCAGTTTTCAAATAGGTTTTTCCACGTGCTGCAGAATCACAATGTTCTTACAAAGAGACAATTTAGTTAGTTAAATGTCTGTCTCTTTTTAATCTTGCAGATAGTCTTTGAACTCGTTTTGAATATAAACAAGAAGAAAGAATGCATTGAGCCATAATGACCTTTGACAAGTTGCTTAAAATGACGTTCCTATTTACACAAATGTAGTAGGCAAAGTGCTGCTGTTGAGAGCAATTGAGGGTTTCATGGTTCATATCAAGAATGTGAAACACCGTGCTTCCTCCTTGAACATTTATTATGTCAAATTCTGATTTTTTATTTATTTATTTATTTATTTATTTATTTATTTATTTATTTATTTATTTTGGAAAATGCTTCCTTTATTTTCCCTTAAATGCTTATCATTTTTCCTCAGCCGGATTTGAGGACAGCAAACTCATATGATGGTGTTTTGCATTTTGATGTAAGCCAGCCCATTTTAGCTGGTGACTTAACAGCATTGTTCTGTTATGTTGTAAATAGTCTCCAGCCCTTTTTCCATCCTCTTACAGGTTTTCTTCTAAAATTGCTCTCTATTTAACTCCATCCATCTTTTCGTCAATCTAATCAATTGGCTGCGATGTAAAAATTCAGCATGAGACGTCGGCAAATTTGACCGACATTAACCTGCAACATTTATCTGCTGGAAATTGTGGAATATTGATGAAAATTTGAACTTAAAAAGATGATGGTAAGCGGTACGTTTTTTTTTTCTTCTCCTTTTATTTATTTTTTTTGGAAATCACCTTCCCACTTTATCTTCATGCATTTGTATCATGTTCTCTCTTGGCTTTGTCATTTGACTTAGAAATTTGTAACAGATATGCTCTTTCAATGGCTCTTTAAAGCTCAAGGCTATAACCACACTTATAGTTATGTGTTAAACTTCATAAGCTTCTGCATGTAAGTGCTCAGTTAAAGCTCTCCGATTCTGGACACTGGATCAAGTCGGTTATTTTTCATTTCTCTTAAAACTTATACTGAACAGCCAGGAACTTAGTTTATAAAGAAATATCTGCATGAAAAGCAAATTCAAATCACAATATTTAAGGAATGTTAAACAAAAAAAACATTTCCATATCAGATAAGACATTTTTACAGATTACAGATTACAATACCTTGAGATCACTGATCTTCTGAAGTGTCATTTATTTCCACCTGTGTCAGTCTCACAGGAGAATTGTTCCACATTAGCCAGATCCAATCAGGATGCAGAAACAATAGCAGCATTGTCTGCCACACATCACAGTATAGAGGAGGATATTATCCCTCAGCAAACCTACGAGCAGAGAAATACCTTTTGAGTCTGCCGGCAGCTTTGACACAGCGACTCTTAGATCCATCATGCAAAAATCTTTGTCTTGGGGTGCTTTGTTACATTTTAAGAGGCATGCTCTCAGGTGAAGATAAATGCTGTAAACACTGCTTTATAAATGAATGAATTTCCTCCAGTCCCAGCACCGCTCCATGGGCTGCCGTTAATAAACTGATTCATAGCATAATCCACACTCTCAAGCTTTCAGGGCTCCTTTTATAACCCCCTATTTATGTTTGCTGTTATTTCAGGGAGTTAGCTGAAAGGATCCAAACGGGAGGAGATAAATCACATTTGCCTGCTTTAATTTACGAGCTGGGGAAGGGGTTGGGGGGTGGGGGGAGTGGCAAAGCGCCCTTCTAGCAAACAGCCACAAAGAGCTCAGAAGGAAAATCTGAAAGAAAAGTCCAATCAGGCACATAATCTTTCTCTATAACCTGCAAGCATAAAGTGAGCAAGTTCATTACACGCCTCATTGTGCGTAACCACAAAAAAAGTAAGAAAAGTTATTCCCAAAAGTGTGGAGTGTACCTTTCTTCTGCCCCCAGAAGGAGCTGCTCTTTCATCATTGTTAGCACCTGTCTTAAAAGAACTAATAGGTTTTCTTTGTGAGGAAATCTTCTAAAATGCTTGAGAATTTGTTTTTTCTTCCATTGGTTCCTTGAACCAATAAAAAAACTGTAATTTGACAATTTTAGCTAAAGCAAATGTAATACAGAGCCTTGCTTACATGTTGTTTTCCACTTTCCATTAAGGTTGCAAGTTTATGTGTGTCAACGCAAAGCGACTCAGAATTGTGACGTAAAAGCAAAAGAACACGTAGTTTACAAATACAAATAAAAATAAGGGATAGAGTTCTATTTAGACCCCCTTCTGGGTCAACGCTTTGTAGAATGTCCTTTTGCTGAAATTACAACTGCAGGTCTTTAGGCCACAAGTCTAAAGGCAAGATTTTGCACAGTGCAAACCCAATAGTTGTCCTGTCAACACATTCTTCCCTCCTGAGCTGTAAATCTCTGCAGGGTTCCCATGGACCTCCTGGCTACCTCTATGATTAATGTTCCACTTGCTCTACTTGCATGTTGGAGGTTGGTGGTCAGGTCCTAGTCGGGTTTGCATGTTGTGCCATAATCTTTCAGTTTTCTGCTATTGAACTGTAGCTTGTATATTGCATTATAAGCAACCCCCGCTTTTAAAATCCCTTTAAACCTCAGCTGTGATCTATCTGTGGTGTTTGTCTGGTCGACATGATGAAGCTTGTTCATTCAAGTTCTCTCATAAACCTTTGAGGCCTTCGCAGAACAGCTGCATTTATGCTCTAATTCACTTGCAGTCATAATACTCTGCGTACCGATCAGGTGATCTCTGAAGGTAGTTCTCTAGACTGCATTTTCATGTCAAGGATCAGAAAAAATGGAGGCTAAATGCAAGTGCATGCACAACCTATTTATTTTTTTTTCCAGATTTTTATTTGTAAACATAATTAAAGAAGCATAGAAATAAAATGACAATGAAATACGTTGAAATCTGAACATGACAAACTGTTTTATCTTTGTAAGATAGTTTGTACTGGATTTCCTATTCCACAGGTGCACAAACAGAAGGTCACAGGATGAATTCCCCGTAAGAAAAATACAGTGCCTTTGAACTGATTCTGGCATTTTCATTGGGACATTTGTTATTTCAAGGAAAATACCCTTGCTCACAACTGATAACTCTTAAAACTAATGTTAACAACTTGTTTCAAACAAATGTAGGAACTGAAACGTGATCATTTTCTTATCGCTGCTTTATCCCGAAGCATCTCACTATGCACCGAGGCACAATATACAGACATTTCAATTGGCCTGAAGTGAAACAGGTAAAATCAAACTGAGTGACTTCTGTGCCAACAGCGATCCAATATGCAAATATTATTGACTCGTGGTCCAAGTCTAACTGAGCGGCCATCTGTTCTCAAGCCACTAAGTAGCTGTTGAACGAGACCTCAGACAACAGTACCTCTACAGTCAGCACTCTAAAAATAACCTATGTTCCATGTTTATTCATTTATGTAAAAACAACAATGAAAGGAAGTTTATGTTACTTTCAAGAGCACAGTTGTTGTCCTTTCTCGAATAGTTTAGTTGAAGAAAACATTTCTCCATTGCAGCTAAAATGGACATTGTAATTAAACCAGGAGTAATCTATCAAACTGTCCCCTGAACTGGAGGCTTTCCACCAGGCTCCTACGGTTTTATTTCATTTAGAATATAAGTAAAAGCCAAATTGCTGTGAGACAGACCATAGAAACAGGATGTTTTCCTCCTTGCATCAGCTGTTCATCATTGTATAGTGGAGTTTTACTCAGACGGAATGGGTCAATAACATTCTGGACACAACATAGCGTAAATAGTTGTGGCTTAAGGTTATAACTTTGGCAATCGACAAACAATCTCTTTTTCTTGGTTTCTGTGAGGAGGATCTAGATAAAAACTAAGCTGTTTATGGGTATCTTTATAGAAGTAGCACAATTCTGTATATGAAGCAGATTACACATAGCACTGCCTGATGAATTCTGAATGACTAATGCAGAGGGAAGTGATATTAAAGTAATTTGTTTAGCCACCCTAAGCACCTCACATGGAAAGAATTATATGCGTAGAAAAACACAGCCATTAACATCCCTTAATAAAAAGTTTTCAGACGTAATCTGAATCAGTTCAGTTTATTAGTTGATCCGCGACTGAAAAGTAGGCCCTAACAAAGCATTCGTCTCCTATCTCTATGGTAGAGTTATTTGCACGAAGTCAGACAAATTTAGCTCTAGCATACAAAGACAAAATTACAGCAATACGGAATAATTCTAACTCTAAATATGCACCCATGAGGATCACATATTACTCTTGTCCCTTGAAGCAATTCTGGACAAAAGAGCTGTCAAAAGAATTCAGGAGCAGGACAATAGACCGCCTACAGGTGGGGATGGGATACAAGATCATCAGCAAAAGGATTGGTGTGAAGATGATCAATGCTGGCTCGAGAATTTCAAAATAGAAAGGTACAACGTAACAATCACTCATCTTTGGAGCTCTGTGCATGGGGTAAGAAAGATTGTGAGAATGGTAAAGGATCAGCCCACAATTTCACAGAAAAAAAATCTTGTTAATGATCTCCAGAAAGCTGGGACTGCAGTCACAAAGAAAGCCACTGGTAACTCACTTTGCCATAATCAACTAATCACCTGTAGTGCCTTCAATGTCTAGCTGGCTAAGGAGGCACATTTACAGGCCCAATGAGCATCTTAACATATCAGAGAAGGGTGGGAAGAATGTGTGGCCAATGCCAAGATGTTTAACATCACCTTGAGGTTTGGTGACAGATGGACCATGAATTCAAGTATACCATCCTCACAGCCACATGGAGGTAGAAACATTATGCTTTGGAGCTTTTATATTAACGTACAGGAAGAGTAATGCTGCATTTAGGATGAACGAGTGTCAAAAAGGTCAATAGACATCCAGCTTGTGGTGCTGGACGCTCATGCATTTGTAAGTCAGACACTTGATATCAAGCGTCAAAATCGCTCACAGCACGTGTCAGAGCAAAGTGTGGAAAGATGCACAATCGCAAGGAGCCTCTTGACTTTTGCCATTTGTCTCTGTTTTCAGTGTCTTTTTTTTCCTGAAAGCAAGAGAAGCATCATCGTCGGATGCCTCCGCGCCGCGTCTGGGTTCACTAGATAATTTGGAGGTGTTCTGAGATTAGTGAGTTTCAACACCTACTCCAGAAGCTAAGCGGTGATGAGGGTTGCTGTCAGTGCTATTTTCGTCTCACCCATGCCTTGTCTGACGACCTGCTAACCGGCATCGGTGCCTGCATTTCCTGCCAGGACACCAACTACAGGCTACCACGTCACATATCTGATCGATTGGTTGATGCGCATCGTCCAGCTGAAAAAGTTCTGATTCGCCAACTCTAGCGCCTGCCGCTTTGAAAGCACTGTACGCACATCAAACGCTAGAAATCTAAAGGAGGACAAACTGTTTCAAAACATGCAGCGCTGGACAAGCCTCGAGACATCTCAAAGCGACCTAAATGCATGTACACATATATTTAGCACTAAAAACCCTGAGGATTTGGAAAGCATCTGCATAGGGAAGTGGAGCCAAATCACTTCTGAGATGTGTGCAGACCAGTTCACCAACTTCAAGGGATACAGTATTTAGCCTTACGGTCACCGACATCAGTTTCACAATCAAAGTAGTTTTGCTTGAGTATCAAATACTTATTGTGCTCAGTAATAAAAATAAAATGTGAATGTTTTGTTTCTTGCTTTTTGTGTTATTCCTTTTTATATTCCGTCTTTCTGTTAAGTTATATGTGCCAACAATATGGTGGGTTGTTCTTTTACAATCGAAACCAGAAGTTTGCATACCCCACATAAGAAGGCACATTCAGCTTTTTCTTTCTGTCTGAAGTTAAATCAGACCAAGCTTCTCTTATTTTAGATCAGCATGTGGTACCAAAGTTCATATTTGCTGAGCATCACAAGATATCCATGGTTTATTGATGTGTCAAGTACCAACCTGATAGAAGTGGAGGCCATCCAAGAAAACAGTTAGGGAGATTAGAAATGTTCCCTAATCTTTTTAAAGGAATCCACAAAAGGACAGCCCAAAGAATTATATAAAATAGATCATCTCCTCAAATGGATCCCAATTAGATTTGAAATAACCACGTAAGTCTGCCACTACATTGTTAGGTTGAGCATAAAAAGGAAAAGATATAAAATTCAAAGTCCTTGGTGTTTGGAATAAGTTATAACCAGAAGAAATATACTTTTTCATGCAGAATCTGAACGTAGCCTTGGGTTCAGCTTTTTAATTAGCGTTCTTTTTTTTTTTTCTTTTCTCAAAGTACATGACACTGTCAGTGTTTATTGTTTGGAAATCATTAATGCCTTGCTAAAGGTTACTTGTGTTATTGCACAATTTATGGTTTATACTTGGCTTCTCTCTTGAACACAGAAATGAAAAGCTCTCTGAGCTGTTTGAAACAGAGTAATATATAATAAAATAAGAATTAAATGATTTCCATCCACCCTCCAACCAAACAAAAAAAAAAAACCTCTTGCCCCTTATTTTTTGCATTGTCAAAGGCAAAAATAATGATTTCCCATTTGGTATGCATTTTCCCCATCTCTCTCCGGTGGATTTTGGGGTGGGGGGTGGGGGGGCAAGAAAGGCAGCGTGGCGCTTGTGCCTTATTAAAAGTCGGACCTGTGTTCCATATCTTATCAAATACAGAGAGAAAAATTACAAAAAACAACCCTCTGTGTTAGATTGTCTGGCTGAATGGTAAATATCAGGCTTATAATGAGCTTTCCCTGTTGCCGTTTCCCTCTTTTGTAATGTAAAGTGGTTAAGCACCTCTGAGAGAAGGGTGCTTCTTTGCTTCTGTAAACATCATTTCCTCCATTGCTCACGTCCCTGGGACATCCAGTTCCTCAGTGGCATTAAAAGTAAACCCCTTCTTTAATACAACCCAATTACAGAAACATTTTTTTTCCATCATTTGATGGCTGCCTCTAAAAATAACCTGCAATGACTCATTCTCAAAAAATAAACAGAAATTACTATATAACCCCCAAATACCTTGGTCTTTTTAATATTTTCAGTTTGTTAGTGTTTTCTGTATGTATACAATGGATTAATGCGCTTTCTGATGCAATGTAAGTTTATCTTTTCCCCTCAGGCTTTTTTAGCATTTTTTTATGTGCCTGTCTGTGTATGTGCTTTTAGCAAACATTCTCAGTGCTGACCTGCATATAAAACGTAGCAATGTAGCTGCTCCATGTCATAAACAAACAAAAACACAGTAAAAATCCCATAGAATTATAGCGTAGCTAATAAAACCCTTCACTGAGTCAGAGGTACTGAAAATTGATTGTAAAAATGTGTTTATTAACATCTATAATCAAAAAGACAAATTTAATTTTTTCATACAAAATTCTTTGCAAAGTTTAATTTTTATTAAAATCATTTGTTTTGACAAATATGTTCCTATGCGAAGCCTTATACTTGCCTAAATTTATGTATTTGTTCTCTTATGAGAGCAAGCAACCTTACTTTTGTATAGTATTTTAATTAAACTTTTAATTTTGATGGAACACAAAAACAAAAACAAAAAAAATATGACACACATACGCACACACACACACACAAATGCAGTCTGGCTCAAAAAAGCAATACGTTCAACTAAGTTCCAAACCTGAGTTCGACTTTACTCGTTGAAAATGAAACTACACAAAAAGCTCTATGATCATTTGAATGGACATAACTCCACAGCAGCAACGTTTTATGGTAAAACCAGTTAAAAGATGTCAGATTTGTATGTGTAATATGAATTTCCATGTAAAAAAAAAAAGTCTTTTGCATGGACTTTGCTAATAATTGTAAGTTTTGTATGCCTCAAGGTGACATAACTTTATTTTAGCATAACCTGTTTACTTACTGCGTTTGTACCTCCTGCAAATATGTACAACGTGAAAGCCCATGCTAAAGTTTTTGTCATTACTGAGTTGGATATTTGTCTCATTTTAGGTTATTTTATCATTTTTCACTTGGCGTCTGCATACCTTTGTGCTGCACATACGCTCGTTCGCTCTGCAGTCTGTGTTTACCGTTTGTATCCTAGAGCTGTTTGATGTCCTGAGAAATGAGTCAGACGCTGAACAACATTCTAAAATTTTAAAGAAAACATATCCAGCTGTCACAGCGGTACAAGACGTAATGTAGCTCTGAGGATTTTTAGTCCAGGATTTGTACTTTCTTTGAAATATCAGTGACAAGACTCATGCCATCTGTCACAGAAGTACCTTGCATGTTTATTACTGTCAGTTCTTTGGAAACTCAACTCCCACCACGTCTTTGACAGAAACCAATTTTTAATATTTTTGTAAACCAAAATCTATTTTTCCGGAGTGGCAATGGTGTATGCAAAAAGGGAGGAAGATAAAGGAAAAGGATGCAATTGGATTGGGTAATACGCTGTACATAAAGTACTGCAACTGTAGCAGTACTTTATAACATGTCAAGTCATGTTAAGATGAAAAATGTGTGTCGAAGGTGTTCATTTCAGATGCTAACAACAAGCAGAATACCATTAAGCATCCGTCATCATGACTATACCTGTTGTAAAGTTTTCATATCCTGACAGATTCTAGTAATTGCCCAGATTTCCCATTATTCTACATACAGAAGCAAAGAATATGTTTCAATTTAATACACAGACGAGGTCCTGTAAAATAACAGTAGCGTCTTATTGCTCATGGTCATATACAAAACAATGTGAGGCAGAATTTTCACATTGCAGAAAGTAAAATCAAGAAAGCCAGGGTTAAGGCAGGGTTTTGCCAAGGTTTTTCTTTTTTTTTTTCCTGGAAGTTCAAATGATTGCACTGACAAAAAGGCTGCAACACCCCATCCTGCCTTTGAGCTTTCTTTTGAACTTCAAACTAATTTTAATATCAGACAAAGATAACATCAGAAAACGCAAAAATCAAAAGGGATTAAATTTAATAAGAGGAAAAAGTTATCTAAACCAAGTTGCCGCTGTGTGAAAAATCTATTGAAATTTGATAACAAAAGCAGATTAAAATTTTACCCTGAAACTAACTAAACTTTGGGTTGTGCAAGGTGCTCAAATATAATTAAGATATTCTGAATTATCTTTTTTATGTAATTTTGATGATTATTGAATCAGTAAAGGATTTAATTTAGCATTTAATCACATTTGTACAGTTACAAAGTTTGACATTAAAATAATTTTTCTGCTTATTTTGTCTTAATTGTTGTAATTAATTATTTAATCTCCCACCTTTGTTCATTATACTTAGCTTACTGCTCTCAAATCTTGACTTTACCAAATTTGTATGCATATTTTTGGTTGTTGAAGTGTGCTTACCAATCAAGAAGCCACACGCATCCTATATCATGAAAGCTAATTGTATAAAGTTGCATAAAGATTAATTTGTATTTTGAATGAAAAATGCTTCCATTTACCATACAAATACTTGTACTACTACTATTATTATTTCTACAACTAACTGTTAATGTTAATTCAATATTTGGAAGCATGACCAACATGGACTGAATGGCACTTCCTCTGCTGACATTGTTAAGCTACAGGCAGACTACAAGTCTAAAACAGTGCAGGAAATCAGTGTCATCGTTCACAACTTCTTCTGCTGTTCACTGATTGGCCCAATAGAAAATCTACTGGAGAAACAATCCAAGTCAAGGGGAGAAAGCTCAGACTATGTTTAAATGAGAATTTTTATTTATTTATTTTTTTTAGCAGAATTGCACAGGAAGATAATGTCCAGGTTACATATTTTATAAAAGGATAAGCATCTAGAGTGTATGTTAAGTTAATTACCAATATATCATAGACTGCACAAATATTACAAATCCTTGTTCACTTTTGTTTTGCCTCTGCAAAAGATCATGGGTGATATCACCAAATACAAGCCAAACATAAGAAATACTTACAATATTAACAAGTTTGCATATAATTCCATTCATGACAGCAAAAGAAAATGAACAAAATGAACTAGATCTTGTCATCTTGAGCTTTTGTTCTTGTGCATTTCAGCTGTTTTCCTCCCCAGGCTGAGATTAATTGTTTGTACATCCAGCACTGACAACAGCGTTTATGAAAGGAGGACTGCAGATACAAAGCTGTATTTCAGGTTCTCTCCCTCCATGTTTTTTTTATTTTTTTTTTATCTTTCATTGGTTCTCTTATTTACCACTTTTCTTTGATTCACCGGAGGAGAAACACAGTGGGAGAATGTAATGGGAATGTGTCAGATAGAGAAGTTCAGGCAACAGCCTGCAGGGGTAGAAAGGTGATGTCTCAATTTATGATTCACCTCCCACATTGTTCGTAAATTTATCACCGAGATACCACCTGCTGCCACTATTGATGCCTTTGTCACCCACACAAGAGCGGTGACTGTGATACTCCAGAGAACCGCTGAAACACTGCGAAGGCAGAGTTCACAAAGGCTCTAGTAAGTAACTAAAGTTTTAAGGAGATGTCTCGGCAGCATGAATATGTGTACTTTCTATTCTACAAAATTAGTATAAAAAACATTCTTCGATTTAAAGGAGTTGACTTTGTATTGTCTGTATTTGTATTGTATTATTATCTGTTTTTTGGGGGTAAAATAAGCTTTGTTCCAGACAGGCATATCAGGCTGAATTCTGCCTTCTATTAATAATCTGTTCCACAGGGGAGGATTTTATCCAAGAAATAAAAATGTGTGCGAAGATCTGAATAGATTTTATCCATGGCTGAATTAATTCACCTCCTGCATTGTCCTGTTCTACGACTCACATTATTGGTTTGGGTGATGAGCAATTTCAAATGCTCTCAGAATTCAATGTGCTGTATCACTGAGGTACGGGATTATGTCTTTGAACACTGCTGAACATTATCATAACTTAATAGGCAGGATGTGAACTCGGCTGACCCACAGTTAGTCAGTCTTTAACAGGCTTTCAAAAACACACCTAATCCATCCCTGACCCCGCCTCCCATCAGTGCGGCTAATTCTTGTTATTTTTTCACGATGGAAGAAAATCATAACCAACCCACAACTAAGATTTTTTAATTATTTTCTGCTAAAAGGTAATATCATTTTGTATAAAAACTACCAATTAGTACCAGGAGTAGTGTCTTTACACTGTCAATCAAGCTTGTGTATGTGCTCTATCTGTGGTAATGGTGGTATAATAACTTAACCTTACTTACTGAAAATTGTTTATCCACCTTCATCAGTGGCCCTGCTTACTAGATCGTGCAAGCTCCGTTGTGTAGAAAAAGCCATTGTGTAGCAGAATGCAAGGGAGAGGGTGAGAGCACCATATACACAAGCATGATTGACAGTGCTAAAACCCTCCTCCTGGATCTGACTGGATGCTTCTGACCAAGCAGTAGGACCACAAGGAGGAAGCAGAGAATATTATCTATCTTATATGGTCAGGGCACGTTAAGTTTTGAGAAAATGTATACAAAAACCATATTTTTAATAAAAGTTACCTGCTGCAGTAACTTAACATCAGCTCCTGGGTGAAACCTCTGAGCAAAACCTCCATTAACTCCGTAGCAGTGCCAGTGAACTATTACAAGTAAAACCCAAAAGAATATTGTTATTTAAGTGTTTTGTGAAAGGTTTGTGTTGTTGTAGAGGACTCAAATACACACAGGTGGCAAACAGAGTGATGATGGAGTTGCATCTTGTGACAAAATGGGTAGATGTGCAACAGAAACGGTATTCTCCAGAGGAAGGATCAAACAAGGCTCAAACCACTGAGCCACTGGGAGAGGTAAATTGTGAATCTGGCGATGACTAGAAGCTTATCAGGAGTATAAACACAAGGGGCACTGATTTCTGCGACGAGGACCAGGTGAGTTTATTTACACTGATGTAGAACACCTGTGTACCAGGAGCTTTTGGTAGCCAAGGAAATTAAAAAAGTAAAATCCACAGGGGGGCAAGGGGAATAGGTAAATGAGCCCAATAACTAAATATTTGTAAAAACAAAAGACACACTGAGAGCACAGAACACAGGAATAACTCAAAATACAGGAGACCAGAATGCAGACAAAAAAAAATGTCAGTGATCAGTGCAATTTCTTGTTTTTTTGCTTATTCTTTTGTTGCCACTCCTGTTCACATTCACTATTCACACTGTCTCAAAAACATGAGAGAAGATTTCCAACAAGACTGCTGTAACAATATGTGATGAAAGTGCCTATGGTGGCTCTATTTATCAGACACAAAGAGCAGGATCACTGCCAGTTCTGCTCCTTTTCCCACCTGATGCTTCATCTCAGGAGTGCAATTTTCATAGATAAGCATTCTAATCCTGGGGTGACACAAGACCCCGGGCTGAAGAAACCCACACATTCGACTGTGCTATTGCTGTGTGGAAGCCGCTTGCCGTCCTAGAATCTAATATACCACCGTGAACACAAATACTCAGGATATAAACCTGGCTTCTGTCATGACAACCTCTTCTTTTACTGCAGCAGTCTCCTTTGATCATCTACAAAGCCGGATGACTGAATGAAAACTCTTGTTTACAACACTTTAAAACTCCAGCTGCCTCAGAAAATTCTGACACCAATAGGATTTTTTTTTTTTTATCTTCACGGGGATATACATCCTACATTTTTTTTTTCATTATTCTTAAAAAAAAAAAGATTTGGGCCAACTACTTTCTTTATGAAAAGAGTTTTTTTGTTTTTTTTTTCTCTTGATGCAAAATGTTTTCCAAATTGTTCCTCACCTTGTAAAAGAAAATCCTTTATGCTTAGGAGATTGGGTTTATTTGTGATTACAAATTCACAGAGGGCAAAGAAAAATCCACCAGGAAGCCACAATAAAGCAGAGAATCAGTAGTGCTGTTTACCCCCGCATCCCTGCTTCTCTTCAACCACCACCCCATCCCCCGACCCGCTTTTCAAACCCCACTGGCATTATTCTATTCTACTGATGAAAGAGATTGCCTGGGTCTTGCACTAATGAATTGGCATTATTATTAAATGATGTTTGTTAATTATGACCTAGTTTGCTATGAGTGAATCACACAGAAAGCAGAAACCGAAAGAAAAAAAAAACAAAAAAACATCATGAATTAAGGGCTCACAGTCAGTGCCAGCAGTTAGTTTTGGAGTTAAACTGCTGCTTGGCTACAACCTAAACCAGGAATCTATTTAAAGATAACTGGCGCTCCCTTGTGGTGTGGCAGCGAACATGTTTTTTTTTTGTTTTTTTTCTATTCTTTAGTGGAAAACCTTTTAAATATGTTAACAGTAGAGCTTACTGCTCAATTTTTAAGATCTGTTTTGAATAGCACAGCAGGTTACATAAGGTAATTACTGATGTTTACTTTATTTTTTTTGCCAAGATCAGACATCCAGCAGCCTTTCTCTTTCTCTAAAAGCAGAGATTAGGGCTTTTCAAGTATGTGCTTGCAAATTTAATCACCCCCAGCCCGATTTTGCGGCCCATCTTTCGCAGAGCATGGGGAAAGAAGTGGAGCAGATGAAAAGCTCTGAGATTCTCATCTCAGTGATCAAATATTTCCTTTTCATTTGAAATTCTGCTTTGTTGTTAATGATGTTGACACAAACTTCAGTCAGCGTCTGATAATTTTGATGGCTGGGTGTTTGACAAATGCAAATGAGCAAATGGTAATTAGAATTTTTGATCCAAACTGTTTTAAGAAGCAAACTTTTAAACTCTCTCTGAAATGTGATTATCTTGCTTTAGGCTGGAGGAATTAATGCTGGGAAGCAGGCTAGATCTCACAGTGACACCTTGTGGAGGACATCAGCAACATGTTTGCATTCATCACAGAAGGTGAATCTCTGTTACAGTGTCAGTACGACTGGGTTTGCTGTCACACATTTCGATCATGACGGAAGTAACACGCACAAGAAAATGCAATTAAAATATCTCAACTTCAAGTCCGATTTGTGTTTTTATTTTTAATCAAATATTATTCAGCAATAATATTGTACCATCTGTCAATATCCTGCTCTATAGTTGCCTCTCAAGTTCCCATTACAGTTTGAAGATATTTCTCCCATAGTGATTAACATATCCACACAGATACAAACACATACAGTCCAGTCATCAGATGTAACAGTTTCTTTAGGGGGAAATTATGCATCTGCGATCATGACACGTTAATTTGGTCTCTTGGATTAGAACACTTTATTAATTTTTACCTGAAAGAACTCAACAGTTGACTTTGGAGTTTTACAGTGTTAAGTAGCAAGACCCATTAGCACTGCCTTCACTAGCTATACTTTTTTTTTCCTGCCATGCATCCTCATGTCAGGTTCTTCAAGTAAGATAACAACAAGATTCATCTGACCAGGCCCCCTTCTTCCACTGTCCTGTCATCCATTTACTAAGTTTACATCCAGATTGCTGATGCTTTCAGGGCTGGACACTGAAAACCATGGACAACGTGGATGGTCAGCAGGAACAAACTGTGATTCACTGTGCTCTATCTAACACCTTCTCATAATCAGGGTTAACACACAGGTCAGGCTTTCCACCCCACATGCCTCAGTGAGCCTTGGTCTCCAAGGTGGTCAAGTTCTGATAGTCACTGACTATTGCATTGAGCAACATCACAACAGCTGCGGTTCTGGAGATGCTCACACCCAGCTGTCTAGCTTTATCAAACTAACTCAAATTCTTAGGATTGCTCATTTTTTTCCTACTTCTGACACATCGGTTTTGAGGACAAAATGTCCACTACTGTTACGATGAATTGTTATGCAGTTGTCTTAACGTACGGCCCGATTGGTGTAGTTTGATTTATTGTTTCCCTTTACAAATCAAGTCAATAACACAAACTAAGGTTGTAATCATCTTATTAGGGATGAAAAATGTAAGGCTCGTTTTACATTTCAGTAGAACTAAAACTCGTGGGAGCAAGAGGTTTGTTCTTACATTGCTGCATGACTGGCTTCATCCCACTTCCATTCTTCACCGACCATATGTCTGTCCCACGCAGCAGAGAGGCTACAGAGTGTTACAGCCATTATGTATGACTCTTAACAGACCTCTCCTTCATACATCATTTCAAGCCGCCAGGGAATTTATCCACTTTATCAGCACTGAGTCACAAAGTCAGTTCAGCGGAAATAACTCTCGGGAAAAGACGTCATTTTAAAGAATCACTCTTTGGGCTCTCGGGGAGCAGAGAAAAGCTTCTCCAATCCTCTCAATGCACATCACTCGGCCCTTCTGTTACACACTTCTGTTTAAACTCTAATACGTTTCATTGGGCCAAAAGTAATGACACTGTGCAGCGTGAAATTTAACTTAATGTTCCATTTGTGAGTGAAACACAATGGGAAGAATCAGCCTCTTAATGGGTGTTTTTTTGTTGTTGTTTTTTTGCAGAAGCAGTACCCGACAATTTAAAAAATAGATTACTGTTCATCTCCATAAAAAGCAGCTTTGGGAAGTACCAGAATATTGCCGTCTTTTGCAGGCTTCCATTATCCTCATAATGGAGCTTAAAATACCCTAAGTGAAAGCATTCTTTAGGCGTGCTGCAGCCTGTATCACCATTGAAGAACATTCTAGTATTTTGGATGTGTTACACAGCTCTGTGCCGCCAGGGCTTCAGGGAGGGTGAGGAGCGGTGTCAGATTCCAGACCCAATGAGGCTTAAAGGAAATGATGTCAGCCTTTGCCCAGACTACCATGATTCATTAGTTTCAGCCTGAGCTTTCATGTTGCCCTATTTTAGGGGGCCCTGGCAGTTGTGGCCGTCTTGGCAGTGCCACGCTGAGAGGGAAAAATACCTGGTGCGTTACATTACATTCTGCTCTCAACACATACTGGATTTTCATGTTTCTTTTCTCCATTACAAACAAGCTAGAGAGTTTATTCAGGGTTCAGTCTGCAGGCTGAACTCTCATACACAGGGAGCTGTAAATCGCAGTGATTTAGAGCCTTCTGTGGGTATATTTTTTTCTTTTATGCTTATTATTTTTCTTTAGTTTGGAGTCTTAACCATGAAGTGGAAACAGGAGGTAGTCCACTAAAACCTCTACAAAGCAAAGTCAACACCAAGGAGCGTTCCTTTCAGAGAGGGAGGTAGATCATAAGATCTCTGTAGGAGAACTTGAAAACAGCAGGTAGTCAGCTTGCCCGACGCTAAAACCGTGCACTCTTGGGAGGCCGTTCAACCTGCTTGCAGCACAAACAGAAATTATAGACGATTACGCATGAGTGTGCACGTAGACAAACACAGCCCAGTTCCCCTTTCTGTCGGGACAAAGCATTTGACTACCTAAAATATGTGATTTGAGATAATCTGTGTGTGTCTGTGAGTTGTATACTTTAGATTTGCTCAAGGGTTAGATTTTTTTTTATTTTTTGCAGGATATCATGCCCCATTTCTTCTGCTTATGTCAGAGCTAAAATGGTTAGGTCAGAGTTTACATGACTTTTGTTATTGTTTGGCAGGAGGAAATCTGCTGAGCTAAGTGAGACTCAACCTTGGAATTAGACCTCAAAGAACCCAACTAAAACTAATAAAATGATTTCTTTCTTCTATTTTTTGAGCTCTTCACATCAAGGCCTGCAGTATACTTTTTAACAAAGACAGTATGATCTGATGGGCTTTTGTTTTAATTCTGAAGACTACCGCAATGCTAAATTTGTAAAATCGGGATGTTCACCAGTTGGGTTGTTTGTGTGTTGTTGATTTTCTCTCACCTTCCCTTCTACCCCGTTTTCCTGTTGTGGTGCTGATCTCTTCCAAGACAAAGGTTGTTCCTGCTGCCAAAGCTGTTCCTGCTACACTGCTCACCCACCTGCAATGTATCATGTCATCAAGTTAGTATAAAAGCACCAGCAGGACTCCCAGCCATTGCCAGATTGTCTGTCTCAGTTGTGGTATTTCAGCTCTTTTTCTTTTTATGCCTCAAGGGAAAGCTTGCTATATTCTCCTTGAAGTTTTTGTGCCTTTCAATTACCTACCTGAAGCTTACCTTGTTTCTCCCCTGGATTGCCCTTGTAATACCTTGGTTACTTAGTGGTTTTTACTATGTCTGCAATAATTATCTAGGAAACCCACCAAACTGCATGGGAGGTGATCTGTCAAACCCCCTCCATTTACCCCAATTGCCTCACAAAGACCACATGTAAAACAACCAACCTTGCTGGAATCACACAAATCAAATGCTAATGAAAACCAGTGCACTTTAAAAGCATTAATCTTTACTTTGGTCACATCACAGCCACAGATTCTAATATTTAATACTATTTCCATGTGATATTAGCATGTGTACCGTTTTACTTAATCCCATTTATTTTAACATTTTGAAATATCTTGCCGTTACAATCCCTGCTCCAACTTTGATAGTCGATGTGGTATACCTTGGATCATGAGAAATTGCCTTTAATCCTCCATACCTTTATAAACAGTAACTTGTACAACTTTATTCCTGCCATTTTTATAAAGGGTCTTGTTTCACCCATTTCTCAAACATTCTTATGCCAACTCTGGCATTTATGATTGAATTAACAATTTTTTCAACAGCATCTTTTGAGTTCAAACTTTCTATCCATTTTGAGTTTTTGACTAAGATTCACCAAAAGTTTACACCATCTCTTTATTGTGCAGTTCTTTTTTTTTTTCAAGGTACAACATAATTTCCATCTCTAAGCCAAAAACAAACCAGAAGCCTACCAGAAAGTGCCCCTCATGCTCTTGAAGAGTGGTAGAGATACATCTCAGGTGGGGGAAACAACAGCAAATAAATTGTGTACTTATGTTAATGAAAGATTGGAAAGAACAACACCATAAAAAATAATCATGAATATAAAGGTTTATTTTTATTTATTTTTTTTGGTGTTTTTGGTTTGTTTAGGGAGTCAGAAACTTAACTGTAGACAAACTTTCCCCATTATGAAATATAGTGTTTTCCCTATTATTTTGTGGGAATTCATTCCTTCAACATGCACACAAAAGCTGTTTGTAGTAATAGATGAAGTGGGACAATTCAGGGTTAGAGTGTAAGAGTTTGCAAGCGTCTTGAAATCATGTCAGTAGTTCAAAACCCAGCAGTGTAATTACTTCACATCTTTTGTACAATTATTTCTCTCAAAATACTTCTTTGCCCTTAAATTGCAACCATAAAATTCAAACAACACCATCAGGCCTCAGTGGAGATTTGGAAGACTTTTGACAGGAATAAAGTTTTAAAAAACGTCCTTGGCTGTTGAAGTCTTGAATGCTACCCATCATGATTAGTTTTACAGCTCTATAAAATACAACAAATGGTTGATCAAAGTACTGCACGACAGGTAAAACATGAGACACAGTCAAAAACAATTAAACCCTTAAAACACTAACAATCACTGCTACTTTCACACTGGGTTAACAAAAGAATGTTTTTGACTGAGATTTAAACACAAGAACAAAGCGATCTCTTCTTACGTGCTGAGGAAGCCCAATCCAGAGCTTTGGGGCCACAACATAAAACTCTCAATCACCTCTTGATGTATTCTCTGATTTAGGAGTCATCCAGCACCATATTGATGAACAAGATGAGCATGCACGAAGAAGCTACTCATTAAGACATTTAAAACAAATAGAGGAAGATTAAATTGGTCTTGAAATAGGAAGTAAGTGCAATGAAGCGAACACTGGAGTGATATGCTCTTGATTCATTGTACCTCTTAGAAAAACATATTTGTTATCTTTATATCTTTTAACAAATGAAAAACAAGAATCACCAAAGAACAGTTTTAATAAAAAAACCCCATAAAATTAGAAGATTGGTGTTAAAAAAAGGCATTACTAGAATTTAGAGTATAATCAGGTAAACCTCATAATTAACCTTTGCAGGTTACAGCATAACACACCTCATATCTGAAAAAAAAAAATATTCATAAAGATTGATAGTTCTATGCAAGGTCTTATAATAAAGTTTTTAGAAGGAGGATGAATGCTCATTTAAACCGATAAAATTCATAATATTTTTATCTTCCTTTTCCAGAAGCTTTGGTGAAATTTTACCACACAGTTGCATTCTTTGGTTACTCCTATGACCTAAAGCAGGAAATGTCCAACAGTCTGCAGTAATTAACAGTTTTAATGAGTTGTCACACACACTTTCACAGCAGTGGAGCTCAAAATGCTGGAGTGAGAGGAAATTAAAAGGATTGGCCAGAGAGGGAGGAAAGACATTTGACCTTTTGAGTCAGTTTTCAGCTTTGCATTCCAGAGAGCTTGTTATGTTCAACAGATCTGTGTGATTTCTAGCTCTCTCAACTTCCTGTGGCTTCTAACCTCACGCAAGGAAGTAGAGTTACCACATGTCCTTCATAATAACCACTTGACTTTGGATTGTGCTCTGTACTGATTTCATCAGACCTCCACCTTCTAAGGTTAAATTTACTCAGCCATCTCACAGTGAGGACCCACTGCTAAGCTTGGTTTTGCTCTATAATTACTGACCAACCTAATATTACAGAGAAGTACCTCTAAACATATACCAAACCAAGGAACATTACTTCCTGTTTCCAAAAATATCAGCAGATAACTCACGTAACACACCACACAGGGCCATCGTACGCAACGTTTCTGATTCAAAAACTGTATGAGAAAAATCGTTGTTAGTTTATGAATCCACAATCCATTGCTGATCTTCCTTCACCTGTTTTACTCAGGCTTTTTTTTCTGTGCAAACTTCTCCTGTAAAATAGTTTTATCCCTTTAGACAAATTTGTGAATCTGAGAGCAAAACAAAGACTAAGGCAATATTCCCAGATGGAAGACACAGTGGCACAGTATTGCCCTGCAGACCACAGTGTCCAGTGGGGAATATTCCATTGTAAAAGCACCAACGATATTCAAAGAAAAAGGAAAAAAAAAATCCCTTACTTGTGGTTAGTCTTTTAGGTTGCAGCCAAAAAAGGATAAGGGTGGATCACCACTGGGTTTTGTCTTGATGTGTTGTGGTTACCAGATTGCCAGTCTGCTACTGCTGTGCTTCCAATGCCTCTTTCTCCTTGGAGGGCAACAGGTTCACATGGATGGCTCAAAACAGACACACCCTCAGTGTGAGGGATTCTTCATCTGAAATATCTGATCAGACTTCAGGACAGAAGTGCCTGCTGCAAATCTTACTGAGGCTCGAGACTGGCAGCCTACAATTAACTACAGCTATTATACAGAAGGGAAATGACACAGTGCTTTCTATGAAATGAAAGATCAAGAGTAACTATGGGAATGATCTCATGTCTTCTTTTCCTGAAAACATTTACGTAACCTTCGACGCTGAAAATATAACAAAAGTGGCATAAATGCAGACCGAAAATGGTATTTGTGGTTGAGTTTTATTTTCCTGGAGGAACCTCGCCAAAGATTAATGAGGTGAGGTGTTTAATTATAAAAGAGCACGTTCAGGCAGACTCGTGAAGTTTTGTGTATGTTGAAATTATCAATGAAACTATTGTTTTTCTTTTTTTAAGTGCCTTTGAGTATAACTGGCATTACATAATTACTACCTTACTCTTGATTATTAACTTTGGGGGTTATCTAACCACTAGAAAACAGTCAGCCATTATCCTTAATTTATGGTATGTTTCTAACAAACAGACATGCATTGACCATTAAAGTTTAACAATAATATAATACTTTATCTTGGAAGTTTGATGGCTTTTTGTACTTTTTGTACAGGCAGTGGAGCAGCATATGTTTCAGAAGAGCCTGCTTGAAATAAAAAGCACAGCAAAGTGCTTTGGCGAGACCTGAGAACAGACGAGACCTGATATCGACTGGTATTGGTGAATATTTGCTTCTGCATGGTCGGCCTGCTTTTATCCTCTCCCTTTGCCGCCTTCAGCTTCTTCTGGAACTCAAACACAATGCAATTACACATCTCACAAGCGTAAATCCCAAACAGGGACTTCTTTGTGAGACGTGTGTTTGGGTGGGTCAAGGAGACGGGCGTGAACATTATTGTCAGGTGGTAACCACCATTCACATGTCCAATTGTGTACCCACAGTTGTGTCTTAGGGCACTCAAGCCCTGTGGGGTACACCGTGTCAGGTCCACATGCTTTTTTCAGGAAGTTATAACAATCCTGAAGCAGGTGGACCTGACAATGCGGCAGCAGCATATAGTGGATGGGAGCTAAAAGTGCCGCAGCACGTTTTAGCTCCACCACCAGGCCATCAGTATCGAACCTGAACGTGACGTCACGTTCAGTTCACTAATGTAGGTGGAGTGAAAATACATTATGATGTCAGCTCCCAGAAAGTCTGACAACTTAGCGTACTGTGACACAGCATGGTCTGTAAGTGTCTGTGAGTTCAGGGAGCCAACCTCATGAATGTCAGACTGGGTGACTTCCATTGTGTGCACAGCACAGCTGTCAAACGGCAAATGACACAAAGATAGGTTTCAAGTTAATTATGATTCCAAAATGCAAACTTATATTAATTGCGCAATTTTGCAAACTAATGTAATGTCTTAAATAATAAAATGTAGTTTATATGTTAATGGGTATATAATAAATTTATGTTTACATGTCTCTATGTGTCCCCCATGAGTCCCCCATGTATTCAACATGTCTCCCATGTCCAACGTGTCCAGCCAACGCCGTGTGTCCTACATGACCCATATGTTCAACGTGTCCAACCAACATGTCCAATGTGTCCAACATGTGCAACGTGTCCCCCGTGTCCAACGTGACCCATGTTCTCAACGTGTGGTCTGTAAAGAAAAAGGAAAACTGAAAACGTTTTACCACATCCATGAAAACTGCACTTTGATCAGTCCATTTTGAGAAAATAGGGCCACAGTGGTCAAAATGTTTTCAAGAACCAAACTTTTTCAGGGTAATCGCTCTCAAGTTCTTGCGTTTTAGATCCCAACATATAAAGGGCAGGTATTTGCAATAACTCACAGGGAACTACATTTAGGGGAAAACTAACATTTGTCATAATGGTTCTCACAAATTTAGGGAGAAAATAGTGACATAATGGGTCCTGCTTTTGATGTGGGACCTTAACAGCATTCAGAAAATCCGGTGCCATCCGTCTGCTTATTTAAACCAGGCAGTCAAGGAAAACTGGCTATATAGCTATTATCAGCATAAAATGAAATAAATTTTACTTAGCACCAACAAGTGGCAGCAGGGACAAAGACCTGGGAAATAGATTCTTGTGGGCCTCAGCTAGGTGCAGATTTTTTAATAGTATTTCAGACCAAAAATGATAACCTGGACTGGCTTTAAATTAATAGGGTCTAAGCTGTAGTTGACAGCTAAGTCACACTTATGACCTAAGCAATTATCCCCTCAACCAAGTATTGGAATATTGGTTGTGAAAGATGGATATGATTGACCGAGCTTTATTACACTGAGATCCAGTATGAAAACGATAAGTCTGGGTGGCTGTCTCTTGTTTCATGCCAAGAATCACAAACCATCTCTGGAGCAAGTAGCAAGGAAATTGACTTCATGTAAGCAGAACCAAATGTGTTTATTCGAAAACAAACACTGAACCAAGCAGGCTCTTCTGAAACATATGCTGCCCCACTGCCTGTCTTTATCAAAAAGCAAGAGTGTTTTGATTTCAGTGTCTAAATACAGTCTTTCGAATATTCCAAAGTTTCCCCAAATTAATCTTGCTCCATTTTGTCATCTAGGTCTAAATATGTGGTCAGAATGACCAGTTTTGTAGGTCTGAACATCAGTTCATTGTTTTAGCTTCTTCTTGCGTCTACAAAAACAACAAGTTTGTTCCTTTTGAAATGTAAAAATCAGAATTTGCAGTCCACATGTGGACTGAACTTAAAACTTAAAACGGGCAACAGAAATGATCAAACTAAACAAAGACAGCAAAAAAGCTAGGCCCAAAATTATTCATGCACCTGGCAAAGTTAGATTGAAAATGTCATGATGTGAGAGTTTAAGAATGGACCAAAATGCAGACAGGAGCTGGGAGCATGTTAATGGAGAAATACAGACAAAAAAATGACAAAAAAAACATGGAAGCACAGGGACACAGAGCCAAACAAAAACCAAGAATCCAGAACAAAACACCTTCAGGAAAATCCAGGGAAGTATCCAGGGTCAATGGGAATTAACAGAAGGAATTAGCAAGGAGTATGAGCAAGAGAAAGATTACTGTGAGGGTTCAATGCTGGAACAGAAGACCTGAGCTGATTAGCTAACAGTTTGCAAGTGTGAGGGGAGAGAGAGACAACGTGGCACAGGGGGCGAGAGAGAGCACATAACTCAATCTAAGAAACATGACAGAGTAACAAAGAATAACTAGAGACAAGAAATAAACTAGAATCATCAATAAAACAGAAAAAAAGAAAGAGACGAAGGAAAAAAACAAAAACAAAAAAACAAACCTCAAAGCAACTAACAGAAAATGCTTTTTCATTTTTACCAACAAGTTTGTTTCTGGAAGGAAATGAGATTGGCATCGCTCCAAACATTATATGTATACACACACACACACACACACACATATATATATATACAGTTTGAAAAAACTGTCAGTTTGAAAAAAGACAGTATTTTATTTACATTTTATTAAACAATGGCGCACTGATATTTCTTATCTTCTCAATCAATGGAAATATGGAATTACAGCAATTAAAGCCTTAATATGGTTGAAAAACAGTTCTTCACATTTCCACTGGTATTTCACAATTTGTCTTTGGAGCTTTCTTCCAATAAGCTTTAGAAAAGATTGGATCTACTTTAGGATTGATGGATAGAAAAACAGAGGGACCCGAAAGCAAGCCTCTTTTTTTTCATGCACTTTTATTGACCTAAGACACGTAGCCTCTGTGTACCCGTACAGACACACCCTGACACCAAATTACCCTACACTGCTATTTTTTTTTCAGCTGAAATTCAACCTACAAAGAGATTGAAGGCGCAAAAGTCAGACTAAACACTCTGAAAGATCATTCAGAAGTCTCCAGAATAGCTCATAAAAGTCCCGCTTTGATTTTCTTAGCTGGCTATAAATGGAGCTCCTGTGGCTTTTGACAACTCCCCATCCTCCACCCATCCTCTGTTCCACTTTTGTCTTCTCCATAAATCAATATATGTTTGGGAGTGTGGGGCTGCTGATTGTTTGTACAGAGTGTAGATGTGTAATTTGGATAAATGGTATGTATAAACAGTTTGCTATGACGATGGTAAACAGTCTGGGTGGTTAGAAAGGGAGTGTGCTGATAGTCTCAAGGCATACAATCTGCTATAATTGGTAGTGTATAACCTGAGCATATTTGATTACCCACCTGGATGATAGGTGTGATGACAGGCTCACAATAATTCCCCCTTTTTTTTTTTGTTTTTTTGTTAAATCGCCCGGATCAAAGTTCCCATTTCTTGTCCCTGCCAGCACATCATTGGGTTGCATATAATCATAGATATTAGGCTGCCAGAAGGAAGTCCATCCACACAGGTATATTATTTGTGATGTCATACATAGGCTTGAAATGGTATATTCTATTGACTTTTTTTTTTTTTTTTAAATCTTCCCGTGGTCTTATAGTGACGCTCAGGAGGAGTGTGGGGTGTCAGACAGCGGGGAAGTAGAGAGGGAGAGAAAAGGGGGCGGTGGGGGAGTCAGTTCTCCAAATCACACACACACACACACACAAACTCAGGATGAGTGAGACCTCACACAGGATACGAATCTTGCAGAGTCCAATGGACCCCGGGTCCAAGACGGTGTATTAATGCTACAGCTGCATTTACTGCAGCCAAGTATTTCTTTGATTTCAAATTGAAGGAATATAATCCAACTGCTTACTACAGCTGGCAAAGAACTTTCTCTTGCAGCGAGACAATAAGTATGCATCGAACGAAGGATTTTGTCATGTGAGCAAATACAAAGTTTAATAAACATGTTTGCTTCTTATAGTTTTCTTGCAGCGGTTGCTTTCCTCTTGACATTTTTTTTTTTCTATTCAGGGACTATTTGTGAAGCATGATTAATGTTTATCAGATTTTTCCCCCTGAGCCTTGGATGTTTGCAGCTGATACTGAGTTACCATAACCCTCCAGAGTGATACTGTACTAAATGCTCTCTTTGCCAGGCCTTTGGGGATAGGTGGGCAGAAATGTTTTGGAAGATCTTGGACACTGCTTTCAGATTGAAAGAGGTTTTATTCCAGCATAAGTTTTCTTTTTATAAAGTAAAGGGGGCTTATTAGGCACTGTGCATCTTTAGAAGTGCCTTTATAGCCTATTTTCTACCATTTTACAATTATACACTGCTTTGTGTTGGTCTGTTGCATAAAATCCCTATAAAAAAAACATAAATGGTTGTGGCACATAAAATGGGGAAGAAAAAATATATTACTCATAATATTTCTGTAATTGTTGTCAATACAATAGATGTGTTCATTCTAAACAGAACAGGGTGGGAAAGTTGAGCAAATAACCGCCCAAGGCAACAATAATAAAACTGCAATAAAACAACACTTACATTAAGCTTCGGCTCACAACAAAGGATGCAAACTTTGTCCAAAATATGTGTTTCATTTAAAGCTGACACACAAACACTTAATGAACAGGTGTTGGTCCAGCAGAACACGTCATACATTATTTCTTTCTTTTTTGTCCATTTGCATGGGGAGACATGTTCACTATGAACAAAAACAGAACACTATAACATTTATGGCCTTATCTAATTTGCAATGCATGTCCCCAGATGGAGCTTTATCAACACAAAACAATTTTAAAAGACATAAAACAACATAGCAAGATAATAATAAAATGGGGATGAAAAGAGCGTATGTTAAAGAGGCCTCCCACCGCCAGTGATTCGACAGTACAAAGCATGAGTTAAGTGTATAACAAAATATATATATGTTTTTTACTTTACAGTTTTTTGATGGGTGTTTTCTTGTTCCACTTTTTAACATTTGTGTGAAATGAAGATTAATGATTTCGAAACTCTTACAGAGATGCACGAGGCCAAAAAATACACAGCTGCACCGAATCTCTCCTCACTTTTTGTCTCTTTGGAGTATTTTTCCACTAACTCTAAATTGCACTGTGCCTGAACCCAGATATCCCCAACCTCCGCCCTCTTCCTCAAACATAATTAGAGAAATTTACAGAGAGCTAGCCATGTGGTATCCTGTATACTGTATATACAATGTGCAAGTGCAGAAATAGTTGGGCCCCTTCAAGTGATGTGACTGGGTTTAAAAGTTGTGGCTGCATTCCTCATAATTCCTCACAGAAAAGCTGATTGGGGCTAGATATTAAAGATAGGTTTCTGGAAGTTTAAATATTTTCAGAATTTTTCAGCATGAAGCCAAGCAGAAGTTTGGAAATCGTCTATGTAAAGTTAGCAAATAGTTTGTTTAGTTTACTAACAAATGTCCTATGTCATTAGTGAATTCCAATTATTTTGACTGAAGTATTTGTTTTAGTGCAACGTTCAGTTTTCTTCACAATTTTGCCTTGTGGTTAAAGCTGCAGTATGTAACTTTTATATAAAAAAAATTCCAAATTTTTTTTAAACATATTTATTCAAACTCTCACTATTTTGTGACAGTTTGGTACGAGAAATATGAAATGTTAAAAAAAAAAAGAAAAGAAAAAAAAATCGAGTTCCTACTCCCAGTGCTCCCAGTGCTGTAGCTAGAAACAACCCATTACAGCCACATTTTATTGTGATTTTCTTTGATAGAGAAACACAAAATGGTGTGCGGTTGGGGAGTGGAAAGAAAATATTTGGATTACAATTAAGTCTGAAGTGTGGCCTTTATTAATCGAATAGTGTCTTGAAAGCACAATGCACCATGGTGGGATAATTTTCCCCACAGCATGGCAACGGATTAAAAAACATGAATGGAGCTAAACACTGGGCATTGCTGGAAGAAAACCTATTAGATCTGTTAAAAGTTGCAACAAAATTAAAACTGGGGCAGAGGTTGTATGATCCAGCAGGGACATCTAAACTACAGCTGAGCTACAATGGAATAATTTAGACAAAAGGGTATGTCAACGTGTTAGAATACACCTTCAAACACACAGACTTAAATCTTATTCAGAAACCGTGGTAGTATTTTACTTGCAGCTATGGACTTAAATCTGAATTCAGATTACTACTTAAAAAAATTTAATAACTTAAAACCAAGCATGAGATGTAACTTAATGTATTTCTTCAATGTAACATTTCAACAAAATATGTTTGCAGATGAATGCGCAGTGGGATTATTAGGGTAGTGTGTGCCACAGGCAATTTCTTTCAGAATCAGAGCTGATGCAACACATAGTTTCGTGTTTTTGCTTTTATAGGTCATACCAAAAAAGTGTAACTGAAGCACCCCAAGTGATCTTTAAGAATTAGTTAAAAATAGGTAAAAAATATTGACAAACATATCAGATTTTTACTAAATGTTATAGGTATTTGTTTGTCACATGGCCAGGAGACAGAAATGATAGATAGGTAGCTGCTGTTGTCACATTCCCCAGTTTTGAGACGTGGGCCAACTGTGATCACACACTGGCAGCATTTCAGTTGTGATTATGAACACACTTCTTAAAAATCCATTCAGGGCAGAGTGTAGGCTGTGTTAATGCCTAAATCACTGCACTCCCCCCAGGAAACAGCATAGTTATTGACATATTTCTATTTACGTCAATGTATGTTATTCTGTTACTTTACTTCAAGCATGAAATGTCAACAAGTTAAAGCATGCCTAAAACAACCTGCCTTTTGAGATTCAAATACAACATCTTCTTTACATTTCCTTGCGTTGGACTAAAATAAATCGAGCTTTCTTTATCCCTTCCTCTGTTTGATAAAACCATTTATGTGGCATTTTTCTATCTCGGGCAGAGTGCAGGTTTTGCTGCATTCCTGCTTACAATCAATGTCACCTTTCAGAGGGTATGAAGTCGAGCCAGTTCAGGGGGAAATGATGGACACAAAAGGCTCTTTCAGCAGCAATAAGTCTCCCTCCCTAGTCTGACCCAAATCTCCCCCGCCGCACCCCCCCCCCATCATCATAGCTGGCTCATAGCAGCTACTCAGACATTCAGCCTTCATCTCAGCTTTACAAGGAGCAGAAACGTGCCTTTGGTCAGGCAGCCAGCAGCGTAGGGTGAAAACATGGCCCCTAGAGGTGGGGACAACTCTCTAGAGAGGCTGTGGATGTTAAAATATAATGAGAACTGATAAGAGATGTGAGACCTTAGATGTTTCATATCAGTGAAGCACTGGTTTGATTTGATTCAAACTGACTGAACATCACTATTTTAAAGCATGACACCTTACCCTGTTCCACCCGCTATAGATTCCCCATCTGCACCTTCTCAGTCTTTACATCTCTGATCTGCAAAGTTTTCTTTAGGTTACATGTACATGTTTGCACACTCCCTCCAAGATACACTGAACTACCTATGTATATCATCACACCACACCCCAAAACACACACGTGAGGCTCCCTTCAGAGCAAACAGGCCTGATTGATTCTACATGTGACATGTCCAAACGAAAACAACCTGAAACAAGGATAACACCATGTAGGTCTGTCTGTAAACGTGATGAGTGGGCTAGTTGATCAGCTGGTAGGTCTTTGGAGAAGGACCTTTGACCTTTTTTTAGTTTAGTGTGCTCCTTATTGTTGAAGTGAGAGTGAATATCATGGTAAGATCAAAAAAAAGCTGCCTAAGGTCCCCAGAAAGAACATTGTAGCAACTTCTGGGACCAGATTAAAATTAAAAAAAAGTCTCAAATGAGATAGAAGTGTCAATTAAATTCAGTTCTATTCTGTTCATGAATTTACAACAAACACGTCTCTTATACCACTTCACATGTAATAAAAAAAAATAAATTCAACTGAATTATATAGATTCAAAGTCAGGTAGATGTATGTCAAATCGATGTTAACGAAGTCATGAGATGCCTAAGTGAAATGGGCCTCTCATGGCAACACCGAGCAAGTGATGTAATCCAAACGTTGTTCTGCAGACGTCTGCGGGATTTACAGAAAGGGCTGACCTGGTATGAGAAACCGGAACGGGAGCATAATCATCAAAATAATACAGGGGCAACCATTCTTAAACAGATTTTATTCAAATCTTGACAATAACTTAAACATGTTCGCTTTCTGAGTTTCAAAACCCAGTCACTCACATCTCTCTGGCAAAAAAAAAAAAAGGCATTTTTATTTACAGAAAAGCAAATGTTTGGCATTTTCAATAAAGCAAGAAAAAGCAGAGGGCAGTAAAATGTGAAAATTCTAACAGGTGAACTGAAATCTGCTGACTTGCTTGTTAGTGAAAATACTGAGAAAATAGCCGTTTTCAAAGTTTCTTCAATAAAAGTCTTGAATAAGCTGCTTCAGTATAGAAAATCAAATTAACATGCTATCCAGCAAATAAAGAAGTCGAGTAGCACCAGTAGTAGTAGTAAGCTTCAAACTGTGAAGAACATTTTATACATGAAACACAATTGCTCCAGTTAAATGTGCACATGCTTCAGCTGCTTGTTTGTGAAGATACCAGTGTGTATGACGGCTACCATGATGGTAAAATCAGTATTATAAACATTATGGCAACCTACAGTACACATAAATGTTGTCTGATTTAGCTTTACTTCCAATCTACTCTATGCCATTTATTTCAGTCACTTTTCTTTACCATTTTCACTCTGTTTGACAGAGATTCTTTGAAAAAATCATTCTTTCAAAGCATTTGCTTTAAAAAAAAAGAGAATTGCATCGTGTGATGACCAAACACAAAAACGAACCAAAAAAAAATAAAAATAAAAAATAAAAACTAAAGCAAAAATAAAGAAAAAAAATAATTTATAGCAGGGCATTGAAGGACAGTTCAAGGATCAACAAAGGACACAGCGATGTAGCGAGTGCCATTGGTTGTGGGTAGACCTTCGTGGAGATGAGTCAGGCGTCCTGGGTGCATGAAGCTCCAGCCTTTTCTTGGTGATTCTATGGAGCAGTTGTACCGATGGAAACGGCAGCCTCCACCCTAATTTGGGCGTAAACAGAGCAGACGAAAAACGTTGTGTTTTTAAGATGCCCAGAGTGCATCATACAAGAACTTTCACCAAGTCCCTTTAATATATCCTTGCTAGACCACAGGTATTTTTATTTTAATGTCTTATTCCAAGCTAGCGTCGCCCCATCGTCTCCAACATAGGGATGTTTTCATGGAGTTAATAGATGCTTTTTCAAAAAAGAGTTTTACTTCTGTCTCGCAAAATAAATTCTGTTCATCTGATTGGTAAAATTTACAACACTTACAAAAACGTTGTACTTTGATGACAGGAAATACTGAGAGGCAAACGAAGTTTATAAGAGAATGCAAAGAATCCACATTCATATTCAAAAGAATATGAATTATATTATTCAAGACACAATTTTGATTAAATTTTATGAAGGGGCAAAAGCGTTTAGGTTAAAATAACCAAAAGGTCCAAGATTTTGTCTATCACTTCTGCATCCATTGTGTTTCTGGCCGAAGAAAGAAAAATGGCCAACCTAATAGCAATATTAGAATAAACTGCTCTAGTCTGAAGGAACCAAAATGGCAGTCTGTGACTTATTTTCAAAATGCATTTACCTGGAAATCAGTATTCTTGTTGTTGAGAGCGATGTTGATGGTGAAGGTGGAGGAGTCGTGATGGGGCCTCAAGAAGGCCTGTCTGTTGGGTGTGTATTTAACTACAAAGTTCATCAATGCGTATCCCTGCCGTGATAGAACAGAAATACACTGTGTCACTTGCTAGTCAGAAATTAATGCATTTGGAAAATCTGAGTGACACACAAATAGGGGCCTGTAAACATCATCAGGGTTTATATGTTTTTATAAAGCAAAACAATTCCTGAATTGTGTCCTATATTTAAAAGAAACGTGTTTCTGGCAGCAAAACAACGCAGCCAGAAGGGTGGAGCTGTGTGTGGAAAGTGTTGCGGAGGGGTGCTCTGTGAAGCAGAAGGTCAGCTGGAGACTGCAGCTCCAGGGAGGAGCTTTGTGAAAATAGTTGGTGCTTTATGAGAGATTCAAGGTTTCCTCAAGCATGAATGAAGGAATCAAAGCAACACAACTTGCATAGCGTTTGGAGGGTATTACATGAGAATCTGAAAAAAAAAAAGCCAATTGGACATAATATTCATGATATTATTACTCCTCCCATCCCCCGGGGGGTTCATGAGACAAGTCTTAGCTTTTAGGAGAAAGAAGAGGGGTTTGAGTCATGTCAAACTAACCTTTGTGTAATAACCGGAGAAAACCTTCAATGTGACGGGCGATATGAACTCCCGGAGAAAGTGCAGCCACTCCTTATCAAAGCCAATTTGTTTCATGTGAATGTCATCCGTCGGAACTGTCTCGTAGCCTCCAGCGATCCTCTTGTCCTGAAAAAAGGACGAGAAAAGAAAGTAGTGCGATTAACAATGGAACAAATGACCCGCCGTTCTCAAAGTGTGTGACCACAGCTTTCACCGTGATGATTATGCTGGTATGTCTGTGTGCCAATAAAACCACAGGCAGGGCTGTTGTCTGTCATCATGAAGCTTAATGACCCGTCCAGGAGAGTCACTTCCCGAACAGAGCTATTCAAAGTGTCTGCATGAATTCAGTCTGTCCCGGAAAACTCACAGACACACCGTATTACCAATTTAAAGCAACATAAAACAGCCCAAACACCGTGAAAATAAATGTTGATCATTAGTTCTTTCTTTAGTGCAGCTTCTCATTTTAGACATGGGAACTGTTGTATGTTAGTTCTGTGTCTATGAGCTTTTCTGTTATAAAATAGGAAGGCAGCATTGTAAGAGCTCCCAAACCAGGGATGCAATAACACAATCTTGTAGCCCTGGGAAAGAGATAGGATTTGAACTTTATCAAGTTTAATTGTAAGCTATTTTCAGAAGATTTTATGTCACACCCAGTGATTGAAGTTGCAACCTTTTTTAGGCTGGTTGAGTCTTATTAAAGCCCATGCTGTCATTCAGCAAAGACTGCGCTGTATTTGAGAGGATGGAAATATCTTAGCCACAAACTAGCTACCTCAAACTAGCTATCCATGCTTTTGGATTTTCCATTTATTTATGAAACTAAATACATTTAAAAACAAGGAACTAGCTGTGTTCAGCTTCTACTTCTCCAATGTGACTTTTTACATTGTATATAATCATTGCAAAAATAAGATTGTAGGAATTGACACATTTTGTAAACATCTTGGGTTTCTGTAGTGTGTTATGTTTTTTTGAAAAAATTCCATTTGACCCCATCATTGTTCAATAACTATTGGCAGCGAGGAATTTGTGGTGAGTGGTGACTTAAATAATTATAGAAACCAAATTATGCCATATCATTTATACAGTGAAACCTTAGAACAGGGTGTACTTTTCTCTTACCATGACTGTAGATATAGCCATTAAATCAAAAGTTATACATAAGAATTAAAAAAAAATGCTTAGAAGCAGAATATTATTTTTAAACACACAAAATGCTTATAAAAAGCAAAAAGAAATCCCAGAAAACAGTGGCCACAGGCATGAGCTAGTATTGCAATACCTTTCACTTTTATGCTCAGGAAGTCTCAACCAACAGTACTGACCTCATGTTTGCCTCCAGACCATAAACCATAATGCTCCATCTCCTCAACTATTTCATCACACGCCTTCTCTGAGAGCACCGGGAACCAGAACACATCTGGACAAGGCTGCAACACACACATGAACACATACATGGAGTGACTACAGAGGAAGGACTTGACTCACATCTTCACCTGGGGTTGTAGCTGCTGTAATGCGATACCCAGACATGCTAAAACCAGATGTTGGGATTTCCAGGCGACATTATGTCACTGTCTTTCTCGCACTCTCAGTCTGTACATGTGAAAGCCACACATAAACACAAACCTCCTCCAACTGGTTCTCAGTGAAAATTTGTGTGTAGTTTGGGTGGATGTACTTCTCCTTCCAGTCCTGCATGCAGAGAGATTTTTAGATAAGAAGACATTTTTTCACGCTGTTTGCCGACTTGCATACCTCACAGGGCTAATCGCTCTCCCTACCAGCCAGGAACCTTTTTTTTTTTTTTTTGTGCATGACAGCTTTCTATTGTCTCATATTTCTAATTCTTCCATTACCTCTAATAAGTTTTACAGGTGGCAAAAAATAGATTTCACATGCGTGTAAAAATAATGAAAGACCATAATGACTTACCGCAGGGTTTTCAAATATCTGCCACAAGTCGTTGTTGTAACGAGATACGTTGTAATTAGCTGTGGAAATGAGCCTCCCAAACTCATGACGGTTGGTTATGTACATGAATACTCCCTGCAGCAAACAGGGAAATAAATGCTCTTAAATTCCATACAAATGCTAAAGGTGAAAAGTCTCTTGATGTCTCACTATTTACAACAGATGTGCGTCTACATAACCATAAAACATGCAGATTTAAAGCTCGGTAAATCCCTTAGTGGTTTTGGCATACAAAAGAGAATAAAAACTGATTCAAGTGTGTCTAAAAACACACTGAAATCATGCTTAACTCTAGGTTCAAGTAGACAGGTGGCATATAAATAATCTGAGATTATTTATTGGTCAGTCTTCTCTGAGTTGCTCTTGTAAGGACAAGACAGAGTCATTAAGGGGTTTGGGGGGAGGGGAGGCAAGACCAGAAGGGCATCTTGGGATGAAGCAGATCTAGAGAGGACGCTCTAATTTCAGTGATGCATAGGGAGGGTGCTGTGTGGGAGTGGATCTGGACTCACTATCAGACTAGGCTTTGTTAATGTCAGAAATCACAGATTATGGGTCTGTTTTGCAGCCGTGTGGTGCTGAGTTTCCAAATTGCAATTGTCTCAGTTCGTGTTTGCAAAGATGTGATTCAGGCCAAATGCATAAGAAGCGAGGTAAAAGGGTGTGTTGTGTTGGAGCCTAGTCTGAGATCAGTCGGTGTGTTCAGTGGGGGAGGTGCTGCTAACGCGTGATTGGCTTGTAAGGGTAAAGCATCAGGGTAGAGGACTTGCAAAATGACTCTTCAGCCCTTTAAAGTCTATCTAAATCTAAACTGCTTATAAATTTAAACTTTTCACAAACAAAAGGTTCACATTATTTTCCCCAAAACTGTAAGAATTATTTTTTGTTGTTGTTGTTTCTTACACTGTGACAGACATTGCAAAAGCATTCAAACCCTTGAACTTTTTCTTATTTTTTTTGTAAATTTTCTCATGTTTCATACACAAACGTAAATCATATCCTATCTTTTTCTTTATGCATAGCAGAGAAATTGAATGAAAATAATTTATTTGTATTGATGACATCATGCTGGAAGATGAACCTTTGCCTCTTATAGCTCTAGACAGATTTTCCTAATTACACTGTATTTACCTCCTTCCATCTTCCCTGCAAGTCTCACCAGCTTCCCCGTTTGTGTTTAAAAACAAACAAACAAACAAACAAAAAAATAAACATCCTCACAGGATGTTGCTGCCCACACCACAGAGACTTCCATTTTTCAGGTTGACAGAAATTAATTATGAAGTGATTGCACTGGTTTTTATTTAGGGCTATCAAAATACCAAGAGGTGAATGCATATACATGCCACACTTTTCAGATAAAAACATGAAATAAAAATGATGTAGGCTATTCTTCTCCTTACATGTCATTAATTTGTTAAACTTGTGTGTGGGTTAACCATATGAAATTCCAATTAAATACACTGAAGTTTGTCAACGTAGAATGACAAAATGTGGAAAAAGTACAAGGGGTCATCATATTGTATAAAATTCTCGATCTCAATGTTAAATGTTATTGGAACCTGACATTTTAACTTAGCGCTGCCTATTACAAGAATCACAATCAATTCGTTTCTGAGTGCAATACCATTGAAAATGAAAATATCAGACAGCAGAACAATCAAAGCAAATATTGACCTTTGGGGACCTGAGCATATGGAATGATTCCGGAGAAGGGGAGTCTTTTTCCCTGTGACTGGTCTACAATAAAGGAGAAGCATCATGTAAATAAGGCTGCATAAATTTTACTCAAGAGTAAGAGACAAAGTGACAATAAAATATGTCCATGTCACACACAGTAGAACTTAGTAGGAGTGAAAACGCGCCCGCATGATCAAAAGTGCAAGACTCCCTCTGAAGCTGATGTTTTTTCGGGGTTAGTATGGGAGGAATGCATACAGAGCAGGGCAGTGGTTCAGCTGCAATGAGAGGTGACAAGTAGGTGGCACAGAGTGGAGCCAACTGAACAGTGTATAGGTGTTCAGAAAAGAAAAAAAGCAAGATACATGTTGTCAGCTGCCAAGCCAAGCATTACAACTGACTGAGATCATGGCAATAATGGTAGCAAAAAAAACAAAGGACGATGGGATGCAAGTAGAGCAGAGTACCTTAATGCTCTGTAGACAAACCAGGAACATAGTTGGGTCATGCCTTGGTGACAAATACATTTCAAAACACCTACATACTTCCCTGACATCACTGACTTCTGTTACAAGTTAGATGTGTTGCATTTTCTACTGGCATTATTAAGCCTTCTTGGTATATAAACAAAATCCTTTTCTAATACCTTAACACTTCTGTCACACTATTGCCTAGCTGCCTTGTATTTCCAACATGCCATTAAACACTCCAACATTTGCCATTCTAAAAAACTGATACTGTAGCATATGCATATATCTTTGAAAATATTTTCAGATGTGCCAAAATATGTGCCAAGAACAGAAACAGTGTGGCAGAAGCTTATTAATACCAAAACATATTCATTGTAATATTAAAAATCCAACACAACATTTTCCCCCCCACCTTCTTACCATTTCTCTGGAGTTTCTACACAAAGCCATATCTGGGTCCAGTTTCTCCAGAACAAAATGATTCCTTTCTTTAAGTTCATTCCTCAATACAGTTCCCTTGATGAGGTATATGTGCGCCATGAAAGGAATGTTCCACACACCCCTTAAAGCAAAAAGAAACATAAAATCTTTCACTTTACTTCCACACTATCTTAAGGGAACAATGAGAGTTTGGTGATTTGATTAACTTCATGCATGATTTAGGACTTAACTACTGACTTGGAGTAACTATGTGGTTAACAAAGTTGATATATGTTATGTGATATTAAAAAAAATGAGAACGATACTGTAACAGTTGTCTAGCAGAACAGTAAAGCAATTTGCTGTCATGAAAAACACACAGAACATATTACGTTGTCCTGAGTAGCAATGGAAGGCGAGTTAAGTGTAACACAATCACAGCACTATGTAGAATATTTAACAAATGTGCACTTTAAAGATGAACTTTCAAGTATTTGCACTGATTCCAATGAGCTACTGGACTTATGTTGCTATGTATCGCTAATAGTGGCTAAGAATGTTGTCAAAACACTGAGATACATTTGATAGGAGTTACATCAACACTCAGAGATTAAAACTTGCATGCTGTGTTTGAAAAGTTGAAAAAAAATGAAACGTTGTTAAGTGGTATACGCTTGACTCACACTCGTTTCCTTTGTACAATGTCAACATAATCCTCAGATCGTGCATAATAGCCGTCCAAACTCAAGGCTCCCCAGAAATTTGACCAGAGCTTGCCGTGACGAGTGACAAGTGGTCCAATGACTTTTCTGTGAAGGCAAAGTGGAAAAAACGGATAAAACTAGACCGACATCTAATGCACAGATTCCCTTTAAAAACCTGCCGGAGCTGAGCAATTGACTTTTGCTTGAAATAACTGCCAATTCAGTAACAAATCCCATAAACATTTAATGCAAACCAGGCCCACTTACTATGCTTGATTGAATTAAAATGATTCCCATGCCTTGCCTCTGGTAGCTCTAAAAATGTTTCACTGTGTCACATTTTGGAGGGGAAGTGCTTCGATAAATCTTATTGTTAATAAAAATATTCTAAATGTATTGTGAAATATTGTTTTGTTACAACTTAATAAAAACAAGACATACCAAAATTGGTTTAATTTAACTTAAATTAGAAGATAGTCGTATGTTCTACGACAGACTCGTGCAAAGCACATTCTCTATTTTTTTTTTTTTTCCCCCCCCCAACAGCCTCAGTGCCAGCAGAAAATTCCCATGGTGCCTTTAAATATCCTAGAAAGTCTCTCGTCTTGCATGCTTCCAGTCGGTAACAAAAGCCACAGTGACATCCAGTTTATGGGAAGGTTTCTTCACAATCATACGCTGCAGATGGGGGGAAAAGGGTTTGCGTGTTTTTTGTTGTAGTTTTTTTCTTTTTTTCTTTTTTGCATGTGTGTTTTTTTGTTTGTTTTTTAGGTATTTCCAAGTAGCATTTTAGGACTAGTGCACTCGACTCCATCTGTTTCTATGAGGAGGGGCAAAAGGACTGGAACCCAAAGCGACCTTTTTAAAACTTTAATTAACTTGGCTGTAATGTTCTTGTGGGTTTGCCACTTCAGGAATGAATCCCGCACTTCAGCATGCTGAAGTTACAGCTAACTTCAGCTGTAACTTCTGAACTTCTGTAACTTCTGGTATGACGCCTGTTTCAGCTGTTGCGTGAGTACCTGTTTTGTTCAATGAGGAGCTTCAGCGTTTGCCGGTTGGTGAGCATGACATCGGAATCTAGGCTGAAGTAGTAGCCACATGAAGCGTCGTTGCGGCAAAGATCCCTGATAAAATAAACACGGAACATTGTCAAAAATGTCTTGTTTAAATGCATAAGAGAATTTTAAGCACAGAGTCTGAGTAGATGATGAATTATAAAATATTGGTTGTATATTTCATACTTAGTGTCATCTATCCAGGTAAATGCAGAGAGCATGAATTGTTTATAGTGGAATTCTATTGATTTTGTCTTTCAGACTAGACATGCAATACTGTTAAGGAACATACATTTAACATCTCTAATTTAAACGTATTGAAGATGTTTTAACTAGAGATGCACCAACAGATCAACTTGTGAACAAACTACAGGAGGATTGGAAACTCAATAATATATTTTCCTAGTCATAATGCTAACACTGTATGTTAGCATTACCAGGTTGTGCTCACAGTGCGGCAGTTGTTATTTAAACGGGAAATGCAATTTCCATGGATTCATATAAGCTGTACATTCAGGCAACTGTAGTAAAAAACTAAACCTGTGAATGGTTGAGAATCCTTTTTCCTTCTTCTCTAATTTTTCAGTTTGGATAATTTCATAATTGCCTAATAAAAAAGACAAAAAATGCTGTCTTTTTAATTACAGTTCTTGAAGAAAAGCTTGTGCTGGCAGGTGAGATTTGGTGCATCAGTAGCATAAAATACAAAAAGCTTTTTCAGTGCTAGCCCATTATAAACTGGTAATCTCAATCTTGTTTTGTTTTTCAAGCACAGGATTCTCAAAGATATTTGACTTAGAACAAGCGGACATACATTCCCATGTTCCTGGCTTCTCCTTGGCTCAAATTTTCCTCTGGTCCCACAACTTTGAAGCTCTTGAACACATCCCTATTCTCCTCCCAGAACCTCTGAATGTGCTTCTCGTGATAAACCTCCTGGGCAGGGAGCCAATATTAACAGATTATTGGGAGGGATTTGGACTGCAGTAATCTAGAAAAAAGAAAACCCAAAAAGCAGCTGCACACACTCACGTTGTTATGAACAAAGAGTTTCAGTTTATCTTTTGGATAGTCTAGAGTGAGCAGTCTCTGGAAGAATTCAGGGAGGAATGGAGTTGGCTGTTCAATGAACACTCCGACCAGCACGTCTGGATACTCCTGTTTGGATAAAAGGAAAGATAAATCATTTCTGTTTTAAACAGCTAATCAGAGTGATGCAACACTGTTTTAAATAAATCAAGAATATTTACAGTTCGCTTCAATCGTACAGATATATAAACATTATGTCTCTGCAGATGTCGCCAGCATCACTAAGCACTAAGTAATGCTTCAACAGAATAGCATTACTTAGTGGTATTCTTTGCATTGCATGCTTTTCTCCTACACTCAAGCCCAAGTGATGATTGAAGGCCCATAAAAGACTCACAAAATGACACTGTGAACATGCTATACATAGATGGGAATAAAGGAGGACACAGAGATGAGGAAAGACTTTCCCATGATACTCTGCTTAGCCCACACGGGCCAGTCTGGACTTGTGATCATCTTGACCAGTTCACAGCAAAAGGTCTGGGCCAGGGATAAAATGCCTCTTTTGCCGAACCGTCTAATTTGCACGTTCCGCAATGACTGTATTTCAGGCACAGGAAAGGAACCTCAAACATCAAGCCAACACAAGCTTAAATTGTTACACCAGGACTGTAGACAGGGCGGACCAATAAAGAAGAAAAGGTCACATTGACAAACTGGAGCATTTACAATGAGGTTTAACATGAATCAGACACAGAAATTGGGCTTGTCTGGATTGCTATTCTTTGTTGGTGGGTTAAGACTTCCAGTGTCTTTGCAGGGCCAAAGGTTCAAAGTTAAAGTTCGTAAAAGCCACAGAGGACTGCCAGAGGACTAAGTTCACCCGGGTAGAAAGGCACAGTGTAGACACAGTCGGAACAGTGTTCCCACATGACCCGATATCCTGGTCGTCTCTGTCCCAAACAAACAAAGAGTCACAGCGGAATGATATGTCTTCTCAGGCTATTTTACTTCAGCAAACATTTCTGTATTCATTGTGAAAGGTCAGCTGGAGGCTTTTTATGTGCCTCGGTTAGTGCCAATGTAGTTTTAAAAGTTTAAAACATTTGTAGCCATTGGACATTCTCACATTTGTGACAGGGTAACTGCAAACGCCTGTCTATTTTATTGGTATTTTATGTAAAGAAAAACACAAACAAACAAATAAACAAACAAAACAAGGCAAGCAGTGCATACTTGTAAAGAGGATAGGAAATTATTAGCTTTTTCTTTTTTCTTTTTTTTCTCTCAAATCTGAAAGTTGCATTCAACCCTCTCGTGTCAATTGGTTTTTAGAGCTGCAAGTATTTCAGGGCATGTCTCCAGCACCGCTGCACATCCAGAGACTGAAATCTTTGTCAGTTTTCCTTGCAAATTAGCTCAGTGTCAATGAGCACAAGCTACTGTGAGCATCTGTTTTCAAATTTTACACACTCTGGTCTGGATTTTAGTCAAGAGTTCTTAACTCAAGACTGTGTTTAGGTCCACACAATTTCATTGTAGGTCTGTTTGCATGTTAAGAGTCACATACCTGCTGGAAAGTGAACATTCGCCCAAGTGTCAAGTCTTGTCATTAAAGTAAGATGACCATGTCTTGGTGGGTTTGTGGTGGCATGAAATTTGTAGTCAACATGTGCAGAATTCACTGAGAAAAGATGCATTTTTCTCATTTTATGCATTTAGTTCCATTGTTTAAATCTAAACCAGGGTTCAAAATTCCCACAACTTTCTCCTGGACCTTTTCCTGTATTCTTCTACATATTTTTCTACTGTATTTTAACAAACCCACGAGGCCTTTACAGGAAAGCTGCATTTACACTGAGACTAGAATACACAATTGCAGTCTCCAAGGTAATTGGTAGAAGTGAAATTTTGAAAGGAGATCAGAGTAAAGTGTCCTGAATACAAATGCAAGTCATGTATAAATTCACTTATAATTATATGCAATTTTGCATTGGACCATCACAGAAAATCCCTAAAGCAACATTGATGTTTGTGGTTGAAATGAGAAAGGTGAATGATTTTTTTTTTCAAACGCAAAGTTCTGATGCCATTAAACTGTGAAGAAAAACTTTCAAAACAAAGCAATAAAAAAAGAAAAAAAAAAAGAAATCATTGATAGATTCCAAGCTATCAATGATAGCTTGGGCAACTCTGGGCAACAAAATGCCCAGAGTGACAAATTCAGTAACATTCTTCACAGATTAAAGCACACTGCCTGAGACATTTACGAAAGCCTGCCATTCTTGCCCAACTCCAGCCTAGACTGACAAATTTTCAGCATGACCGCTGTAATTCACTATTGTGGAAAAAAGCCGGATTGCGGAGCCCACTAAAAGGCAGGCTGGTCAACAGTGACTCCCCTTTAAATGAGCACTTCTCAAAACCTCAGAAACCATATCCTGCACCACAGCCATGCAATGCTTCCCTTTTCTCCTGAGTAGATCACATCACGTTTGTGCGCCTTAAAAATGTCCAAAAACGTATAAGGCTATTATTGCAGGAAAGAAGGCCGAACTGACAGCCTCACTTATCTGTTGAAAGAAGACAAACCGAGCTCTGCTCCGTCTGTCTAGACGGTTACCCGGAGCTAGACGGCTCGTACTGGAAATACAAGAAACTGTTTCATCTTTTCCTTGCTTCACAAAAAATAGGACAAAAAAAAAAAAAGTTTCCGTGGCAGCAATTTTAGAAAGAACAAGCATTACAAAACAGATGGAAAAGTGCTAAATGTGAATCACTTACATGTAACTGAGACAAATCCAGAAGATCGTCGTCACAGTGGCTGCACCCATGTTCATAATTCCATGCGTTGGGGACGTAGTTCCCCAGGTAGTTCAAGTACATCTGTGGAAAGAACAAAGTCAGTGTATAATGTTTATTTCTTTTCTATTCTAGACTTCTTATTCAGAAAAAGTGGTCAAAATTAGTGGTGCAACAAAACGATTGGTTTAGAAATCAGAAAATGTTCAGTAATTGATGTAATGGACATATCTATATATTTTGACTACTGTAATAAAAGTCACTGGAATACAACATTTCAAATATTGGTGCCAAATATACATGACTCATGTTTTATTTTGGGGTTTTTTTTTCATCTCAATTAATGTTTTATTGATTTTCTTGTTTTAAGTGTTGTGTTATTACAATTTTCATTTGACTCTCCTCTATGTCAGTCTTGTAAAATGAGAGAAAAAAAAACATTCTAGTTTTGATTTTCAATTAAATAAATCTAAAGCAAAACACTTTTGAAATGAAACTTATGTACATAAAATTAAAATAGGTCATTAGTGACAAGAAGTCACCACCAATATTGATTTTAAAACAATCTATTTCACCACTGAGTTGGTTTGTATAACTTTAATACATTAAGCATTGTGTAAACAAAAGCAAGTAAACTTTAGAAAAGTAATAAATATGTTTGGTAATTTTTTTTTTTTTTTATCTTTTTGTAACAATGTTTCTCAGCAATATGTGTCATAATATTGGAAACCCTGTTTATTCCCCTATATATTGTGCCATATAAGTAAGAGACATGTATTGGATTGAACATTTATCTAAAAAAACAAACAAACAAACAAAAAAAAAATGTGTTTGGTAAAAAAAAAAGTCTTTCAAATTCTGACCGCTGCAAAACCTTTTCAAGTGGTATCCTACTATTTTTTATTATTTCCTAAATATGCTGATCTCATCCACTGCTGCTGAGTCCTTGGATATTTATCTTAACAAAAGCATTTTGTATAAGAGTATCTAATTTACTTTGCTAATTTCCCCATGCTAAAGTAGACATATAATCTTGTTGCAACCAGAATGAGCTGTAGATGATTAAACATGAGGTAATATTTAACTATATGCCAGTTATTCAACTGCCCAGTCCTAGAAAGGCATGGATTTAGTGCTCTACCATTAAGCGCTTCAGCTCCAGCTGGTATGACATTTTGGGGAAAATGACTCAATAAATTGGTGGGTTTCGCTCAAAGCTCGTGTGGTCATTAGTGGAAAAAGATTGTGATGAGTTAAAGGACGGGAAATATCAGACTAAACTTCCGCAGAACTGCAGCATTATCTTACAGACATCCTGTTAACTTACTGACTCTCTTGGACTGATAACTGAATGATGGCATTGAGCAAATGAGAAACACATGGTCAAGAGCATTAGCAAGCAACCGTGGCATGGATGAGAAGTCAACTATGGCGAGGGTCATCTGGCAAGTATCCAGTAGGCTGCATTTTTTTTTTCCACTCACTGTGGGGGAATGTATCAAGTGAAATACACTATTCATGATGAGTGGTTTCTGAGAAAGACATAAAGGACAAGGGTAAAAAGAAAAAAGTTGTGGTTTCAAAACCACCAAAAGTTCTCATTACACTGTACCTAGGGTTTCACAATCCTTACGGTAAGTTGCCAGAGAGACTGAAATATTTCCCAGTTTTATGGAGCTTAGAGCAATGTAGTGCTGCTCCTCCCCAACTTGTTGCTGCACAGGTGGTCAGGTGGCTGAATGAAAGCAGCTAAACATTTCCCTCACTTAGAAGAAAGACAAAATCTTCTCTCTGGAAATATCTCCAGGTGTGAATAATGACCATCTTTAAAACCTAAACTGGTTTGAACCTTATTTACCTATTTTATGTGTTTCCTTACATGTTCTCCATTCATAATTGCCACATTCTGTTAGTATTGCCTCAGTTAGTTATGTGCACACAGTCTACTATAAATGGTAAATAGACTGAACATTTATAGGATCACTTTGACCAAAGCGCTTTAGCGCAAATGCCACATTCACTCAGTCGAACTAGCTAACATGCACTAACACAAATAGGCAACTTGGTGTGAAGATGCTTGCCCAATTGCAAACCAACATCTGGCAGAGAGGGAGCTGGAATTAAACTCATAACTTTACAATTGCAGGGTAACTACTCGTTCCACAGAGTCATAGCTGCCTCAAGGTGAAATAAAGCACTGTTAAAAGTGCACTCAATGAACATAGTAATACATGATTTCACAAAAGAACAAACAAACAAACAAAAAAAAAAAAAACAGCTTGCATTCCACATACTCAAAGTAAATACTGGTTTAGATTGAAATAGCATAACTATGTGAAAAACTATCATTTTGTTTTATAGATAGTATCCAACAAGAGTTTGAATCATTAAAAAGAAAGTCTGGCCAGTAAGTCACCTTAAACTTTGAAACCACAACTTCTTCAGTCTTCATTCAGACAGCTTGACTAATTACACAGTTAATATCAAGTAGTTATAATGTTGTTATAATGTTACTCTATAAAAAAAAATAACAAAGGATAAAAAATAGGTATGTATGTCCTGTTTAATTAACACAATTACTTTAAAGTTACCATAAAATTGACCAGGTGGTAATTCAAAATGTTTGATTTAGCAAATAGTTAACAAGGAAAAAAAACAACAATACATGTTAAATGTTATTTTTATAACTAAAAATAATAATGTGATAGATTATCTGAGCAGCAGTAGAAATAACTGTTGCTTTTTTTTATATGACTGTTAAAGAAAAAAAGTTAGATAATGATAGACATTTAGCATAATTTTTGGGGTTGCTTGGAAACTATCCATCCATTCATCCATCCATTTTCTTTACACCGTTGTGTCGGGAGGGTTGCTGGTGCCTATCTCCAGCTAATGTTCAGGGCGAGAGGCGGGGTACACCCTGGACAGGTCGCCAGTCTGTCGCAGGGCAACACAGAGACACACAAGACAAACAACCATGCACACACACACTCACACATAGGGGCAATTTGGAGAGGCCAATTAACCTGACAGTCAAGTTTTTGGACTGTGGGAGGAAACCGGAGTACCCGGAGAAAACCCACGCATGCACAGGGAGAACATGCAAACTCCACGCAGAAGGACCCGGGCCGGGAATCGAACGCAGAACCTTCTTGCTGCAAGGCAACAGCTCTACCAACTGCGCCACTGTGCAGCCATTGCTTGGAAACTAAAATATTCTTAAAGAGATTGCCATTCATGAGAATTCTTTGCAAGCCCATTCCCACTTGTACCAAAGGGCAGAGCTTCATACTCACTTTAGTGTTTCCATTTCCGTGGACGACAACAGGTAAAGAATTGTACGCTGTGTTTCTCACTCGCACTCTGTCGGTTCCAAACTTAAGAAGCACCTCATCTGCCAAAAAACATAAAGACCACCAGATTTCAAGGTCAGATTTTGAAAACCTAAAATCTGCCACATGATGTCAACATGACGTTAGTTCGCCAAGAACTAAGTCTTCTCACCAGCTCAGTAAATACTAATAATTACTTACCGACAGCCCCGTTCAGATTCTGGAAAATCTGGCACTTGTGGTCCAGAGTCATGTTCAGAAATTCCTGTAAGATGTGAACATAAAAATGTACTAGGTGTCCAAAACATTTCTTTTGAAAAATGCCAATACAAAAGCAAAACAAACAAAAAACAACGACTTACTCGTTTCAATGGATCCAGGTAAATCTTTGTGTAAAAGAGCTGGTCATCATCATTGTCGTGGAGATCCCACTGTGAAACTAGTCTGTTTACGTACGGGGCATAGCCAATAATACCTGCAAATAAATGAACAGTGTGAAATGCATACCAGCGTGTAAATGATATGGTGAGAGATGTTTACACAACTGGCAGGCTGCTGGGTGGCTGGCTGGCTTAACAGCCTCCAACTTCATCCGAGGAAGCCATGACGCCTTAAACAAAGTGTGATTTTTGGCAATTATCTGAGGCACACATAAACACAGGGCAGGGACGTTTTCTTTTCCACAGAAAGTAAAAGCGGTTTGTAAAAAGCTGCAATCTATGTGTTGTGACCATCTTACATCACACACTTAAACTCTAAATGTACATTCTCATGGTATACTGCTCTCTAACTTGAGCTCCTTTTTCTTCTCTCACTCTGTCGTTCAAGGACAGCAACCACAGTAACAGATTGCAGGGTTTAGCTATGTTGCTGGTGTGTGTCGTTTTATATCCCATCATTGGGGAAAAACCTCAGACACTGTAAACAAGTCAATGGACAGACATGACATATTATAAATGGTAGGAACGAGGGAAGAAAGTTCAAAGCAAAATCATCAATTTTATGCAGATTATATTGTTGGTATGTGGTTCATTTTACAGATCCTGGGAAAGTGCAGTGAACAGTCTGCCTTAGTCTTCCTATCCGAAAAAGACACAATGATTCTCTGATCCCTCTAAAATATTCCCTCTGCAAAATACTAAAAAGACATGAACAATGCAGCATGAAACTTCTGGATTGAAATGAACACGGTAATAGATTATTATGCTGAATTTACCCCAATACAAATTTTCCATCTTTAATTAGCTTTATCCTGGAATCCCCAGACAATATCACAGTTTTTGGGATGCTTATTAAGGCTTTTTGTTATGCCTTGATAATACTTTGCATTAAAGCAGCTCAAGCCACTCAAATCCTGATCTGTCAGTGCTCTAATGTTGTCTGAAACTAATTACAAGAAATGTTGTAGTGGAATGTGCCAAGTAGTGTGGTGTACATGTCTGCAGTTTGCAACCTTCCTGAGCATTTCCAGCAAATCCTAAAAGTGCTAGACCAAACTGTGATCCAATCAAGGTCATTGGAGAACAGTGAACTTATTGCGCTGCACAAGAAGAACAGTATGAGATTAACTGAGCTTTGCAACTTAATCTTCATGCTGGCAGGATGAGTTTAACTAGTGTGGAATCTGTGATGTAAAAAATTGGAAGAACAGTATGTAAAATTGAGACTTGGCACTGGAAAACATTTTGTCTGACAAAACTTTGTTTTATATTGAGGAGCAAAATAAAAGTGACCTGAAGTGACCTTCTTGTTCCTCTGTTTAAATATTCACAGACTAACACCAATACGGAATCTCTCGATCTAAACTCTTCCATCCCCAGAGCACTACACTCTCTGTGACACAACTGTGCATGTCCAAATGCTATAAAACTTTCCTCACTGGTCACTTGGGCGGTAGCCGGAGGAACACAAACAAAACCTGCAATTTCATGCAAACTGTGGCACACTCAGGGGCCCAAGACAAATCCACATGTCAAGTCAATGACAATGAACGGAAAAAGCAGTCTCTGATCAGTCTGAGACAGCAAGGCTCCACTATGGGAGGTCGCACCAAATTGATGACCACAGGGAAAGGAGCAGTCCAATGCTCCAGAGAATTGGAAACGATGGGGTTTAGGTTGGCCACAAATAAGCTTTTGCTTTGTTGCAAAATGTTCTACCTATGTAGAATTTTTAAGTCTGCAAGATGCACCATTTGCATTTACTTTTAGAAAACACCCCGACATGTAACCGTAATTACGTCTAATCGACCACTGGGAGGATAACAGCTAAAAAAAGATGTCTAAGCATAAGGTTAAACTTTGGGGAAATTTCCTCCTCCCACATTCTGCTCACCATAGACAGGAAATACTTTACAATCCAAGTTTACTTGGAAAATATACTCAAATTTTACACCAGGAATTAGCAATAAGGATCCTGGGGTTTTCTATTTTAAAACTAACACATGCTTATTGCTATTCTTTTTTGGTGCTGCAACACTCTTTGCACCAAATACTAGAACACTGTGATTAGCCCACTGAATTCCAAAAAGAGGCCTGCAAGTCCTCAGAGTTCAACAGCTAATGGTGGAATGTGTTACACCCAGAGAACAGGGGTGAATAAGTGTTTTCAACCTGTGTAATCCAGCATTACTTCAACTTTCTACGCATGCATAGAGTGTGCTGCAGTAAAATCTTCTGCAAATGTTAGACATAGTGTAAAATGCGGTTAAACACATGTATCATATAGGAGGTGGTTTAGGAGTTATTGTACCCTAAAGACATAATACAGATGGAAACCCACATATTTAAAGCTCTGTGTGGAATCCCTGTACTTATACTATAGAAATACATCTATATTAGTGTGTAAAAGACTGTCATAAGCTGAGACGGACAGCTTAAATAGCTACATAAACAAGCAGTGATCCCAGTGTTTGTTGCACTCTTCTAGATCATGCCTTCAGATAAAGTGCTGAGACACTGTTTGCCTCCTTACAGGTTTCATTAGCATTTTTGCACCACATCTTCAAACCAATGCTAAAACCATACAAAAACGCCTCAGCAGAAACTTAAAACAAATGTCAAATGGTGATTTGATGTGTCCAGACAAACCTAGCCCTATATGAAAATGCATGCATCATCAAGTTTCCATTTGAGCAAAAATCTGTTATCTCAGTGGCGCATTAAAAAAAAAAAAATGTTTGATGTGGTACATGTTATGAAAAGCTATTTATGTGTTAAAAATGTCTGGTAGACAGAATTTAATGCATGATTCGTGATACATATTTGATTGACAACTCTTACTGATATTACACATTTTTACAGAACATCTGCTAAAATTTGACAAAAAAAATAGAAGTTTGAGAAATGTGGTTGTCTCACTTTTGTGCAAGTCAATGAATATATTTCAGGTGCAACGTTAGTTTGTACGATTTCTGTGGGTGAGTTTTACAGTGTGAACAGCAATGATCAGGCTTCCAACAGCAATCAAAACACTTCAGCCCTGAAAGACAAACTGAACTTTTGGAAATCACCTCCAGAGTTTAGGTAGCGCTTGCCACTTCGGACTAAAGGGTACTTGTCAGCGAGCCTCTTATCTGGCCATATCACTCCCTCTGCAGCAAACAGCACTTTGTGATTGGCTTGTTGGAACTTCTTGAGAATCTCCTCTGGTCCCCCAGCGAAGATAAGGTCATAACTTAGGGGGGAGGAAAGAAGATAAAACATAACAGATCGTTAGCCTTTTATTTATCCTGGAGGAGCAGTTTTGTCTTCAACATATTTCACTCAGTTTGACACATAGCATAGGCTTTCATTTGCCCTGGACTAATAGGAATCTGAATGTAAGCAAAGCACAGCCTTTGTGTTTGGTAAGACTGAATTTTCTGAGAGCCTGTGCAGTGCCGTGGTTCCAAATGGGGTTTATTTTTCCAGACATTAACACACACAAAACAACATAATTATCTGATCTTAAAGTATCACTAATTTAATTTATTTGGTGCTTTTGTTAGTTTGGCGAGGGTGCAGTTGGTCTTTAGAGCTAAATCATGATAATTTCACAAGAGACATTGACTCTTTAGCTTCTTCAATTAATGGGAGCTTTTATTCTGCTCGTGTGACAGCACGGGTTTGAAAGCTTGAGAGCATATGCAGCTTGAATGTGGATCTAAAAATAGTGCAGTATATGGCCCATTTATAGAAGATGGCAGGAAAAGTAAAGGTTGAGCCACGAGAGGAAGCCTGACATAGGCGAGGAAGTTGAAAAGTTTTGCTGGCATCTGGCAGACACATGTTCATATACAGATCCCTTGCGACTTGTTAAATCATAAATCACGTACTTATCCCGTTAACATAGGCCTGCTCTCCATAAAACCATTCAAGATTGTGTCTGAGAATTACACGGAAATAAATTCAAGACAAATCCAGCTTGGGAATCTCAGATTTCCATTTATAACTATTTTATTGTATTGCTTTTCAGGCTGTCTGTAGTGTAGTGTAGTGTAATGGAACTAAAAAGACCAAATAATATCATATGATTGAGAAGGATATGTTAAACAATTTTAACACTGAATTGAGTGTTTGATGAGTTAGCCAGCAGCAAGGGGAGCAGCAATGCAAAACATGGAGCTCTATTTATCATGGCAGAGGGGCAGTGCGTTATCTGCCTAAACGAATTTCATGCCACGATTTTTATATGATAAATAATTGTATAACCATGTATCATTTTCCTTCCACTTCCCAAACATAAAAGATGTTGTGCTTTTCTATCTCTGACAGTACCGATGCAACGTTAAAGTTTGAGGTTGTAACTATACAAAATGTAAAAAAGTTATAGGGAATTAATAATTTTGCAAGGCATAGTAATGCAAAAGACATTCAGTAATAGGTTTTAGTCTGAAATTATGCTGCTTGACAAGTGTTTGTAGTCTTTTCTATTCATTTCAGAAACTGTGCATGTCCTGAAGCGCATTTCTTTACAATGAAAAACTGCTAAATTAATTCATACTTAACTTTATAGGTGACTGAATCGTAAAACAAGACGTAAGGCCGAATCAGTACCTGCCCACACACTACCGGTGGGCCAGGAGGATTTCAAATATAAAACACACTGAATTACTTGTAATCCTCTGACATTTCCAAGTGGTTTATTAGACCACAACTGCTTCTTTTAAAAGAGAGAAAATTACTCTCTAACAACCTGCTTCAAGGTGCTATGAACTGCAATTATGACTAAAATTATACATTTAAGACGTCAATGTAAATATTATTTCTTGCTCCATTTAAAGATAAAGACTTGTGCAAAATATTTATTTTTAATCCCCTCACTTTACCCACGGAAGTATTTTCCATCAGTCTTAAAAGTTTACAGTTCAGCTACCTGTACTTGAGAATTGTTCTCCTCACGTATAATAATGCCTGTTTCTGAATGTTTGATTGGTGTTTTTGCTTCAACAAAAACACCTTTCACTAAGAAGTTCTGGCTTTCAAATCTGTTATTACAGCACATGGTGGTTAGCATTTGCACCATGCTGCAAAAAGTGCTTTGGCTCCCTTTTTTGGTTGGAAGTTAAATGTAGATCAAATGAAAGGTAAATCAAACTAACGTTTGTAAAGTAACAAAACAAACTCAAAGCCAAGTATGTCATATGTTGCAATAAAATGGCTGATGCAAAATATAGATACCTTTACATTAGTTTTGGCTCATAACATACCTATCCACAAACAAAACGACAAGATCTTCCTGAGCAGCCAGACTCTCCATGGCCTCCTTCAGTAGTCTGACTTTTTGCCCTCCACCAATAGAACGACCAACATCACCGCCTTTCCACATCTCTCCCATTCCCAAGACCTGATGCAGACAAAAAGACAGACAAAATGTCCAAACTGTGAACTGGCTGAACACATAAAGTTTGGCTGTGAAAATGTCCATTTACATCTACATCTAAGCAACCATAAGTCTCCTAATTGGAAAACCTCTGAAGGAGTCGGTCCCATGTTTCTAAGTCATAAGAGCTGGAAGGAACATTTCACTCATTCCTATTTATAAATGCTACCAAAAAACAAAAATATCCATGTACATTTTTTAATGGGGAGATTTATTTCATGTGTGTTTTTGCTGATGAAAAGTGGATATAAAAAGTCTACCCACACCTCTTGAATTACCATGTTTCTGTGATGTTAAAAAAAATTAGACCTTGCAGAACAACACGTCTAATTCAACTGAAAAAAAAACTCTAAGAGCAAAAATATGAATATGTAGATTACACCCCCAATCTACATTTTGATTAAATTCCAATATTCTTCTATGCACTTCTGTCATCAGAAGCAGAACTAAATGTGAGAGATGATCTGTGAAAGAATCCCCTGGAGAGGGCTAGGGACGAGAGATGTGATCAGAATCTGACAGATTTGGAGAATCTTTATATAACAGTGGACAAATAGTGCTGAGTTAATAAATGAAACACCTACGGAAGAAGACTGAATAATGATTCTGGGTGAAAATGTGGAGAAGTATAAGTCTAAGATATGCAAAACAAAGCAACTAGGTTTTTGCACCATTTCAACCTCCACAATTTTAACTATTTTACCTCAAACATCTGTCTTTTAGTTAATGTTTGAAATCGGGAGTTATTTACAAAAAAAGATGATGACAATTAACATGAAAAATGAAGACAGGAGGTAGAATTTCATAACCTTCTGTAAAATTTATACTGGTTATGGACCAAAGTCTTAAGTAACTTGATAGAGAAATTTTAAAAGTAGCTTTTCAACATAATAACTTTTAAATGAATATTAATCATACTTTTCATTAAGCTCACACTTATGTGTCTTTTTATTTATATGTTTGATGAAATTCTAATTTTAAGTGTTAAACAATTATCATTTAATCACAATTAAGGGTGAAGTGAGTTATAGAAAAAATTAAGATTTCAAAAAATAATGTAATTTACTGAAAATGACAACCAAATTAAGACACCAATATACTTATCTTCTCTGGTTCTGTAACCTGATTACTGAAGATTTGACTACTGTACTTTTACAGTAGTTTTAGAATCAAACTAGTGTAAAAGTACTGCATATAGGGGCGCATGAGGTTAGCAGTGCATGCATGTCCCCACCAGCCTCCAAGCTAAGAACAAACAAAATGGTTTCTTTTAACCACAAAAGTCAATTATGGAGCTACATCATGGAGTTTCCCTTTGGGATGGAAGTTTTTCGCAGCTTGCTGCACATCTTTGTTTCCTTTAACAGGCTCAATTGATTCTGGCAACTGTGTGTGGAAAGCATTTTCCTGCTGAGTGCGTGTTAGTTCTGTATAATTACAAACAATACGAATGTTTGGGCATGGATTTAGTAAATGAGATGCTCTTACCTTCACAGTGTAGTTGAAATAACTGGCGGTCTGCATAAAGCGCTGGAAGCCATCTGTTTCCTTAGTTGCCACAGTTAAGACCACCAGCTTTTCTGAAATGGACACAACTTTGGTTAAAATTCATCAAATTTTTTGGGTGCTAAATTATAGGGATGAAGGGATATGTCCCTACACAGGGAAACTACAACATATAAAGTTGTAAAAAAAAAAAAAAAAAAATGGCTGGAGTTAAAACATATCCGCAAACATTTATTTTCCTAAGCTTAAATATAAGTATTGAGATTCCCTCTGCTATCCTGTGAAGCATGTCCCTTGCAAACCTCAAACCTATGTCAACATACTTTTGACCATTTGGTGTAGCAGTCTGAACCTATGCCTTGATTTAGGAATGACTGTTGTAATTTTAATTTCATTTAAAAACAGTGGCATATTTTCAAACAGACTCAATTATCTATTTCCTCTTGGGATAGAGAGGTTCCCAGAAACCTCAGGGACATTCCCAGTTGCCTCGAGTGCTGAAGTTTGAGGTTTAAGGAAGGGTTAACCAAACACACATTTTCACCAGTAGTCTAATGTAACACTAGAAAGAGGAAGAGTTTTTTTTGAATAACCTCCAAACTTTGAATCAAATATGCTCTGTTTGTTTGAGGAGACAAAATGAGAAAATTTTCAACATCTCTACATCTTGTTCGTCAGATGTTATTACTACACGGAGGGAGAAAACTAATTTGCTATTGGCAGACAGTAGAAGTCTGCTAAACATTAGCTAATCTTCAGAGAGGGCAAAACTTATTGGCCCAGTAAAACAGTTTTATAAGACTACTTGAAAATGAAAAGAAAATCTGACCTTTATTTAATAGACAGCATGTTACATCAACCACTTGTAAATCATTTATGAGTCAATGGGACATTAAACTGGTTATGAAACAAGTCTGAAGGAGAATTCCCCTGTCTTTTAAAAGGCTTTAACAGGTCTAATTGAAATTACATTTTGAGCCTCATCATAGCTAAAGAGCAAGTACAACCCTCATCTCACTGCCTTAACCCAACAAACTATAATAATGCATTTTACACTGATGAGGCATTACAATATGACCACCTGGCTGATAGTGTGCTGGTTCTCTTCTGATGCCACACCCGTGTTAACCCTTCAAGGAATAGACTTTTCTAGAACCCTGAATGTATGATGCATTATATGGCACCATGAAGTTAGTGGTAGAATTTTTTTGCAAGTTGTGAGGTTGAACCTCTTTAGATTGGACTTTATTATCCTGCATAGTCCATAGATGTTTGGTGTAATTGAGACCTAGTGAGTTTTGGAGGCCGAGTAAACACCTCAAACTTGTTGCTGTGATCATTTGCTTTCAGGATGAGAACATTATCCTGATTTTTATAAGTCCATGGCCCAATTCTAATAGTCATGTGTTCACAGCTGGCACTTCCAGCAGTGGAAAGGGGTCAGCATAGACACCCTGAGTGGTTTGAAGCTGTGTAGCACAAAACATATCAAAATGTGATTTGCCAGGGTTTAAAAACCTTTTCTATCAGAATCTGCTCAACTTCTTCCAAATTAGAGCTAAACTACACCAGCAGTTGGATCAGAAGACATAGTTCAAACTTCATTGCCCACTTGCAACAAAAGAGCCTTGTCCTCGGTTTCTTTCTTCAACCACTTCCAATAGGTAATGTAGGTAACACTGCAAAACAGGAAGAACTTCACTTATAGAGATTCTGTAATCCAGTCCATCCCAATATGAAAAGTGTAAAGATTTGTGGAACTCTAAAATCTTTACACTTTTTCTTCCTCCTTCAAACACATTAACTTTAAGAACAAACTGTTCACTTGCAGCATGATATAGCCCCCTCCTTAGCAGACAGTGTAATGAAGAGATAATCTGTTATTCACTTCACCTGTCTTTAGTTACAATGTTATGCCTGATCACCTTGTGCCTAATGTATGGTTAGGCACAAGATGATAATTGTTACTTTCTGTCCTAGTATTACAATACATTATCCTAAAAAAGGCAGTTCAGAAGACCATTGGTTTTACCACCCGGAATAAAATGTAACCTATTGTGAGCAACATGCATTCCCTGTTCCAATTCTAAGCGTGAAGAAAGTCTTGAGCAAAGCACTGCCAAGGAGGTTATGTCCCTTAGGAAACACATTTTCCTACATCTGTGTAAAACAGCAGGAGCTGTAACATTTAAATCTACACCCCCTAACAGTTAAATCTGCACCCCTGGTCAAATGTTTCTAATGTATGCTAAAGGGAATAAAATCAACTAACACATCACTTTTATTTAAAGAATAACTATTAAGGTTCAGCCTTCCTTTATGTTGCTACTGTACTGTGTAGTCACATGCTCACTGTTAAATCCTTGAGCAATTCATTATTGATGATAATACTTTTATTGACTTATTAGTGCCTGCTGTCTATCACAGTACTTGCTTCTGTTGCTACATTTACTTCTTAGAAGGTGATCACGGATTCTCAATTACGCTAAGATCTAAAAAGTGTCCTGGAAGTATTTTAAATCTCAGGACATTGTGATCAATGTTTCTTTAACGCCTACAGTTTCAATTTACATAAAAATAAAAAAAGATAATTGTCAAATGTTTCTGGACTTTTTAAATAAGTTATTCTCGGTGGACATTATTTAACTCTGGTCAAGGAGTTATTTCTTAGAATTATGAGTAAAACGACTACCTTGGATAAGCATCAAACCCACACATGGACAATAGCAGAATGTGTTGCTGTTGGCTCAACACTTAGTAGAGTTAACGTTATCCTCTCCAAAAATATAATTTTCAAAATATCCCACATTGCAACAAAAGTCATTCAGTCACTCATTGATGTTTTTCTTGGACATAAGTCTTTTTTTTTCTTTTTTCTTTGCCGCATGTCTTGTCTCAAGGCCAAGTCTGAGAAAAAAAAAATAATCTGTGAAAATATTTTTCATGTTGAAGCAACAAAGCTACATTTTCATCTGATTATTTTGAACAAATAGTTTGAATTTTAAACATTCACAAAGAGCCAAACAATGAGAGGTTCTCCTTCAGCAAAGACACTGGAAACTAAAAACAGATTACAGTGACATGCTGTTTATGAGTATTTCATAAACTATATTTATGAAATACTCATCATGTCACCAAGACATTTCCCAGTAGCAAAGAAGAGAAAGAAAAAAAAGCACAGATAACATCATTAACAACCCCTTTGACATTTCCCTGAACTTATAGAATCACACCCTTTAGTCTTCCATAAACATAAAGGCCAAATGAATGCATTCAAGCATGCAAGCTCCCATGAAAGTACACTCTGAACATCCTGAAGCACACTGTCTCCGATTTAAAAGAGACGAGGAAAAGCGTAGGGTTCTGGCCTTGCATGAACTACTCAGACAGTTTGCCTGTGGTTTCTCCATACACAACTGGTGGAAAAAATGTGTCATCTACTGCAAATAATATCGGAAAATCTTTGTTGTATATCATGATGACTGTGTGTAAAGAGACCACAGCATAGTAAGCAAATACATTTTTACTTCTATTGTATCAAATTAAATCTAAATTCTGCTTGTAAAAGAAAAGTCTCACATCTCATACAACTGTAACAGCTAACTACATACAATCAGTAAAAGCTCACTTTTCCAGACCATCGGCATCTGTATTGTTGAAGAAGATTTTAGGTTATAATAAATTCTGGAAAATCTCTGGCTCTATCTTCTTCTCACAGATCCCAGGTTCTTCCGGCGGGCCGGAGTGAAACCACACAGAAAACAACAATGAGTGTAGACGTCACAGAATTTCAGAGTTTAATCCAATAGAAGACAACGCATGAAATTACAACAGAAACTGCAGAACAACAGAGACATGCATTCATTTACCTGAGACAAATGGAAAAGAAGAAGAAGGAAAGAAAGAAAGAAAGAAAGAAAGAAAGAAAGAAAGAAAGAAAGAAAGAAAGAAAGAAAGAAAGAAAGAAAAGCAAAGAAAAGCAAAGACATGCAAAGACGTCTTTGGAGAATTGCAAGAGCAAATCTGATTTGTTACTCCTGTGTAGAAAGTTTTATAGTAAAGGCGTATTCTTGTCTTTTAATTTATTCAAATAAGGCATATCTTTCCTCATCCAACCAGGAGCTGTCTCTGACCCTCTCTAAAGTTAGAAACTCCCTGCAATTTGTTTCCAAGATCAAAGGCCATTTGTCCCCTTTATCTAAACAAAGTGGAAGCAGAGACTCCCCTCTACTGGCCTGAACTCCTGCTGTTTTACGGCTTTTCACAGATCAGTGTAAAAGCTGGAACTTCTCCTGATTGTTTTCCCACACAGACAAAGGACAGTTCAAAAAGATCTTAGCAAACAATCTGCTGTAACTACAGATAAAATAAAGATCAATAGGGTAGAATAAGTTATTTATCTGAAAACTATAATTAGTCTATTTCAATCAAGACATGTTAAGTTTTAAAACTAGCATATTCTAAATTTATTTTCTTAACAGTATTCAAAACAACACTTGAAAGAGTTGACAAGTAGGAAATTTCTGTTTTCTATAACAGTATACGTTAAATCAAGTCAAACACAGCATGACTTTCTATGGGTAACTTGACAAAACAATACATAAAATCTCCTTCAGAGACAGTAAGTTCTACTACGGCTCTGATCATTGTTTGGGAGGTCAGGCTTTTGTCCTACAGCTATCTGCATGAAAAGACGAGTTTTCTTTCACTTTTTTAATCAAAAAAGTGTCAAACAACCATGTTCTAGAAAATTCTACATAATAACATTGGTAAACAATACACTAGTTTTAACTGTCATTTTAGTAACCAATGTCAGAAAAATATTACACTGTTTAAATGTGGTTTCTACAATACTTGAGTTCACACTAATCACTAACAGACTTCTCTCCAAATCTGGACACAATGTAAAAAAACCTGACTCTCTAAACATCAGCTGAATGTACAGTTCTAAGGTGACGTGGCACACAATACAGTATATTCACTAAAGCCAAAGTGCAGCTTCTTGTCTGGCACAATGAGTGGAACATTGCCTACTACTATAGGCATGCATAGACAAGTTTTTAAGTGTATTCATCAATACCAATACAAAAAAAACAACAAACTTAACAGCTTGTGACTCTCCAGATGCTGGAGGTCTTATGACTATTTCAGCTTAAGGTTATTGTTTCTCTTTATTTATCTTGGAGAAACAATCTTGACAAATGGATCAGAGCTTGATTAAAAATCAAGCTCTGATCAAGTCAACCAAACGTTTTTAACCATTAGGCATCCTCATGTAGACATATTTTTATTCCTAATTTCAATTTCTTGCTGTTAAACGGAACGCCATCTTTGTTCCTGCCTTATGTCATCAAACACCCTTTCTGCGCCAAGTTATCTTAATGTACACCTTGTACCCCTCCTCCCAAAAATATAATAATGTAAGTATTTCTAGTATTTCTTCAGCGGTTAATGAATAAGAAAGACATGACTTACCTTAAGACACTACCCTCACAACTGTGTTCACTCCAGATTAAGTATCAATATGTAATAAACTAGGAATGAAATAATGTTCTTTTGAATCACAAACACCCAAAAATGCCGGATGTCTCAAATTGTTCTCTTGGGGACTCTAGCTCCTCTTTTGATGACAGTGTTTTCCACACCAGTTTTTGACTCCTACTCAAGTATTTGAATAACTGTATGTAGAGACATACTGTAATGTTTCATTGTTTTTGCTTAGACACAGACAAAGAAAGTTTAGCAAATCAAATTATGTTACATTTTTCAACTGGAATCTCATCTTCTGCAAACTGTTCAGTCCTTTGAAGTGTTTTTTTTTTTCTTTTTTGTCATAGACTGACAAATGTTAAAGCACAGTTGAGATCCAGATGTAATCAGCAGCAAACAAGGGAGCTTTTTGTGAAGCTGGTATTTTAGAGGATGAGTGTCCAGTCAGAATAAACATCATTCTCTCCTCACAGTGCTGTTTGAACAGCCCAGGAGGAGAGGAATGTACAGCAAACGGAGCTACTGAATTTCTTCACCAAGAAAGGCATAGACTCTCTAAGCAGTTTTTCCTTTGCACAATTTTTGTGGCCCACGTTTGGTTGCGATGTTTGGCTAAACTTTCACACTTCTGTGAGGAGAAGTCCTGATTTACTCGCTAGAGAATAGCTTAGGTATACGTTACTTTTCAAAGGGGAAACCATCGAGGGAGAGCATCCCAAAAGAGTAACAGAATTTATTTGTTGAGGCTTCTGAGTGGAAACTGCTGCTCTATTTTGGGCATTCAAATAAAAGAAGGTTTTTACTCCAAGAGTCACTAAAACTCTCAGTTCAGGAGAAATACAAGACATTTTAGGAACTTTGATACCATTCCTGTGATCAATGTAAGTCAGATCATCAGTGCCCTCTCTGTGTTTGCATTTCTTCAAAACACAAATCAGAAAATGGGAAATTTTCTGATTTCACAATCACAAGATTGTGCCATCTCTTGAGATAGATAATTCATCAGTAATTATTTATGTTTTTAGCTAAAAGAGGAAAAAGAGAATAAGCATATTTATGTGGAATATTAAGAGAACTTTGCAAGACTAATATAAAACTCAAAGAAGTCAGATTAAGGTATTTGGAAGTGAGTTTAGCACATTGCAGTAATTTAGTCAAATAAGAAAAAAAAGGGAAAAACATAAAGACATCCTATTTATAATGTTCTTTTAATGGTGCCCTAATGCACAATATTTTCATGACATTTTAGGCACACTCTGAACCCACAGAAAAAAAAAATATATATTTTCAATTACATGTGTGAAACCACAGGCACTTTAGCCTTAGGATGTGGCATGCCTCTCTAAAATATTTAGCCAAAAACAATTTTTGTCACGTCAGAGAAAATATTGCATCAAGAATAACTCGGAAACCTACAAAAGCAGCTTTGATGTTTGCTTCAGGTGGCATGCCAGCAGTTATGATGGCCATTTTCTTTAGACCATTAAGTTTCCTATTACTGAGATAATCCTCACTGATAAATTAGCATTGCACATTATGAGGCAGATTTACCAAACGACACAATTTAGTAACTGTTAACAAGTCATAAATAAAGTATGTGGGAGTGTTAATTTCAGTGGGAGAGGGCCTGAAACTGCACCTGATATACTCCAATTTCATTTTATTTTTGAAATAAGCAACCATTATGGTTGCCATGCTGACTATCCTAGGCATTCATGGCAGGCTCTGTTGTGATGAACCAGCTGTAGGGTAGCAGAGAGAAGCAAGAAGGGTGTGAGCAGCACAAAGACCTTATCTGTCGCTTATGTGTCACAGTGATAGTTTTAACACATATGTAAATAAATGCTACATACTGCAGCTTTAAGAAATTTAGATGCAGTTTTGGTTTGGTTCAATTTTTGGTTTTTGTTCTATTTCAAATGACACACACAGACCTGATTACTGCCTAAGCTGTAGAATTAAAAAAAATCCCTTTAAACAACTCCCTGACAGCAATAGAGATATTGAAAAGTAGCACACCATAACCCAATGTAAAAAGAAAAAGGAAAACCTTGAGAACAGATCAGAATCAAAGCCACTGACGTCTATCAGTCTGAGAGTAAAACTAAATATTTTAAAGATTGGCAACTCTGGTAGGCCACACTGTGAGCTATTCTTATCTACAAATGGAGAAAACATGGAACAAGGACAAACCTTTCAAAAAGTGGCCAATGAAAATGACATAGCAGTGTACCTACAAGTCATCCAGGAGGTCATAAAAGAACCCCAAACTAAATTCAATCTAAAGATTTATTGACTTCTCTTGGCTCAGTTAAATATAGCAGTAATTATTTGAAAATAGGAAATAGAACAGCAAAAATAGCATCAATGATAAAATCCTGAAAAAAACAACTGATGACCAAAAATAACACAAATGCCTGTCTGTCTTACTATGCCCACAATGATCGTGACGGACACCAAAACCTTTGAGAAAATACTCTGCAGACTGTTGAACAAAAGACTAACTTTTTGGAAGGTGCAGTCAATGAGACTACATCTAACTTAAAATTAATATAGCATTTAAGAAAATGAGCATTACACATGTAGTCAAATATGGTTGCAGCTGTTTCATGATTTGGACATGAATTCCTTCCTCAAAGGCTTTTGGGTTATACAGCAGGTGAAAAATACATTGCACTCCAAAATGCACACCTCTAAATAGCTTAACAAAATGAAGGTTTTGTTGCCAAGCCGCAGGCTGACCCTCAACAGGCGATTAATTCTTGACTAAGATGCAACAATTCTGCAAAAACTATTGGCACTGCCACTTTTGTAAGCTATGCGTTATGGTTGATGGCAGATGTTGCCACCAAGGCTGAAACAACCAGTGGTTAGGTTTAGGACGCAATTACTGTTTCACATAGGCCTTCGATTACTCTCAGGATTTCTTCACTTTTCTAGAAACTCACTATGGCATGACATCTTTCGACTACAGGCAACTGAACTATTACTAATAAAAACTTCAAAGAGCATAAATCCTAATAATAATGAATATTTATTTAAGGTATCAGCAGTCTAAAGTAAATTTTTGCAAAGCCAACAAGAATTGGCATGTCTCACAATAACATAGCCCTAATTTAAGCTTGATACTGAGACTGAGACTAGCTAAAACATTTCAGTTTGTCAGGCTAACCGAACTGCATTGCAAAAAAACAAGATGGCATAACTGGCATTATATTCTATTATATCGAATATTTACTATTTTATTGGCATTGATTGGATTGAATGAAATGTAAATGAGTGAAAAAACAGTCAATGCCCAGCAATAACCTAAAGACTTCTTCAGGAAAAAATACAGATCTTTCCTCAAGAAAACAGCAACAACAAAAAATCCATAAAAGTCTGTCTTTGAAGTACATTTGAAGATGTTATGTGTAACTCAGTAGTTTTTACAGTGCTTTACCTCAGACACTCTAAGTTAAAAACAAACAGCTCAACACATGCTTGGCTGAAAGAAGGCATGGACCCAACCTTGTGGTGATACAGTGACAATGTCTTACGGGATGATTATAGACCATGCCTGCCAGCAGGGTTTGTTAGTTTGTTAGACTGGCATTATAGGCAATAGAGAGTGGTGTTTCACAGAATGGCATGGACAACCTTAGGTGGAGTTTCCTTTGCTTTTCTATAAAGTTCTCCTTGCTGTCACGTCAGAGATGTCTGGGTAAGGTATAATCTAGAGACGCTTTTACGGTGTAGGAGAGAGGCACTTTACCAGATAATGAATGATGGCGTTTACCAAGCCTCACCTAAGTATTCCTTAAGTGTTTCAAAATAAATGTTACCATTTGGGTCTCCTGGGCTAGCTTGACATCTACCTCTTTTTTTGTTTTTAATTATATTTTTGTTTGTATTAACTGTGATTGTTGCATAGCACTTGAACAAGTTGTGTATTTTTTAAGTGCATTTTATTGTTTTTTTTCTTCAAGTATTTTATAAGTTTTTAAACTTTGTCTTCTATTTTGTTTTCTTGAATACTTTTCTGATGGGATGTAGAATATACTGGCACTAATGTCGATATTAGTCATATTTTAAAATATCCATATTGGTCCAATACATAAAACCGGGTTGATATTAACAACCAATGTTTATTTCCATCTTACTGCCACTAGTTTCTGGTGGAGGGTTGTCATGTGGTATGCGTTTGGTCATGTGACAGTGGCAGTGACGTGCTCATGTTTTATTACGTTCCACTCTGTAAAGCTATTTTTATGTACAGTAAATCTACCAATTTCTCCATTCCATTATGGAATGGAGAAAGTGACTTTTTGATTACGTTTTTTTTCTTTTTGCACAAAAAATTAAAACAGATCATAATTTAAATTTTTACACTCATGAGCTAGGATATTACTCCTTCAAAAACATCCAGATTACACACATTCGATAAGAAATAATCAGCTCATGAGTATTTTGTATGCATAATGAGGAAGGGTGTTAAGAAATGGGAATATTCTGTTGATATGCAAAAACCAAATGAATAGGTAACTTAACATTAGGGCAGAACAAATCAAGGACTCAGAAAGCACGGCCAAATTATCAAATTTAAGATGCATCTCTCTAAATACCCTAAAAAATACGAAAACATTTGCTCTGATTCTAAAATACAAAGTATTCTAGTATCAGAGCAAGGCACAAAACTTTGCAGAGTTTCTAACTTTCACCAAGACCTACATCTTAAATTCACTACTTTGTTAGAATTGCTGTTCAAACAGTCAAACATAAGTGAAAGGGTCCTTTCAGGTGGCTGGACAGCGGCTGTCTGCATGGCCCAATTTTTGTAACTTTCCAAAACTGACCACACCAACAGCAATGTCCACTGTTCCCAGTGACTGGCCAGGTGCAAGCTGGTGAGAAATGGAGAGCTCTGCATTCCTGCTTCTTCCACTGCTCCCTTTCACTGTTGAATCACTGTCTGTATCTGAGCTCTGGCCGCGGAATGGTGCTCTCAGAAAAGAGATGGGGAAAGCTGTGAGAATGTAGTGAGGTTTAGATTCTCACAATGAAAACTCACACCTTTCCTGTGAAATAAGCCTATTCCTTTTTTTTTCATTTCTGACTCAACTATTGCTGCAGGAAGCTTGTCCAATATGATTAGTTTCACATTAGGTTCCACTCACAAAACATTTGCTAAAAATGGTAAATCTTAATCAGTTCAAGATTGGTTTTTGTCAGTGTGTGGAAGCTACAGTGAAGTGTTTATCTTACAGTTAGGATCCTATAGAGTCCCGTAAACCAAGAAATTTGTTCTCTATCATAAACTTTTAAAAAAAAATTCTAAATGTAAACCAAACATGTGTTGAAAGTGCCCTGGGGATTTAAACCACAGTCTCCTGGGTGTCCTGCAAGTGAGTTCACAAAGGTCATTTCCTCAGCCCACTGTACTGCACAGTGCCAGTCCAAGGCATAAGAGAAATGAGCAGCAACAAGCAGACCAGCTAAGGGGATGGGGTACTAGTGCTTGACTTTTCACAGAAATTACCCTTGTGCACTGATACAACCAGCAGGCTAAGCCAATGTCATTTTCATTTTAATAACTGCTGTCTTCTAAGAAAGTGTAAATATTTAATCTCCATTAATGCTGCTTTGAATGCAAAGAATATGATCACTTTAGGTTTCAGTCATTTTAAACAGCTAAAAACTGCAGAAATGGTGCAACCATCTGACAACACGTTAGACTTCAAAGGCTTCCAGCACTTCTTTTATTTACTCAATATTGTCCTAGTTCACATAGACGGTTTCTTATCTATGTGTATCAAAGATAAGGAACTACTCCTGATATATATTCACACAAACTCATCTAAAAAATAATACAAACTAGCCCCTAATTTAGTTGTAAGCTCAGTAGTAAAACATTTATTTAGAGATTATAAACATAGCACAACACAGCACTCAGACTCAAACAACTTAAAATAAATATCATTGGTGGCTTGAGGTTGATCCAGGCACCTTATCAAATTCTGGTCAGGGTTCTACACAATCTGAGACCAGAAGTGGAAACACAGATTTTGGTACATTGTTTTACATTTAAACTTAGATTGCTCAATAAAAAGCAAACTCATCCTTCTAAAACAGACTAAAAGTATGATAAAAGTTATTGTTTTTGTTTCTAGTGGTGCGTTTCTTCCAGTGATTTTTTTACAGGCCTATATAGCAATTTATCTTCAAACTTCCAGACTAAACAAACATTTAAACATCCACATATTTTACAAGACCTCTGTGTGAATGTCTGTCTGGATTTGAGGGTAATTTGGTACAATCCGCCAGAAGCAATTTGCCAACATGGAAGGGATATCTAGGTCAATAAAAGTTAGACATAGTGGTTCAACAGCCTATACGTTCAGGGAGGAAATGATTTTCTCAGTAGCCCATAAACAAACTTACAAGCACATCTCTGTTTCTCAATTACAATTTAAAGGAGTTATAAACGTTTTTTTTTTTTTTTTTTTTTACTTCTACGGTTTGGTAGCCTATATCATGTCTACTATCTACCCTCGCTGCGGTATTTACAGAAAAACTTCAAAGACTCTCCTCACCAATTAGCGCTTCTGGCACTAAAACTTTTACTGCCTCTCGTATGTAACATAAAAGCTGCGCCAAATAACATAAAACAAGACAAGACTGCGAGAAACCGCACAATCAATTTCACGCTGTACACATATGTTTGCTCCAAACACGATGACATTCCCACACGTGAATGCACCCTGCACGTTCATATAGGCTGCAGTGACATCATTTTCGTGGTATAAATCTTAGGCATAAGCCCATTAGTTCCCTTCACATAGTGAGCGGTATTCACACATTAGCTTACTTTAAAATTAGAATAGGCGCAAAAAAAAAAAAAAGATGATGTCTTACCATTAGGAATAGGCGCAGGAGCTTGAGGCGCATTACTTGAGAAGACAGAACTTCCAAACTTCATGTAGAATGATAACATCAAACAGAACCTGAAGGGATCCATGGCTGTCGCCGGGCTTGTTACCGGTCAGTGTGACCGACTGAGCTCCTAATTCCCTGCCCGTCAAAACCAGCCCCGGAGGGGTCTAACTCTAAGCTCTCGCGAGGTTAGAATAATTGAACAAGTATAATAGGGCGTTTTCTTGGACGAGCAGACCTGCAGCCACTGGAGACAAGTTTCTTCAGCTGCGGAGGGGGGTTGTATATAAGGAGCACAATTCAGAGAAATTAGAGCCCAGCAGGCGGGGTTCACTAATTGCCGCAGCAGCCACTTGCGTTTCCGTAGCAGAGGGTAAGAGGAGGGAGGAGAAAGGGAGGATAACGGTCCTCCTCATGGACACAGGGACGTCCTGCGTGAAAGTGCGACTAAACACAGCTGTGTTTGTGCCCCACACCCACTGGCTGTGTCTCCACTATGGTTTCCTCCCCTCTGAGCGTCAAGCTGACCATTTTTAGCTGTACACTCAAGCTCATTAAGAGAAACTCATGGAAATCACACCCACAGCACAGAAAAACTTAACAATTGTGGCACCCCCATTTTAAAACCTAGCTTTCAATAGAGCAAGAAAAAAGTATATTCCCAATAGCAGATTTTTTTTTTTTTGTATTGACTCAAAAAAACATTTTAGACGTTTCATAGAAAATATATCTCCTGCAAATAGTGTGCTCTGTGATAAAAAACCTGTTGAACATTTGCTTACTACCACACATTTAAATTATTTTATTCTTTCGGTTTGTTTTGGGGCTACGTAGGAGGTGCCATGGACCAGCACGACATAATGCAGGATTACGAAGAGGTAAGAACGTCATGGTTGTCTAATTGTATCCACTCCTTTTTTTACAGGAGTAAAACCCATGTCACAACAATGGTGTTTGTAGTTGGAGAACTGAGTTTGTCAAGATTCCATCAACCAGTCTTGACAGATGTTTATTTAGTAGTTGGTACCTTTTCTGGTATATACATCAACCTCTATGGTATAAACCAATTGTCCCTCCTTACTTTGGGAAATGGGTGAATGAAGCAAAAACACAGGCCCTGAATGTGGCTTCCATTTACTGTCAGACTTAATCTGTGTCCCAGCTGAACCTTAAACCAAATGCTACATCTAATTTGTTTCTCTCCATTCCTTGTTAATAAGAAAAGACAAACCTCACCCGACTGGTTTCTCCTCCTTGCAAACACTTGACAGGACATTGTGATGACTGGCAGTAGATTATTTCCATAATAACATAAGCAGGGAGAATGAATTGTAAGAATCCAAGTTTACAAGGAGAGATTTTTTTTTATGAAGGGGATTTTGTTTTCCATTGAAGTCACAATATATAGAGGGCTTTAGAATAGAGTTGCCTCTTACATGCTAACATTGTTTTTTTTGGCAGTGAGTGGCAGTGCTGATGACTTCCAGCATATGTAATGACATCATGGGTTTATCCATCCGAATGCAGAGTGAGTAGAAATTCAAGCTTTTATATGAAGTAAATTACATGCTTCCAGTGAGGCCCTGATAAACCTCGGAAATGCAGAGTTGTGCCAGAAAACCAACATAAGAAGCTTGAATTGGACGTCAGCCATTCTTCTTAGCATGCAACTCACACTAGAGTGAGTATGGAGCAGGCATGTCTATGGAAATTGGTATGTCATGAGAAAATTACCACTTTGACGCTTGCTGTCTGTCTCCCGTATTGTAACACACCAGACAAAGATCAGTCTCCCCACTGTGAAACTCAAACAAAAAGTAACAACAACAGATTACCCCTCGTCTTGGTTGTTGCTTAAAGGTGTCAGTTCTACATTTGTATTCAAATGTGATCTTCAACAGCTCAAGACAAATACATGACATAAATACATTCATTTGTTTGTTTGGGCTTGTGAGGGACTGTCTGAAACATGAAAATAATAGGATATGGGGGAGTGGGGGTGGAAACGGTGACGCATTTTTGCAGAATGATATATATGGCGTTGCTTCATTTCATTGGCTTATTTCGTTTCACACCTGCCAACGATTTAGAAATTCATTATATTTATTAGTTAGTTTGAGGAAAGCATTACATGAGTTAATATCCTTTGAGCAGATTATCGTTCCATCAATGTCATGTTCTGAGAAGATTATTCTGAGTCAGATACCCACAGTGTATTGAAAAAGTATCCATGCTCCATATTTTTATTTTTTTATTTTTTTCACATTTTTTTGAAATATTTAGACGACAAATTTCATTGTGTTTTGTTGAGTTTTATGAGACTGACCAATACAAATTAAACCATTTTGGAGAGGGATTAAACAAAGATATCTAGTTTTCATAGTTTTTATAGTCTGCATTTGCTTTCAGACTCCTTTACTTTAATATCCTTTATTAAAATCAAGACACCCAAAAGCGACCATGATTTAATTTATTCTGAGGTAAATGGAAATAATCCAGAATACACAATAACCACCTTAAAATATTGAGGTGGCAGCATCATGCTGTGGGGATGCATTTTTTTAATAACCTTTTTTTTTTTTTTTTTCAAAACTTGGACAAGAAAAAAGAAAATACCCTAATGGTGATATTCCACATGTTCAGAAATTTTCCACCAACTCACCAACCTCCAACTCAAAATACAAATTGACTACACAGCACATTAGTTTAGATATTTATTTAAAGTAATAAAGTAATACAACATTTTTTACCATGTGATAATGTGGTACTTTGTGTTGGTCTACCACTTAAAATCCCTATAAATTACAATTGGCTTACACTGTAGAGGTTGTCTTAAAGCATTTTACAAGACAATGTGTTTGTGCAATTCTACCTTTCTGAGTTGGTACTTGCAAGTAAATTGTCGGTAGGTAGAAGCAGTGAGACTGGCGACAATTTTAAATGTGGGGTACAGAAGCTGTGGGTGAGAAAATAACATTTAATTGCTCAAAAATTGTAAAATACCTCAGTAAAGAGGTGGCTGTGGTTAGTTGGAGGAGGACAGAGTAAAACGCTTGGAGCCTGTGTGGACAACAAGGCAAAGCTGCAAATAATTATCTCAACTCTGCCTGGTTACCAGTGGATGCTGTAACGACCCTCAAGCTAAAAACATTTTAGCCAAAAAAAAAAAACACATGGAATTTTTTTTCATGTCACAATGGACAGTGTTAGCTTTTTTTTATTTCGCTTTATTCATTATTTTCTCAACTCACAAGCCTGCAGACTTCCCTGATGACAAGCATTAGTGATGCCGTTTCTTGACAGCAGTGATGTATTCTCTGTTTTGGTGCTGTTGTGGAGACAGTGGGTTTGCAACCACTGTGTAATTAGACTACACTTAGAAGGCAGCCTGAAAAGAGGGTGATGAATAAAAAGCAAAAACCGTCTTCAAGCGATCGTGGCCATGTTAACATTTTTTTAACTTATTTTGTTTTCTTCAATAGCTACAAAACTGTTAGTTTATTCAGAAAGTTGTTCACAGGCTACACCACACAGCCAATTTCTTTGAGAAGTAGTTGAGAAAGACCTTGGACTTGAATCTACTTTCTACACCACTTTCAACTTCTTTTAGTGGTAAAACTGTATGGTTTTGCAATCATGCTGGTGAGTCACATAACCTAGAAAGTCAGTCCCCTAAACCTTTTCTCAGGAACCCACAATTGCTCTGTGATTGTTAAAGAATAGGTTGTATTTTTATCTCAAACTCTTTGATCACCTCACAGAAAGTTTAATTACCGATCCAGATGGGTGGAAAGCATATCGGTCATTTACTTTAGTTAGCTCATCCTCCTAAAAAAAAAAAAATGTATCTCTGCGTCATGCCCTGTTTAGTTCAGACTCTTGTGGTCACACTTATGGGAATGCAAAGCATCTATTGACCTGGGGTGTGGTGGAGGGGTAGACTATAAAGGATCTCTTTAGGGGATTTGCTATTGGTTTGTTTAATTAAAGACTCAAGAACTTTACCCAGTGAATCTTTTGCATTTTAGTACTTATGCAAAACTTGTCTGTAAGAGGCTATGTTTTGATTATTTCACTTCAAACCTTATCTATGATTTTTTTTTTATGTGAGCAACTGTTGAAGATATTTGCACATGCTATATCTCAATTAATTTGACATTTGGCAGATTGAGGTACTTGGACGGTGTTCTCGGAATTACACATAATGAGTTCTTTGGGCAGTTTCATTAGAATATCCTTATTTGGCAACCACATGTTAAAACCACAAAGCTTGTGAAAATAAAAAATAAACCTTCCTACAAACCTTTCCTTACAGTGCACTCTCATTGCCATGGAGGATAGCCACACATTACTTATTAGCTTTTTTAAGTTAAGTTTGGAGAAAACAAAACCAATGCTTTGATTCCAATCATTGAAGACAGTGAAAACTTGTCTTAAACAGTCTATATGACACATCATATATTTATATATCCAGCTAGTCATGGGGGAAAGTTTGGGCGTAGGGTAGCTTGAACATTGTTTACAGGGAAAACAAAAGGTATTTTTATTTGGTTACTATGTCCCTCACATTGTTAGAGAACTATGTTATGTAGATTTTTGTTAAACCTACCTATTATGGGGTGGCACACCATTCAGAGGTAAAGAGGCTATTGATCTTTGACACAGGCATCCATAGTTTCTGTGCTGCATGTCTTCCACTCTCTGCCCATTTCCTGTCTAACTACTGCCATTCACGGTCACTAGCACAAACAGATTGTTAAAAACCCTTTCTTGTTATTTACTTTTACTTTCTCATTTTTGTTTTGATACTAAGACTGTTGTTCCCTCTGCAAGTCAGGTACTCGGTAGCCCCACCTTTTTTTCTGATGGAGAACTAAGGTCACAGATTTAAAGGAGCTAACACTCCTCTCAGCTGCTTCATACTCAGTACACACAGACCATGATGGCCTGAATACAGAAACAGAAGAAACAGACAAGCAAGGATAGAACCCTGAGTTTTCCAAACGTACCCTCGTCTCCATGACTACACTTTGGTTGTTCATAAACACCTATTACAGGACATAGAACAAGAGCCATCCCATGGAGAGTTCAATGGGAATAAGCTCAGTTTTGTGGTAAGAGCTCTTGCTTTAAGGTAAGGTAAGGTAAGGTAAGGTAAGGTAATTGTATTTATATAGCACATTTTCAGCAACAAGGCTATTCAAAGTGCTTTAAAAGGAAATACAAACAAAATAACGCAAAGGAAAGAAAAAAAAAGAGGAAAGAAAACTAATCTATTGTTTTAAAGTATGTACACTAAGTGCTCCTATTCAGGGTTGCTAAGTATCTATTTCCATTTCTAAATGGTGAGTACTCTACAGTTTCTGATAAAATAAGCTAAAGAGTGACTGATCTAATTCCTTTTCTGGGTTAAAGTGAGTACTCCACAATTCTAAGTTTGTTCTAAGTCCTTTTCTGGGTTAAAAGTAATATAAACTGAGCAGTGACTGTTCCTGTAAAGTATTTCTGGATTCCAAGTTCGTAGTTATTCTAATTCTAATTCCATTTCTGGGCTGTATAATATTGATCTAAATAGTGTGTACTCCACAATTTCTGATATTACTAATAAACTAAAATAATCCTTTTCTGGGTTAAATAGGAAGTACTCCACCATTTCTAATACAAAAAAAGAGGAATGGACACAGTAGGGCAGGTGGCAACATTCAGACAAAAACAATGGGCAAAACAAAGACACGAGTGCAGGTGGTAATGTCAAAGGGCCATGGAGCCACGTTACTGAGCCTCCTGGCAAAGTCCGATAGAGGTGTTGTTATCAAAGCATGATGTCCTTGGGAGCATTCAGCTTCGCAACTTCATGGATACAGGAGGGGGTGAGGTGGGAAGAGCGCTGTGTTCAAGGAGATTGGAAATACGCAGCGCTTCCAAGGCCACATGGGAAAAGCCAATTCAGAAACAGAATGTCTTTGGTCGGGAAGATTATACATTTCAATCTTCCCTAAAATCTCTCCAATACATCTCAGTTCCCATTCATCCAAATTAGTTTGGTTGTTCCACTGAACTGAAACTAGCAACTTCTCCAAGATCGATTCCATCCCATTCGTGAGTTTTAGAGTCCTCGTCTCTGTCCACACCAACAGTCAGAGTGTTCGCCAGTTTGGCCAAGTCCATCACAAATTAGTTGATAATCCAGGAATCCACAAGCTCCAAACAGCAGAAATCCTGTTATCATGAATAAATCCAGGGTGAATCCCGTCGGGTGTGTCCCTGCAAGACAAGAGGGCTGTCTTTTGCCCAGACTTCTTGTCTAAAATTTGACCAATTGCATTGAGAGATTGGTTGACCAGATCCATAATTTGTAGATTTGGATGATGTGCAAAGAAAGGCTCCAAAAATATAGAAAAAGACAGGACAAAAACAGAGCAAGCAGGGCAGGCATGTGCAGGGCGGGAGCAGGGGAAAAAAGCGTCCGCCTTCATCGAGAGCAAGAGAGAAAGTTAATTGCTTTAGTTGTTCAAGAACTGGACAAGCCATAAAGCATATAGATCCACAAAGAAAATGAGGCCAATAAAACCATATTTCTTACACCTCAGTAACTCTGTGACGGTGGACAAAAGCGACAAATCTCCTAAATCTGAATCTCAACTAATGGTCAAACCCTTTTTTTTTTTCAAACACTGTAATATGCTTCCAAGGAGATTGAGAAGTGTAACCTCTTTATATCTGGAACACTTTCTGGTCCCTGGTTTGCCAAAGGTCCTGCTGTCAACCAGATCCATTAGATGATCATGGGTGAAAGAATAAGGATATGGACACAAGTTGCAGAAATAAACTTCTACTTTTGAGTGACTTAAACTTAAGCTTTATAGATACTGTGAGGAACTCCATCACCATAGAGAAGTTTGAAGTAGAGATGCTGCTGTTCTGCAGGTTTTCGAGGCATGTCCCACTTGGAGGAGATTAAGTAGACTCAGAACTCGATGGAGGGACTCTCTTTGGGTCTGGCAACACTATAGGGAACTGGTGAGTGTTGCTGGGGACAGACATATCTGGTTCCTTTCCCAGACCTGGTGTACCAGCATCACAATTTTGGATAAACAGAAAAAAAGGATGGGCTGGCATTTTTGTTTAGTCTTTCAGGAAGTCACTTTTGTCCATGTAACTAAAAATAGGATCTGAAATGTTCTTACCGCACCTCGACCAGGCATATTCATAACATGGTTACTTGTGTTACTGTAGTAAAGAAAAACTCCTGTTTAATAAAGACTAAAAACTCAGCATCATGTGCTATGTAGGCAATCTACCAGTTTTAAAGCTTAAAAGTAAATTGAATTATGGTTATAAGCTTATAACCCTAATTGTTGAATTAGGGTTATAAGAAGTGATCAAACTTAAAAGGATCACAGGGCTGTTTATTGCAAATTAAGGGTAATAGTAGTTGCCCAGGAATCACGGGACCTGCCAGGCTGCCACAGCCCTCAAACGATAGAGAAGGTTAATTAAGCAATAACTTTACACAAACAGAACAAGATGACAATGTGTTCTTTTATATAAAGAGAAACGTGATTAAAAAAATACTTTTGGCTAGAGCACAATAACAAAGCTACAAAAGAAGAACACAGCAGTATAGAGCACAGAAACACAGCAGATCAGATCTTTCACATTCTTTTAGAGTTTGCCACGAGTAAAGAATTGGTCAAAATGCATCCAGGAACTTAAGCTTTCAAAAGTTTCAAAAGTTGTCTGTGTAGATGTTGTCTAGGCTTCCTTCATATATGAATGTTTTTTTTCTTTTATTATTTAAAAAGTGATAGAAGAGCATTTAAAAGTATATAGAATTCCTTTATATTCAGTGCTAACTTTAAATTTTTATTATGTATCAGATTGTGTGATCTATGTTTATCGCTTTACTGAATGGAAAGATTATGTTCATAATTTAGATGTGGGAGATGGCTTTAGACAGCAAGAGAGGGATTGTAAACAGGCGAAATTTGCTTGCATTAATTTATTTCCATGTCACTGAGTTCAAATAATGTGGTAAGAAAAATTTTAGGTTATAATCTCTATTTTTTTTAACACACTTTGTAAAGTGACGTGGCCAAACATTTTCCAAATTTCACCACTGATTAGCTGATCAGTTGTGATCATCGTCTCCCAGATATTCCATTTGCGTAGGACTTCTGAGACTCAGGCTCTGACAAGAAAAAGAAAAAAAAAACAAACACCAGAACCACAAGAAAACTTGAACCACAAGAAAACTTGCACAATCAGTTGGAATGAGGACTAATCACCCTGTCAAGATTTGGTTGCGATAAGTGCTGCTACATTTGAGTTATTGTGTGTAATCGTAAATTCCTGCAAGACTGTTTGCCTTCTTTCCGTTTAATCTTGAGAGACAAGCGTTACTTTCATCAGAACTTTCTGCACGCTATTAAATTTTCTTCTGAATGTTAATTTTCATAAGTTTGAAGATAATTCTACATTATTCATTGTGGGTTTTTTTTCTTTGACAGTTTTTCTTCCCTGGATATTTTTTTTATTTTCTTCAGCTGGGACTTAAACTTGAAGCACTAGTGTGTTTTTAGAGATTTTTAAGTTGATTTGTTTTTGGTGTTTTATGCCTTGTGTGTGTTTTATGATTGAGCTCTCCATAGTGATTATGGAGCGCTCTCTTCACGGTTGACTGGCTGCCTTGGACATAAAAACCCAGAGGCAGGACCTAAGTCCCATCCTCTGCTTCCATCAACAGGCATCCTGCCACACTTGAAGAAATGCTTTTGAATGTATGTTTTATTGGATTGTGGCGTTGGATGAGTTAGGAGTTGCGATTAATTCTGTTTTTTCCATTTTTGGTTTTAGTGTTTGGATAGGCAGGGAAGCAACTATCAACTGTTTTACTCTTAGATGTTTCCACCTATTTTTTTTTTTTTTTTTGTTAGTGCTTTTTTTGAATTTTTAGCTCCACCTCTGAAACTAATCTGGACTGTATACATCATGTGTCCTTGAGGCCACTTTAATTTATGAACCAAGTTTTACTGAAATATGACTTTTTTTTTAAACCTGTCAAAAATCCACATGGCTTTTAAACTGGCTCGCTAATTACTAGTCTGTAGCTTTGCAGCCATCGTCCCACATCATAATGCTGTCATGACCATGTTTTGACTGTGGGCATGGTCAAACATGGTCGAAATAGTGCAACTCTCTTAGACTTATGAAGAGCTTAACTTTAGCTCCTCTTTTGTTCTTGATTTGTCTTTCTTATTCTAGAGTAAAGTAAATAATTGTGACAATTACAGATTGTGTCTTTTGTTGTTTTCTTAGGCTGTGCTTGTACAGATGTGGATTCAGCCATGTGTTTGTCCCAGTATGTTTGAAACACAAATAGCTCAAATTCCAGTGAGTGCCTTTGAGAACACCAGTACAGTCACCCCATTACAGAGCACAATGCATTCCACAGAGCTCCCAGTGCATGCTAAGTTGCAGGAATTATGAAACTATTATTTTTTTAATGACTTGTCATAGGATGAAATGGCTCCACTAGCTCAGATCTGTATATGTTTATGAACCACAGTTTGCATAAAAGAAATCTCCTGATTGAAAAAAAAAAATAATAAAAAAAAAAAATCTGAGAATTTTAAATTATATTTAATGTCCATATTCTTAAAAACAAGCCAATCCAGATATGTTTAATGAACAGGGACTGCTTGGTTAAAAACTAAATGGTCAACACCCAATATGATGGGAATCCGTCAGGGGTGTAAACAGGGAAGAACAAATGGCCTCTGGCTGGTCCATCTGGCAAATCCTACTCAAACAGAACGAATCAAAAATGTCTCAACTGCTGTTTGTTTAAATTGCCTGACTCCCATATAGAGAGCATACAGAGACTTTACTGTTTATGAGAAGCCAAGCTTTGACATGTGTCCATAAGAACACATGTTAAAGTTTTGGTCAAAACAGGGGGTTCCACTTGACATCTCCTCACTTGAGCACCAGCTCATTTATTTCCCACAGATTGAGATCTCTCGAGCAGCAAATCACTGTGTTATTGACATCTATATACATAGATGTGGTCGCTGAATCTAATTCACACCAAATGTTGACTATTACTCAACATCTCATTTTGCAGTACAGTGTTCAGTTTAATCAAGAAATGAATGTTTTCCAGCAGTGAATCGGAGATGTTTTCTATCTGGGGGTGAGGGGAGTTTCTGGTTGTGGTTAGATGTGTGGCTAGACCCTTTCAGAAAGAAATAAACAGAGACAGATGTTATTTTCCCATTCTTCCTTGTGTTACAGCTCAAAATAGGAAATTAAGGGAGATGCGTACTGAGGGCCACCAAACCATTTATCAGAGAGGGTGTTTGAATATTTTTGAGACTGGAAATACAGTGGCATAGACAGCTTCCAGAAAGTCTTCAATTAAGTAAAAACTGTAAAATTGAACAAGTTGCAATTGAACAATTTTGCAAATTTTATTGAGGTGGTTTTACAGACTATTTGCACAATTTAAGCCAAGCTCAGTTTTAATACATTGCAAGGACTAAACATTTTATTAATTCACAGTATTAGTGCAAAAGTAGAATACAGGCTTCATCTGTTTAACAGTTACACTGCATCACATTCTGTCCCAAATCGAAGGTTATGCACCAACAAAATGCATCCCAAACTTGTACTGCGCTGTAAAATGATCGGGTCAGCGGAAATGACATTTTACCAGGTTTACCTTGGCAATCTGCATGCCATTAAATTAGAAAAAGACAACCAACTCAAGAACTAGTCATAAAGTCTCCAATTTGATAATGGAAATAGATCTGGTGAATTAAATCCACTTATGGTAATTCTACAAGTAAGTGTCGGCTCACTGAAGGCAGAGTAAAACACTGTTGACAGAGGACATCTTAGGTTTGCACGGGTATAATCAATTTCTCTAACTGGCAGTATTCTTTACAAAAATAAAAGTCTATAGAATTTCAGGACTTAAATATGAGATAAAATGGCTTAAGATGGGTCTTTTTTTTCAAAGTTTGCAAATTGATGGGGGTTGTAAAAAAAATGCCTAAACAAAACAAAACAAAAAAAATTATAAAATGTCTTAACAGCACTATAAAAATACTGGCATTATTAAGAACATAATCCATGTCTTTCTTGTTACATTTCGACATGATCAAAGAGCAAGTAGCTGCCAGTGGCTTTAATAGAACCTATTGGTTTTGTATGATTTCTAATATTTAAACTGCAAAACTATCACGATGGAACTGCAAGAACATGGATACACAGACCATGCCATGCATGCTCCACAGGATGGAAACAAAAATAAATAAATAAATAAATCATCTTGATATATGTAGAATTAAATGCAAGTGTGTAATTTCCAAAATCAGCAGTGATCAGAACTACAGTGCAGCAGCATGCATTTCAACCTGAGTTTGTCCGAAAATACAGACTAGTATTGAAAAAATAATAATAAATACATAACCAACTTCTATTAGTGAGTTTTGAAATTGTTCATTTGGAAAAATGAACCGATACTAAGCAATTATCTAGCTCCCTCTCCTGGTCACTGCTGACATGTCATAAGAAGCTACAGTTCCTCCCTAAAAAAATAAAAAATAAAATATCCACTGTGTAAATAAAATTATAGATGCTGCACAACCTTAAAACGTTACAGTATATGCATCACTTAACACACACTCAAAGCTTGTTTTGCTTTTCACAATTCCAAACTTCTACATTACATGAATTGTTTATCACACCACCTAACATACCTACAAAATCGGCAACGTGTGTGTTAAATATCTGAATGGACAAAATTCTATTAGCATACTTTTTTTCAAAGTGTATAACAGAACATGGCTGTTTTTCCTTTTCTAAATCTTACACCAGTGTCTTCTTACTGTGAAAAAAAAAATAATAAAAATCTTTCATAGCAGTTATTAAAACTCTTGGGCCCAATATGTAATCAGTAACCATCATGTAAATACACCCTATAAATAAACACAGAAACACCCATACAATCACTGCTATTCAAAAAAAAAAAAAAAAAAAAAAATGAAATAGTAACAGAACCCACACAGCCACAGGAACAAGACAAACGAACCTGAGCAGCTGAAGCAAAAAAAACAAACCTTCTACATTTCATTGTTCATGCAATGTTAGAACTTTTGGGCTCATTTTAGTACTCTATTTATTGAAGGTTGTTTGATCGATCTGCATTTTGGGACTGATCGTCATGGCTTCGTGGCCTTGTTCCACTAGGATTGCGATGTAGAAATCCTGCTTGGCTCCTAGTCTCAGTTGGTAGTCTCAAAAAACATGAAATCCTGTTGTTAACGTGAACAAGAAGAAAGTGTTAATGATGAAGCCAAAACTAAAACTGGTATTCATGTGACACTTATTGGGTGGAAATGCATCATGAAAGGGCTTGGAATACATTTACTGAATGGAAATCGACAGCTAGACAATAAATCACATTTTACCTTTATTTTATTGTACGTGCAGCTCGTTATTATTATTTTGATCCAGGTACTGACTCAACTTTTAAGTCTGGTCCACAAAACACAGTTGCAGTGAAGGGTTTGGGGACGTCACTCAAAGATTAATAGTAACCAGCTTTATCTATTATTCAAAAGCCAATTTTGATGCGAGTTTGGGGATAGTGATACCAGACTGTGTCCAAAGTTTAACTCTAGATTCTGATTTTATGTAAAACTAAAAACATTAAACGAGACTTTTACGAGACCATGTATTGAAAGGCTAAAGGCCTAGAATGAAGCCCTCAATCCAAAGTCAACACCTTCAAGCTCATCTGAACTTTGCAGGTGCCAAAAGGGAAAGACCAATGCCTTATTTTTATGGATAGACAAGACAATAATTTAATTTTTGGGACAAGATATATGTTTGGAAGAGTGAAGGTGAGATTTTCCAACCAAAAGACATTGTTTCAACAGTCAGAATGTTGGTGGCATTATGCTGTTGGGTTCTTTTTGCTGCAATTAGTGCTGGCACAGCATAGAAGGAATTATGAGGAAAGAAGGACTTCATCTCCAACACCCTCTATATGAATTGAAGCACACACCAAATCTGGCTTTAGAGTGGATAAAATAGGACAATAGTGAGCTTTCTGGAAAGCCAAGCCCTACTGGAAATCTGCAAACTACCCTCAGCAGTCAAGTCCATGTTAGAAAACTAGCCAAAGTTCTCCTCCGATTCTGCCTCGCTACACCTTTGGACAACCAAAATCACAAGATCACTTTTTTTTTTTAAAGCCAGAATCATGCTAGCAGCTTGCTGAAGACTACAGAATGCCTGTGGTCAACTTGCCTCAGGATATTTACTTAAATACTTAATTGGGCGTATGTAAACAATTGACCCTGTGTGGGGAAGAAAAAAAAAAAATCTCTAAATTCAACCCTGTGTAAGAAAAATAATCAAATAAATCATCGAAACCCCCAAATTAAAATGGCATTCCTGGCCTTTGTAGGTCCATGTAAACATCTCATCCAAACTGTAGCTCAAACAGTCTTGGACTGGGTTTCGTTTTAGGTCATAAATAATACTAAATGTAGCCTCAGTGGTAATCTAATTAGAAGCTCCATGAAGATCCCGACTACCAGCAACAAGAAACTTTCCCGATGAGAGCAGGGTCAAGTGAGGCCATGGCGTCTGCGGCAGCCGCACTTATACAGACGCTTGCTTTCAAATTACAACGTGAGAATCCCCCAAACTGCATCCTTTACAAGATCCTGACATTACAGGTCATCATCACATTTCAGGCTGATTTACTGCTATAAGTATATGTATAAGAGAAATGTTTTTTTTTTATGCTGCACTTACAATGAGAAAACATGCGCCGATCATTACAGCTTTCATCCTCACGTCCAGATCCATGGGAAACTGAATGCCGAAGTTGTCGGCGTCTGTGAATGCCTCCCGTAGCAGTCCTGTCCACTGCTTGCTGATTTTTCCGATCTTGCTGACTTCGTCCATTGTCAAAATCTGTGGGGGGGAAAAAAAAAAAAAAAGCATCCAGGATATAGAAAATAAGTGTGTTGAATTAGGATACGGATCAGTGAGCAGTTTATTTTCATGTATATTATTACTTATGACCAAAGGAATTTCTTTATTTCTGTAAAGTCTTCAAAGACCCGAGAGAGAAATCATGGCCGTAAAACATGTTTCGTTTTCCCATCCACAGGGTCTTGTAAAACGCCTACATCACTGACCCCGAACCCCCCTTCACGGCTCAGTCTAATAAAACTATGCGAACCACGGAACAAAGGCCAGATTGTGACCAAAATGTCAGTGTGTCCTGTTCGTCACTGGAAACTCCCTGACAGTTGTTAAAGGGAAAAGCTGTTAGACTGTTAGGACCGATTCAAGTCATTTAAATAAAGAGCCCCACCTCGAAGTCAACATCGGGAAGGCAGCTCCAGCCACAGAAGGGCCCATGGATCTTCAGTACCGGTTCATTGTGTTCATTTGCTACAATAAATTTAGGAGACAACGGATGCCACTGCTGTATCACGTAGCCAACCGTGTTACCGGGTGGAGCCTGCACCTCCAGCTGGAAGAGGAAGAAAAACGTGACTGTTTTTTACACCCTAAACGACCAAGCTTTCAAAATACATGCAAAATACAAAGAACAAATATTGTGCCAGGCATACGTTTTGACATGGTGCCACAAAAGTAAACCTATTTGACTGGAATTTTATTTAAGAGTTCTCTAGGTTATTGTCCTGCTTGAAGATAAACTTACTCCTGAGTCTCAAGTCTTTTACAGCCACTTTCTGCTGAAGAACAACATCCCCACACCACAATGCTGCCACCACTGCTTTACCATGGAATGGTGAGATTAGGATGTTGCCTGGCTATAGATATTTTGCCACACATAGAGTTTTGCAAGGTCAGAATGTTTGTTTTTGGCCTCATCTGACCTAAGCACCTACTTCCACATGTTTAATCTTCTTTTGAGAAGATTTTGCTGGCTTTACTTTCAGAACTGTACTTTTTGTCACTTGTCAAAAACAAAAAGGCCAAATTTGTACAGGTGAAAAATGATGATTTGTCCTATCAACAGATTTTTGGATCTGAGTTGTGGCTCTCTGCAGCTACCACTGGCCTCTTTCCCTGTTTTGAAGCTCTCCATGCTCAACCTGTGCGTTGAACCGGACAAACAAACCTTGGTAGGTTTGAGTGGCATTTTATTTAGGGACATAGAAGTAAGGTGTCTCATGAACCTTTCATCATCTTATTTTATTTTTTTTTAAAGCATGAATAATTTTTTCTTCTACTCCACATTAGCCTGCTACTTTCTATGGGTCTGCCACATAAAGTCCTAATAAAATTAATGCAACAATGAAAGTAACATGCCAAGTGTAAAATATGGGGCTGAATACTTCTGAAAGGCAGTGTAAAGAACTTCTGAATGCTCCCACTTGATTTCTACAATGCAATTCGTGACCAGGCGATTGAACTCACTTCTTGTAAACAGCACGGGAAGAAGCAAGACATACACTTCAGCGGCCTGGTGACGCTGATGATCTCCTGGCCAAAGTTGTCGAGGACATGGATGTTAAAGGGCCGCAGGGGGCCGCAGCACTGCCGGCTCAGACAGTCGTTCTCCTCGACGGCGTAGAACACATTCTGACCCATGACGTTCCGCACCTCATACTTGTTATTGCTTTCAAAACCGACTAGGGCTGTGTGAGTTGAAGCATACGACATCAGCTGTTGTTGCAGCAAAAAAAAAGAAAAAGGAAAATACTCATACTATATACTGTACCTTCAACAACCTCAACCTTCTGTTTGATGAGGAGCTGATCCACCTGGAAAACCACATATAAGCATTTTATTTTTTTTTAATGCAACCAAATAAAAATAGAAACAAAGAAGGGATTTTGTTGGGGTGGAGGGGGGTTAGACATTATGTGACAGGATTCGCAAGGCTTGGACAAAGGAGACAATGCATGAAGAGTTACAAAAAGTGCATGGTGACAGATCATGTGGCACACAGGTGTATTTTATTTCACCAAGCATGCAACTGCTGAAGGTCATTGGCTGCACCAGAAACTTTTTAGAGGCTCCATAGCAAAAAGGGTCAGGACATGCATATTTTAAGTTATTATTATGACATAGAGATTTTTTTTTATTTCACTTCACCGACTTAGAATATTTTGTGCAGATGTATTATCAAGAAACTAGATTAAATAAAGACATTTAAATACAAGTTGTAATGTAACAAAAACAAACAAAAATGCCAAGAGGTGAATACTTTCACAAGGCACTGTGAACATACTTTTAACTTTTTCAATGCATATCAAGGTGCACTTTAACTTTAATGTAGGGCAACATGGTCTTACAGTTGTCAGGTACTCTAATCCTGGTGGACACCCTGGTATTCCTGGGCTGGGCACAGCGTACATGTTCATGTTTCCAGAATGCTGGGAGACCTGTTGATGTGTAGGAAACTGTTTAAAACAGCAAACTGGCGCCATCTTGTGATAATTTAGGTCACAGTCATAAACAAATGCTGAACCATCGCAGTTGAGGAAATTCAGACAGTGCCTTTGCTTCATTAAAAAAAAATAAAAATAAAAAGTTAATATATTTAAATATTAAAAAATAAAAGAATAAAAAATGAGGAAGTGTGTTTTCCCTCAAGTCATCGCCCGGGGAATCTCAGTGCTACAGGGGTCTACGTGATGGTGGGCGACACAGACATTTCTGGTTATAACTGGAAGTGAAAGGCTTCCATATATAACTCGGCAGCGTGGGAAATCCTCTTACTTGCTCTCGTTTACACGCGAACAACAGACTTAAACGTGAACTCCAACAATAGGCACACCAGCCGTGTCCATGGAGGTTGCGTCAATGGAGATCGCGGCAACGGGTCGTGTTACGCATGTTTACTCCTCACGTCTCGTCAGTTAGAGAGAATCGAGCGCACACCGACGTCTCATCTGCCCACCTCTTCATTGAAACGCTCGTGCAAAGCTTTCCGTAAGGCTGCTTTTTCCACGCGTGTCGCCCACAACTTGGAACTCCACATTAAAACCGAGAAATAAAACGCGAGAAAAATAAATACTCACCGATCTTTGACGTGCTACTTCCAATAATAACGGGTCACTCAGAATGGAAGCAAAGCTGTGAAATAAACCTCTAATCTGATTGGGCGACGTCACAGCGCTTCCTACTCTCCTGCGCCAATGGGAATATAGCACAGTAGATCTAAGCGAACAGAAGCAAACAGAAGCGACTAGAGCTGAAATAAATAGAGCACACGAAGCTGGGAGTTTTAATTCAGGAAATCCTTAAATAATAATAACTCACATTTATCAAGTGTTTCATCTGTTTTTCTTCCTTATTATCGACTCGGAGATAAAGTTTGAGTCAACAATAGAAAATAGATATTTATCATTTGGCCACTCTTGGAGTCAAAGTTTAAATCTATGATTCCTAATATAACTATAATTTACATAAACACAACTAAATATCAGCATAGTGAGAGAGTGAGAAAAGTAATAAGAGTAAAAAGTGTGGTACTCAGAGAGGCAGGGAGGGGCAAGATCATGTAACGATTTTAAAACAAAGAAATTTGAAAATGAACTTTAAAATGGGCAGGCACGCATTGCAGAGAGGATAAAATTGGAGGGACATGCGCTCTTCTTTGTGTTCCAGTTTTTAAAAAATGCAGTATTTTACATGAACTGAAGGGATTAGAAAGATGACTTAATAAATCCAAGGTACAAGTAATTACAGCACAAACCAGCCCACTTGTTACAACGGCATGGATTACTACTTGTACGACAAGATAGTTTTTTTTTAACATTTATTAAATTTGTCAAAGTGAAACATTTAGAAGCAGATTTCTGGTTGGGGGGATAAACATTTAGCATTAGGCGTTTTTGCCATATCTGAGTGTTCCATTGCTTACTCCAAATTTCTAAGTTCATCACAACCTGATGATGGCGACAGGATTGCATAACCTGCCAAAAGCAGAAACACGATCACAAGGTTACACCTTGACCTTTTCTAGAAATTCTGTCCATAAAGGTAATGAACCAAATTGGTGACAAAGGGCAACTTTGCCGGAGACCAGCTCTTACTGTAAATGAACCTGACTTACTGCTGGTAATGCAGACCTAGCTCTGATACTGAAAGTCCATATGAAAGAGCCTGGTACCCCACATTCCCAGAGTACCCACCACAGGATTCCCCAAGGGACATGACTGAATGTCTTCTCGAGGTCCACAAAACATATGTAGGCTGGTAGAGGTAAAGGTAAAGATAATTTTATTTATATAACACATTTGTAGCAACAAGGCAATACAAAATGCTTGCGCAAACTCCATGCACCGCCCAGCGCTCTGCTGAGGGTGTAGAGTTGAGCCAGTTTTCCACAAACAGAATGAATTAAAACCACAATGATCTTCCTGAATCCAAGATTTGACCCTCCTCTCCAGAACCCCTGAATAGACCTTACCAGGGTGGCTTGGGAGTGTGATCCTCCTTTTTAAATAGGAGGATCACATCTAGACCCAACATCCATCTATTATCATTTCTCACTGGAAAAGACAGTATGAATGAGGAGGTCTTCGAAGTACTCTGCAAAGTCTTGAGTCAATATCAGCAGCATACTATCTCCACCATAAACTGTGGTGGTGACACACCACTTCTGACGCCTGAGACACCGGATGGTGGACCACACACGCCTCAAAGTTGTATGGAAGTGGTTCTCCATGGTCTCTCCGAACTCCTCCTACACCTCAGTTTTTGCCTCTGCGTCCATAGCCACATTCCATTTGGACTGCCAGTACTCATCAGTCAAAACTGACTGATGAGTACTGGCAGTCCAAAGACCAACATATCAAAAAATCCCAACTCCAGATAATTAAATAAGCTTGACAATAGTAAACAGACAACTGTGCAGAATATGATGAGACTAAAATTGAAATGAATAAACATTTCAATAATAGAGGGAATAATAGAGTTCAGCTCTGGTCAACTTTTGGTGGAGAGGTCTCTGATGACCTGAGGGTTTCCAGATGTTTCATAATAGCCGCACAACAATGACAGCATGTATGGTGCACTTAAAATGTCTCTTAAAAATGTCACCACATTATTTTTGTTTTATAATTTTTGAAATATTTTCATGTATTCTATCTTTTTTTTTCAAAATAAATTAGATTTTATTTGCTTTTTGACGTGATATTATGTCTGAAATTATTGTCCTAAGGTTGAGATGGGAGCAGTAGTGTTGAAGCGGAACCTTTGTTTAGGGGGCGTTACTTCCGGGTTGGTTTTGGGGCGGACTTCCTGTTAGCCTCAGACGCAAATGTGAATGCTAAAAGTAGTACTTCAGTTGTGATTGTTGAATTTTATTTCATTATTCTTCATGTTAGTACAGTGAAAACACACCAAAACTACTCTGTACGAGTTTACTTCTTATTTTTTTATAAGGAAATAACACTGCGTTGCAGTTCCTGTGCACCGTTCTGCTAGTAGTTGTAAGTTTTATCAGCAGACGTTTAGATCGGCAGGATGCCAACCCGTGCTGGGGATGTCCCGTGGGGTTACGTGAAGACCTTACTCCTGTTTTTAGGAGTTTTTTTCCTAGGTTTGTTTGAATAATATTCAGTGCATGTTGCTTGTTGACTCATAAAGTAGTTCAGATCATGAGTAAAGTGAGCCCAATTAAAGTTAAAGGTAGAGAAACTATTCTTTGTTCATGAAGTTCGGGAATTCAGAAGTTAAAATTGACACAATGCCATGTTGGTGTTTTTTTGTAATCATGTTACTCTGCTTTTGATCATTAAGTTAAAATCAGTGTGCATTTTGATATCCATGCCAGCTAATATGCATCTAAATGCAGTAAAACTAAGAACAGTTGCTTTATCCTGTCTAATACAATATATCTTGGTTGTTCTCATCCAAGTGATGGAATTGTAATGTGAAAAAGGTCATGTATGACATTACTTGTTAGTAGTCAGAAAAGTAAATTAGGCTTAGAAAACAAAGGTAATGTAACTTGTACACTGTAAAAAGGTTGTTGGTTAACAAATGAAACGGACACAATCTGAAAATCAGCAGTTCGGTCATCATTACTGAATCTTATTTTATTATTCTTCAGACTGTGCAATTCGCTGTTATAGCAGTCCTGGCACTTGAGACCTGTAACACATATCAACAATATTCTATATCCCAAAATACCATTTGGATGTAATATTGGTTTGGCTACATTATTCACAGTTTTAAGCACTCGTGCTCTGCATGTTGATGAAATATTTGGCCAGCTGAAAGGATTCTAACAGCCTTTATTGCTCACACCTGATGTGCGTATGTTGTGGATGATGAGATGCTGCAGGTTACAGAGAGCTGAGAGGACATGGTGTAATGGTAAAAAAAAATAGAAGCATTTGGAAAATGGTGATCGTAATCAAAATTGTCATCACAATTTTCCGCAGTGGCATTGCATTTACAAATGTTCTTTAAGTGCAATACTGTATGGTATTGCATTTAAAGCTAATATGTTCTTAGCTTGTAAAGTGGACTGAGAATAAATTTCAAGCTTACAATGTTGTATATTAATTATTAAAAGCATAAATTAAGAAAGTTGTTAGATTGTCCTAGAGTAGGAGAGCTGAATAATAGAATATTCTGCACAAAACCTTGTTTTTCCTGAAAAATAATACCAAAGCACAAACACAAAAAAACTCTAAATTTGCACTGTGACACTTTGCATCCACTAGAGTGCAGTGTTGAGCTAGAGGCACAGGGTAACGTTGGCCAAAAGCCGGAGTTACCCCTTTAGTTGCAAAGGGCTGCACTCAACCCTACTCAGCGCACACAGATGCACACAAATGCACTTGCTGCCGCTTAATAAATTGTGTGCCATTGTTGGGTCGAGTATCCTTATTTGCGAATACAAATTACCTGATTTTCTCAAGGGCTACTGATTTTTTTCAAGCAACGCTAATGAGAACAAATGATGACTCGCACGCAGATCTGCTGACACTTCAGGTGCAAATGCCTAAAAATGCGTTTTAATTGATTGGTTTTATGGCCATCGCTTATAGTGACCTTGTGTGGGTAAAGCAATAGACAACTTCGGTGTTTTAAAACTGTGAAATAAAAATGTTTAATGTATTGGGACCCAAACGGACATGTTTCTTTATCATATCAACTGCTCACAGAGAAGCAAAACACATGTTCTTCATCAGTGTGATCAAAACAAAGTGATGCAGTGACTGTGAAATAGTCGCTCTCATCTGAATAAACAGACTGGACAGTCAGGGGTCTTTGAAAGCCAGTCAGATTGACTTACTGACTCCCACAGCCCACTTACTCCCACTGGGGTAAAGCCTTTGGATAATATGCATGTGTGTACCAATCATAGAGGCTTTGCGCTTGACATTCCTACCTATTCTAAGATTCCTTTTCTTCTTCTCTGCTCTTATTTTTTTTTGTGTGTAAAGGTACTGCTCTTTATACGCTTGGGTAATCTTTCGTGCACTCCTAACGAGGTTGTCAGATTGGCCGTATAATGAGGAGCCTAAAGATGAATGTAAAAATACCCCCATTACACCACTTTCATCCTCTTGTTCATTAGGTTAGCATATAAGGTTACAGTGCATCTAGCCCCTATGTTGTACATGGAAAATTGAGTGTGTCACTGAAGGTGCAGCTTAACCTTGAAACAATTTTGATCTTCAGTGTAGATATAATTTTTTTTTTTTTTTCTTAGAGAATTTTGGTGACTGACAGAGGTTTTCTTGAAGTATTCACACCCTAGTTTAAAAATATTCCAATTAATCATTTATATTTTTTTATTCCCCTCCAAAAAAAAAACCCGGCTTTTGTTCCGTCTTTGTCTCTCCACCTCTGCCCATCCCTCGCCTCCCTCTGTCTCTTCATTTCTCTCATTTCTGCACCCCTGTCAAGTGCTTTGTTTGCTCTGACTTTCCATGTGGTTATCTGAGCGCAGACAGTATGCCTCGCCCTGGCACAGGACCTCAGTTTCCAAGGCAACTTTATAATTGTTTTGGATGCGTTCCAGACGCCACTGGATACCAAGGCATTATTGATGTCAAAAGAAACATGTATGAAATGAGGAGATGTGGAGGTGTCCATATGGTTCCGTACACAGCCATGCAAAGCCATTTAACGCTTTTCTCTTTTTTTCTTTTTTCCTTTTTTTTTTTTTTGCAATGGGAGTTTTTTGTGACATCGCTGAATAGATCCCACATGTGCCGCATGATATTTCATAATTTTGATCTCTCCGTATCACAAAAGGGGATAATGGCACGTGAAGTGAGCCGCTGAACTGTGCAATATTTCTCCTATTCATGTCATTAAGTCATTGTCACAGTATGTTCTGCCAACCGTACTGAATACAATGTGTCTATTATGCTTCTTTAGCCCCAAAAAATAGGAAGCGAAAATAAGAATTTGGTCCATCTGAGCTCAAGTCCATGGCAACAAAAAGGTTGGAACTGTGCTGCTTCTGGCTTTAATTCACCACAAGCAGGCTTTGTTTTGACAGGAGAGGCTGCTTGGTTGTCACCATAACCATATTGCGACTCCACAACCCACCCTTCTTCTTGCGCACCAACATATGCACAGCATCACAGAAGCTCTTAGCCACGAATTGTGGTCATTAAAATAACATATATTGTCAACAGCAACGAGATGAGCCTAATCGCTCCGGCTAAATTACCAATCTACAAATGTCTCTCACAAGTTGCTCAGGGAAACTCTTGGAAACAGTATTTTTTCATATGTTTAACTGTGTAACTGAAATAAGGCCCTGACTGATCTTTTTTTCCCCTTTTCTCCCCTTCTGATCTCTAGCCTCCCCTCCCTCGGCTTAATTTATGACCTGTGAGGAGGAACCCAGGGAGTGAGAAGTGAGTGAGACTGGTTTGAAAGCCGTGAATAGGGAAGGGGGCAACAGGCCCTCCAAATAACACAAAGGAGGCAACCACAGCTGTTTGGAGGCAACACAAGCCTCCGCAAGACGCTGTCTTCTTCCAGACCTACACCCGTGCTGACTTTGCAAGCAGCATGCTTGTGTTTGAAAGCTGTAACTTCACTTCTTGTAGGTGAGAACTAATACATTTTGAAGTTCAAATGTGTGGAGACAGAAAAAGTGTCTGTCTGTAAGAAAACATTTTCTGTCTTGAAAGAGTGGAAAATCATGTCGTGGTAACAAAGTAAAAAACAACAAAAAAAAAAATCTCCTTTATTTAAAAGAAAATGTTATAGTTGGACAGCTAAAGTTCAATCCAAAATTTAGGGTAAGAAATGAGTTTGATGTTTTCAATTCAATACTGTCAGGAAGTTTGGGTCAACAGAAGTTCACCTTCCACTGCATAACTCTGAAGTGTATTTTGAATGTCTGTGTCTTTCTGTTTGACTTTATTTACAGTGGCTTGCAAAGTATTCATACTTATTGAACTTGTCACATTTTGTAAAATTAAAACCAGAAACTATGAGGCATTTTGTTGAGATCTCATGTAATAGACCAAGACAGAGGCATAATTAACAGGGAGAAAACTGACACATGGTTGTCAGACGATAGTAATTCTTAAGATTTTTGGAGGTTTTTTTTTTATTTTTATTTTTTACAAATAATCTAAGAAGTGTATTTAGTCCCTCAATACCATACTTTTCATTTCAATATCAGTCTTTTGGGAGATGTTTCCACCAGCTGTGCACATCTAGAGACATGTTTTGCATGCCCAATTGCAAAACAAGTCAACACATGAATATTTTCGGATCTAAATCATTACAATGGAGCTTGGAGGTTGTTGCCAAACTGGAAGGTGAACCTTCACCATAGTCTTAAGTCTTAAGTTTTATCCACCTTCACATAAAACCTGACCAGCTTCTGTCTTTGAGGAAGAATACTCCCTGCAGCAGATGCTTTTTTTGTTAAAAAAAAAAGAGTTTACATTTCATTCAACCAATTCACCTTCTTCCACATGTCTGCTGTGTCTCTTACCTGGGCACTTTCTTTTAGAATACTTACTTATAATTGTTGTCCTGTCAACAGATTCCTTCTTCTGAGCAGTGGGTCTAATTAAAATTCTTCCTGAGTTTCTGTGGATATGTTACCTGCTTCTCTTATGAATGTTTGCCCTCCCCAATCCAGTCGGTCAGTTTTAGTTGGTGTACACGTCTTGGTAAGTTTGGAGTTTTATCATACTCTTTTCACTTTGAGATGATGAATTAACAGGCACTCTGGAAAATATTGAAAGCTTATGATTTTATAATGTAACACCTCTTTAAACCGCTCCACAATTTTATTAATTACATATCTGCTGTAGACCTTGGTCTCCATTTTGTGGTTTATACAGAATTGTTTTCTTACAATATTGAATAAGAGAACAATATTCCTAGACTCTCAAATGGCAAAGAGAGTCTAGTATTTGCTAGACTAGACTCTCTGCCTTAGTAAAGGGGGCTGAAAAAATTATGCATTACTTTTATGATCTTTATCTGTAAAAATAAAAAGCTCAAACCATGCATCATTTTTCTCAGGCTTAATAATTGTCTATGACTTTGTTTTGTTTTTTAATAGACATGACAAAGTATGAAAATCTTTAAAGGGCATCAATACATTTTCAAGCTACTTATGCAGCTATTAGGCTGCCATTATGTCCACCTTGTGTTGACAGATTTTTTGCGTCTATGTGCAAAGGTCAATCAAAATTACTTAGGTAGATGCAAATAATTAGTATGGTTTTGAATGAAAATCCCTGAAAACAAAACAAAACAAAACAAAAAAAAACCTGAACAATAATAATAATAAAAAAAAAAGATTCTAATGTTAAGAGTTTTCAGTTTGGCTTTTCCTCCTCATCCTGCTCTTTTCTCTCCTTTTCATCCGTCCACACAGAGAGTATCCAGAGCCATCTGCAGGCCACGGTCCATCCCCAAAGACAGGGGATCACAAAGGTGTTATTTTTCAAAGCTGGCCCTGTCCGCCTCCTGCCGAGGGTGTGCGGCTGTGGTTCAAGGGAAGGTGGGAAACTTCTGAGGCCCTGTTCCCCGCTTGTAACCCCTCCCTGTCGCCCGCCTCCCCAGGGGCAGCCCTTTGAGGGTGTCATAACTGCGGCCTGTATAACACGGGTTACCGCTGACGGCGGTTGGTCACAGTTGATGAAGCCTTTAAAGCTGTTTCCTTTCTCATGGTTTCTGTTAAAATTGTGGAGAGCGGGAACGCGACTTGGCTCTCGGACAGTTGCAGCCGTCGGAACAGGAAGGATTTTTGGGAGCAAGGCGAAATCCTGCATTTTGACTTTCGATAAGTAGAGGGTGCTCCTGTTCCATGTTTGATGTTGCTCGGTGCATTGCACCCAGTATACCCACTCTTCAAAAAGAGGAAACAATGAAAGTATTGTCTTCATTTTAGGGTAGTTTGTAAGTCGCTAAAAAGGTCAGGTCTTTTTCTTTCGTTGTAGTCATATCAGCATGGATAAAAGCTTCGGTGAATTGTTTGAAACGAGCTTTAAGTGGACAGAGCTGCAGATCATGCAGCTGTTGCGGTGCCATCCTGTTGTTTTGTAGCATCTGGGGAGGCCGGACGCAAAGTAGCGTGGGACAGAAAGCCATGACAGTGTGGTGGTGATGGCATGAGTGGGGAAACACAGCACTTGGTGCTCACCTCTTTCTCCAGAGTGTCCCCGTGGACACAGGGTCCTGCTGGCACACAGTAAAACTTGATTGTAGAAAACACCCCGAGACCAATAAAGGAGAAAATCAGAGAGGCTTTTATTTTCAAATTTGGTTGCAGCAGCAGATGGGAAAGAAATGGCTTTGCAAATGCTACTTTTCTGTTATTTTTTGTGGATTGTTGATTGTGCAAAATTTTGTTTTACTATTATTAGGTATTTTGTAAATTTCATTGTCATTTACCTTTTTATATTCAGATTTTTATTCAATCAAAATTGTCAGCTGCTGGACTTTTTTTTTTAAAGTGATTGTATTTACTGGAGATTTTTTTGTGAAAATTGCAATTTATACATACTTTTTTATTTACATTTCACACATTGCACTTTTTATTCTTTTAATCATACATTTTGAAGCTTAGGCACACAGGCAATATTTACAGAATTCAGTTTTGAATAAAATGCACTACCGAATTTAAAAAGGAAAATGGTTAAATTAGAAACAGCTCCACGAAAACCGACAGTTTGAGTATTTACGGTTTCAGGAGTCCGAGGAACCCGGTCAGGGCAGAAAAAACACAGCGAGGCCCGCCATGTTGCCCTGCGTGAGTCGGTGTCAGTGCAAAGAGCAAAGGCCGGTGCGGTTCAGGACTTCTCCTCGGGCTGTGTACAGACAGCATGTGGACGAGAGGGCCTGAGGTGCACAATGCTCCTCTGTTCTTTGTGCTGTACTTCTGTCTCACTGACTTTCTGTCCTGCAGACATACACTCCTCTTCCTCTTTCATACTCACGCAGGCACACGCGCACACACACATATATGCACGCTGAAGAGTTTTCTCCACACAGTTGGGAAGACAGGGGTCAGTGACTGGATGCTCCCAGCTGAGTGCTGCAGTGCAGCCCTTCTCTGAAACATGCACACACACACACACACACACACACACACACATCCACGCGTGCAGAGTTAATGTCTTTTTCCATGTTGGCTCTGTATAAAGCTTTGGCTTTTGTGCTGCTGTACTTCACCACAAAAGCCAGGAAATCCCAGCAGTCGAGGAGATCGTACAGCTACAGTTTGTTAGGTTTATTTAAACAATTTAATCAGCTTATTAAAAAAAAAATAAAAATAATAAATAAAAAATTCATGCAACTTGTAAATGTTAACATTTTTCTACATTAGACGAGGGAGAGTTAGCTTTTCTTAAGCCCTGTATTTTTCCATGAAGCTTGAATTATTCCCTGCTGATTTTTAAAAATAAAACATATATTTATTCTAACACCTTTTTTTTTATTTAATTGAACAAATTTTATAGTACTTATATTAAAACTTATATGTATTTTCAACTTCAAGCTAAGTGGCTTTATTTAATAAATAATATTTTTTTTATCTTGATATTGCTTCTGTTAGGATTTTTTTAGATATAGAAATTTCTTGCAAAATCATCCGCAGTAATATCAAAGGGGTGAATGTGTATTTAATTAGTATTAATAGCTATAAATATGTCTGCAAGCCCATTATGATGCATGAGAAATATTTAAATACATATTTATTATATGTATTATATTTATTTATATTTTTTAAAATTACAGTGAACAAAAAATAATCCCCAAGAGTACAAATCTTGCTGAAATTACATGAGTAATTGTCATCATGGAGACAAAGCACCATCATTTTCTAAACTGATTGACCATGTGGTCAACAGATGATTAAATTGACAACCTCTCAATGCTCGTCTATATTAATCACCCCTTCGGTGCTGGCGGATCGATTAAAAAAAAAAAAAACGCTGTAATCTCACAGCCGTTAATCATTAGTGTCAAAATTGGAGAAACATAATCCAGCCAGGCTGTGGGTATGTGGGGGGTTAGCAGAGGAAGTGGAATGCATACGGAATGGGAAGACTGATCCCTCTGTTTCTTTGACGTCAAGCATCCATCTACTGGTGTTATTCCTTAATCTGATTCACTTGGCTGCTCGGAGGACCAGCGTTGCCTGTTGGAGCGGTTTTACTCGTGTGATGGATGCTATTGTCAAAAATGCCAAGGTCAATATGCGACACGGCAGAAAAAAAGGGAAGACTTTTTTTTTTTTCTTTAATCTGAAAGCGCTTCCCATGTATCATCAAGGCAGCAGTCTGACCTTCCTTCTCTCTGTAATAACATTCGGTGTGAGGACAACTGCTGCGTACACGCTCACGGGACGGCGTTGATCTTTAAAACGGGTCACGGCGCTGCCGAAGAGAGACCCGTGTCACTCATGGCAGTGTGCAGGCATATTACTTACACCGAGACACATTTGGAAATAGATTTTCACTATCTGGCACGGACACCAGCTAATGAAGGTATCAAGATATCTTGGACCTCTTCCTGTGCGGCAGCCTTTAGATAGTTTGGCTGGGTTTTGACAAATGATTAGGTAAATAACTTGGGAGTTATGAATGACAATCCTGATAAATGACAAACAGCAGTGGTGAACTTGTCATCCAAAACAGAAATTCAATATACCACTTTATCAGTTTGACTGACAATGTCAACCGAACTTAATCTTGCTACTCTGTCCTCTATTATTCGCCCACCTCAGCAATACAAAGATCTATTCTCAGCGCAGGCAGTTATTAATACCCCATTTAGGAGCAAGTAAACATTTTCTAATGTAAACATAGCCCACCATGAATAAGTGAACCATTTATATTATAAAATGTGCTCAAGAACATTTGTAAAAAAAAAAAAAAAAAATCAGAAACTTCCAGAATAATGTGAAGTGGACAACAGTGGACCAGGAACAGCTCTGGTACATGCTTGAAGTGAAGTTGTAAAGTGGATTTGGAAGTTACACCAAACCCCAATCATTTTCCATAAACCCAGTGGGATATACCAATTACTGTGTTCCTAATGGATAGGAAGAGTATTTTCCCTTTTTTTTTTTTTGTCTTCATGAAGAAACCAGTTGCATTATTGTTTGAAACTACTGGCCAATATGGAGGAACATGAATGTTTTAGTACTTACTCATCTAGTTTGTTCTAAAAGCTTTCAGAAACCACTGACTTAGTTCAATGACAAGGAAGGCTGCTATACTCTTCATGCAATCCCAGACAGTTCTTAAGTACACTCTCGCAGCCTTTGATGCTATTGTCAGAGATGTTGATTTTAATATTATGTTGACCTTAGAACTCACATGCATGCTAGGAATTGAGTCATTTTGCTGCTGCTGTTATGTGGGGATGTCCAGTCAAAGTCTATGCCAATGCAAAACATTCTTGAACTACCAGAATTTTAAAAATAGAACATATCTTGGCTTTGCACATCTTAATGTTCCTAAAGTCTTCTCCCAAAAATGGAATTGATAATGTTGTGGGTAGTCACAGCTACCCAGTGCACTGCAAAGGCCTTATAGCCCTTAAACTTGAAGTTTAAATTTTGCCACAACCTCACGACAGCCTCAAACTAAAACTGATTTTAATGGCATTTTATCACAGTTATGTCAGACCAACACAGAGTAATTGATGACACAATGACAACATGACAGAATACTTTCAACATGCTTTACAAAAAGTAAACTAAAATGTATGGTAAGCATTTGTATTCAGACTCTCTCACTCAGTACAAGGTTCAAAAGCATTTACTTGCAATTACAACAACTTGTCTTTTAGCCTGTGTCCCTGTCAGCATTGCACAACAACAGTCTCAACTTTTGGCCATTTTTCCTTCACCTTTGAATCAACTTCCTGGTCCCTAAGGAACAACATGATCCCTACAGCAGCCATCACCATGTGTCACCATGGAGATGGTATGTACAGTGAGTGAGTATTGCCTTTCAAATACATTTTACATGTAGGCCAAAAAAATTCAACTTTGGACTTTTCTGACAAGTGCATCTGCACTTTGTTCCCCACATGGCTTGTGGCAAATGGTACCACAGTCATAAGAAGTTGCATATGGGACTTTTTATGACTTTCTTTCTTTTTACTACTCTTCCAAAGAGTTGAGTAGAGGAATGCCAGACTTAAAATGTGTCTTGTCTAGATTCTCCCGTCTCACCTGTGGATCTCAGCAGCTCGTCCGTAGTTACCGTGGTCACTATGGTAACTATGGAAATAAACTACTCTGTCATCTCCTTGATCGCGAAGTGTTTATGTGACAATTTCCGTAATCTGTGCTCCCACCTACCAGGCCTATTGGAACACTCTGCCGTTGGAACTCCGAGTGGAGCCTTGCCTTTTGACACCAATAGTGAATACATAAGTCAATATGTTGGCAGGCTCAAAGTATAACATAAACCGTCTTAAAATAACAAAAGTATTTTTATAGCATAAAGACAACCCTTTACCCAAACAGAACACTGCTTTGTGTCAAAATCAGAGCACCATACATTCAAGATGCATATTATCTTAAATTTTGGAGCAATTTGCTTGAGGTAAACAATGTCCATAAAGACAAAACATTCTGGTTTTTCTCCCCTAAATAAATCACATGTTGATGCCAACAAGTGTCTCAGATAAAAGGGATAAAAAAAATAAAAAAAAACTGTCCACACTGATCAGTGTTCTAGAACAGTGATTTCATTAGTGTTTAGACATTTGGATTCTTTTCAAAGCACCTCAGAGGTTTTAATGGTGTCAAAGTAAAAACCTGGAAAATACTGTCATGCTGATAAACTGATCCGTTTTTCAAATTGTGTCAATCCTCCCCATCCATCCTCCCTCACATGGTCTAGAGAGGGGATACTCAAATTGCTACTTCCTCACAGGAAGTTCAACAGTATTTTCTGAAATTCATCAGCAAGGTAATATCAAATTAGTTAAAATATTGACTACTTTGGGGGTGCTGTGGTGGCGCAGGGTTTAAGCACAACCCACATAAGGAGGCCTTAGTTATAAATACGGCTGTCGGAGGTTCAGTTACTGGTCTGATGCCCTTTGCTGCATGTCTTCTCTCTCTCTTAATACCCTGCTTTTATATTTGAGCACTTTCAAATAAAGGGCTGTTAGAGCCCAAAAAAAATAAATAAATAAATAAATAAAAATACTGACTACTTTCAAGTTCAATCAAAGGATTTATATCCTTCTAAAATATGTTTGATTTTAAATTAAGCTACCGAATGTTCTTGTTGAGGTAAAAGTTAGAGCCATCATAAAGTTATCCATAAAATTACTAATTTTGAACTCACTTTAAAAGACTGACTCCCACTGTCATTTTAATAGGCTCGTCTGATTAGAGGAAAACACAACGTTGTGATTTTTTAGCGAGCGGCTGCCACCCAACAAGGTGGACATCACACAATTAATTCCTTTCTTTTTCCTAAGTGATGTAAGGAAATGGCTGCTAACCCCAGTGGCGTTTCCCCACTGTGTCCTCATCTCCGACTGTCCACTGATTCACCTCTCCCTCTGGGAAAACTGACCACCACAGGCACCTGCGGATGACCCCCCCATGCACAGTCAAATATGCTCACAGGAAGAAACCAGAGAGGAGAAAATCAAATAGTTAAAACCTCCACCGCCACCTGCTGCTGGCGCTCTGTCCAGCTTCCTCTTTTTCTGAGGCCAGGGATGAGAAATAACCCAAGTCCGGGAAAATGACTTCAATTAGACGTAATGTTAATCACTATCGCTCAGAACAAAAGCCAAGCTGAGAAATCCCTTGATGGAAATTGTTATAATTGCCCTAACAACAGGAATGAATATTTCTTCCTGCTTAATTACATGTGACTTAATATTTAAATATACCATTTGTGGGTTTTAAGGTATCTTAATCTCTGCCATTAATTTTAAATATCTAGCATTTGGAGCAGCAGGGGTGCAGACAAATACCTTTTACTGTTAGACTGGTTACATGTGGCAGGTAACGTTTGAAGAATGTCAGGTATGTATTATGCACGAGGCACCACTGACAGGGGCTATATACCTTGAGGAGAGCAGGTAATTGTTTCTTTCTCTTATGGTAAGTGGGGCCGATCTGGGAAGCAGATTGACTAGCGGCTCTGACATAAACAGAGGCAATTTTAGATTCTATGCAGACAGAATTTTCAACAGCACAAGACAGGAGAATAGCATTGATGCATTTAAACTTTAACACTTAATCCTTTTATTTCCCCGTACAAAACATAATTGTACATTTTCAGAATGTGGTGCAGAAATAATTAGCTAAGGTTGGCTTGTCTGCTAACATTTGGATTTTGAGGAAGCTTGTCTGGCTGTCAAAATGCTTGCTTTGAATTAGTACGCTTAAAAGTTTTGACACCTACACTGTAGTTTTAATGGGCCCAGTGTCTATCAGAAATAGAAGAAAAGCTTTATAAATCTTGAAATATTTTTTTAAAAGAGAACCTTTTCAAACTATCAAGTGATCCAGTTTAGGTGTTTTTTTTTTTTTAGATTTTGAGCTAAAAAAAAAAAAAAAAGCTCAGATTCAGTCTGATCTTAATAGCCCTTTAATTAAAAACCAATATGAAGCTCCATAATTATTGTGTTGTTAGAAGTTAGTTGCTTACCCAGTTACCTTTTTCCTCTGGAGTGACCAAAATGTTGCCACTCAGTTCGAAAGTGGTAAATTACACAACAGAAATCTCAAGAACTACTTCTTGTCTTACTTCAAAGTAAGAGCCTAAACATGTCAAGTTTAAATCACAAGCTCATGATAATAGGTAATGATACAGCTCATAATATCTTATTTACAGCTCATCTGTGTTCTAATAATTAAGATTAACTGGATCTAACTTGTCTTTTTTCTGCACCTTAACTCATAAAAAAAGTATCATTGCTGATTTATATAAGAATAGCTTCAGCGATATTCTTAGATAAATTAATTTAGCATAAAACGTGTCATTGCTGACCCAACATACTTTACTCCGAATGTTGCGGCAATACTTTTAAAACTTGATCTTGATGGTTTGGTCCTCCAGGAACTCGTGGCATGGTTTCCTCATCTGAGGGCTGCAACCCAGTGGCCTGGCCAGCAGCCAGCAGTGACTTTCCCAATCTGGTCACCTAAATCACCACCTTGTCTAATTGGCCAAAACGCCTGCTGCTCCCTGGCCCCTGTTGTTGCACGTCAAAGGCCTTCTGAGGAATCAGATGATGTTTGCAAACTGTTAACATTCTGTCATTGGCCAAAAGATGCGTCTAGATATCATAACGCATGGGTGCATGGGTTATAAGGAAATGATTCCTATCAAACAAAGGTCTTCTTTTCGTTTTATTTTATGTTTAAAAAACAAAGTTTTTAATTTCAGAGCAATAACGGCAATGCGAACAAAGCAACTTGACGTAGAGATGCGACACTTGGATCGCTCTGTCACTTATCAGGAGATGACAACAGGCTGAAATGCTGCTGGGCTTCCAAACACAGAGAAATGCAAAGACAAGCAAACACATCAATAGACAACTGTTAACACACGCACACACACACACACACACACACACACAAGTCGAGCAGGCCTTTGGGTCACGCAGTGTGAGTTAGAAACAGAGACTGGGAGTGAGCGAGCAGCTGCAGGAGCCGTGGGGTGGGCTGGGCCTTACGGCGAGCAGCAAGGGGCTGGGGGAGGCTTTAGCGATGGAGGAGTCTGGGGAGGGCTGCGGGGAGACCCGGAGCAAGGGGCCGCCTGTTTAATTGGAGCTCATTTACACAGCAGTGGAGCAGGAGACACCTGAAGGGCCTTCCTTGCCTTATCAGCTAAATGGCTCCCTCTCCCCCTATTCCACAAGTCAGTTTTGTTTATTCAAATGTTTCCCTCTCAGAAAAGCACACGCACAAGCTTTTGCTTCAGGTCTGTGCTAAATGCAACATTGCGCGGTATAGAAATCAGCAAAAACATCTATTTATTTCAGAATTATTTGTACGTATTCGGACTAAAATAAATAAGGCACGCCACAGAATGTTTGGAAAATGCAAATTTGCAACGGCGATATAATCCCTAAACAACTGCTTGATACACATGTAAACAGGAAAAGGCAATAAAAGAGGAAAGAGACTTGTCAGCGAAAAAGCGCATCAAACTGGAGATTTCTGAAAAATCTAAATATTGACGGACGTTAATTAGGTTTTTTTTCTGCTTCATTGGCTTTTATTAAATTACATGTATAACTTTTTTTTTTTAAAGGTGACTTGTTAAAAATGTTTCAAAAAGTTCAAATAATTTTATACTGCCATAACTGCTGTTGCATGGCAACCCTTCACTTTAACTCACACAGCTTAGCAAAATTTTGCCGTGAAAATTTAGGAAATAACTACCATGCTTGATACGGCACTGCCGATTCAAACTGTTGACACTACTTGTACTCTGCATTTAAATAAGCATGCATTTAATTTGTAATATGCCCTTGGGTGGAAAAAAAAAAAAAAAAAACAGTTTCTGTTGACAATAGCAGCTGCTGTAAAATGTTTGTTAAAAGAAGGTGGCTGATGGTGAGGTTGAAAGCAGGAGGAAGCGGAGAAAGGGGGTCGCGTGATGAGGAAGAAGAGGAGCCAAGAGAAGGAACAACTTACTGTAATCATAGTCATGTTCAATCAGACACCTGCTATTAAGTTGATAAATACACTTTTCCCTGTGTGAGTCCGGATACACTGAGTACCCTAAGGCACTGTTCTGCTCTTTAACTACCTACTCTCCCTGGCTTCTTCACTCAGCCACCAACTCTCTACCCATTAACTCAAATTTCATCCAGTCTTGCAAAATGTCCCAAAATCCAGTCCTTACAGGGCTCTGTATGATTGACTAAATGTAGTCCTTAACAGTGGGACAGAGAACAGATTTGGTGAGTGCATGGTCCTTCAGCGCTTTTGGAAAGTGAAAAGCAAGGGAGTTAGGTACATTTTTGGTCCATTAGTAAGTACCATTTCACTCTCTCCTTTCTCTCCGTGCTTACGGTAATAAGAAAAAATGGGACCACGATGTATGTGCGTGTGTGTTGCAGCGGAGGATCAGGCTTGGGTTTGAGGCAAAGAGGGTACACAGACAAAGCTCCTTGCCTCCTTAATCTCTTGTCTCGCCTTTTCAGCTCCAGCCGGTGCCCACATGCTGGTTGCGGGGCCAAGGGGATGCCTCCTGTTGCGAGTCTTACTCAGCACTGTGTCATGGGCGCCACGACACCTGATAAACATTAAGTACAGGCTGCGATACCTAAGTGTTATTATTGTTGTTTATTCATTTTATGTCTCATTAGTGCTGCAGCCATCTCAGCTTGTCTACAGCCGTTGTTACAGGGGCTTGCATGCATAACCGTATGCTAATGCTGCACAAAGGATTATATTTTCTTTTCTTCGAAGAGTGAAAAAAAAAAAAAAGACTCGTTCGTCGGGATTGCAGATGAAAGCAGAATCGATTTATATAATTAGGATATTTTCCCAAGTGACTACTTTAAGTGCATTGAAGTACTCTTTTTTTTCCACTTAATTTAGTTCATTAATAATGCACCAAATTCCCAACAAATGTCATCTCAATGACTTTGTCTAGAAAAAAGAAACAGCTAAACACAGCAGCAGTGAGCCAAGAGGATGTTCAATAGGAAAAATACCAGTGTAAGCATTTGTCTTGGAATATCTTCTTTGAAAAAAAAAAGAAACAAAGTAAATCAAGCAATCTACAACCAAGTCATGTCATTTTTTAAAATCTGCCCCTTTAGTTGCTTTGATATCATTTTGATGATCCTTCCCTCTGTTTACTTTAGAATGGGGAAACAAAGGAATTTAGCTGAAATCAGCTACTTTTAACTGAATATATTAAAGAGTGGAATTTGTCATTTTTTTAAACATTTATCTAGAGCCTTACATCTTAACAAAATAAATTGAAGTATCATAATATCGTTTAGCCGTGTTGTGTTTTTGTAGTCTTGAGCTCCTTAAAGAAATATTATGGATGTTCCAAAGACTGGACTAAACCAACTTGAGGAAACAGCATGATTAAAAACACGACAACCCCGTATAAAATACGAACTGGCTTTGAAAGTCGAATATCCTGTGTCCTTTCTCCTGGAAATGTTTTCCTTAAGCTCTTTTGAGCCTTAAAAGAAAATTCATAACTTTGTGGTCAAAGTTCAAAACCATCCCCGGCTTGAACATCTGAAAAGTGGGAGGGGGGTGGGGGGAGGGGACAAAAAAACAAAACAAAAAAAAAAAAAAACGGCATAACATACAAATCCTCTCCAAACATTGCACATGTCTCTGATTGAGTTGCAAACTGGCTGAGACGAGATGCGTCTGGAGGCAGCAGAGGGGGGTCTCTTACTCTCTCGATGGAGTCCTTTCATTGCTATCCTGCTTATGTCCTCCATCTTCCTATCTATCCATACTTGTATGAGTGGAATTCATCAACTGTTGTGAGGGCCCCGGCATGCGATACAAAGCGCATAAGCAGGCGAGTTGGGCCGCTATATCACGGGGAATGAATGAACGACCCCGCTTTGACCCAAACAGGGCAGGAAAACACATGTTCTGCTGGTCTTGGCTGGCTGGCTACCTGCAGAGAGGGTTGGGAATTCCTCCAGCGGGAGGGACGGGATGGGAGGATGGAGGGATGGGAAAAGGTGGCGGAGGAGGAGGAGGAAGAGGAGGAGAGAGGGAGTTGTTCTCCATGTGTCGTCTTTGCCCTGACGTTAACTTAGAGGATGTAGGCATAGTGTTCTTTTGTGGATTGTTGTAAATGATTTCAGATGTGGTAAAGCTCCAGATGCTTCACCGCCATGCATTCAGAGGTGACTGGGTGTCAAAATGTGTAACAGGTTTGAAAGTTTGCTTTATTATAACTGGTAAAAAAGAAAAAGAAAAAAAAAGAAAAAAGAAAAAACCTTTTCAGGAGAATAACGTGAGTGTAGTCCACTATGAGCAGACATTTAATATGAGCTTACAAGTCTCCTAAGATCTCATCTCACACTGCAAAACCTGTGGTTCCTGCTATGAGCTCAGCGAGCTCCACAGCTTCTTATTGTTTTATTATCTGTGAACCATTCTCCACTTTTTAAACTTATAGGGGGAATCCACACTCTTTCCCCATGTCTAGTTGAAATCAGTCTGTAGGCCTTATTCATCTGTTTGAATGAAATGGAGGTTTGGATTTCATTACCGGAGAAGGTGTGTGTGTCTTCATGCACATATGCTTGTGTTTATGCGCGTGGCTCGCCTGTAATCTCTGTAAGATGGAGAACCGATCAAACTAGCTTATAGGTATTTAAGTGTGTAAATGTGTGCATGTGTGCGATGTGATGTGTCACAATCCTACAGCTAGATTTAGTATTCATATCGCCTGACTTCTGTTTTGATCAAACAATTCTATTGGTACTTGGAAGTGATTGACCGACCCAAAGTCATGCATGGAAGAAGGTGTTTGGGTCACGTTAATCAAACGCTGGGCTGATTAGCTACATGCTACCTGTGCAAACTCTCCCAATGGTGAAACATGGAGAGTTGATGGAAAAAAAAAAAAAATGGATACAAGTAAATATAACACAATAATGCAAGAAAACGTGTTGGAGGCTGCAAGGTTTGAGACTGGAGAGGACGATCACTTTCCAGCAGAATTACCCTAAATATACAGTCAGTGGTATCATTTAATGACTTAGATCAAAGTATTTATGTGTCAGAATGGCCCCGTTAGAGTTCAGACCACATCAAGAACTTGTGACAAGACTTGAAAATTGTTGTTTACAGACTCTCTCCATTTATTTCCTCTTGAGCTTTGGCTTATTTATAGGTAATGGCCAAAAATGATGTGTTTAATTGTCACTAAATGTGGCTGTGCAAAGCCACACTTGGTTCACAATTATATTCCACTTTGCCTTGTTCTATCACACCATGATACAATGGAGTTTGTGGTTATAATGTGACAAAGCACAGGAAAGGTTGCGGGATAAATATTGAATTTCTGCGAGGCACTGTTTCTTGTGTATATGTTTACATACGATTCAAGTACAGCTGTACATTTTAAGTGCACGTGTTTCACTATATTCTACATGGCATAGCCCCAACGCTGTTTGCCATGCTAGACATGGTGGAGAAAAGGGGCCTTGGCCTCAACGTGGAGCTGGAGAATGCAGAAAAAGGCGGCATAGATAGTAGGGGTATGGATAGCGCAGAGAGGGCGTGGCTACTGCATAAAGAGCCCAATTCCTGCTACTGGGGTGCAGGGGAAAGGGTTTGTAAGGGGGTTGCTGGAGGCGGTTCGCGATCGCCCCTTTATTTACTTTGACCTCAGGTCTGCAGGAGGCCCAGGGAGGGCACATGCCAAACTCCCCAGGCAGGCAGCGCTGTCCTGCCCTCTCTGTCACCTCGCTGCCCGCCCCTCCGTCTCCAGTGAGATATATGTCTGTTTGGAGCCGGGCCTATGAGTGGCAGCTATACCCCTCTGATAGATTTTTATGTCTGAGAAAAAAAAAAAAAAAGGTTTGAATTTCAAACAGCTTCTTCAGCAGCTCTTGTTTACTATCAGCAGCATAATTTAAAGTAGATATTAATTAAGACTTTGGGTGACAATATTTCTGCTCTTTCACTCCTCAAATGTATTCTAACATATAATTCATATTCCAGAAAAAATAGCTTCGGGGATATTCTTAGATAAATTAATTTCTCAAGTCATCGGCAGCAAGACACATTAAACTTTAATCTTAAGTAAATGTGACACTGTTATTATATGCTGCAGTTTCATACATGTGTAGAACTAATTGGTAAATTATGCACAGGCCTCATCAATCCCATCCTTAAAGAAAACAACAACTCACAATTAGAAGCAGAAACGGAGGATGATTGAAGAAAGAGGGGAAACGGAGAAAGAGCAGTGCGTCTTAAGATGTTAATTATTCAAATGAGGCCAAGTGTACCTGCCTGATGTCAATGTCATCGGAGTAGTAATTATTACCATGGAAATTCTACTGCCATGGCAAATCAGAGTGCAGTTTCTTAGTTAAAGCAATTAGGCGGTGTGATTAGAAATAAAATATAATTGCAGATTTAAGTCAATTTTTTTTCATTTTTACAGGCTATTTTCATCTTGTGAGTGTAGTTTTTAACAGCTCCTTTCGTTATTTTCTCTCTATAACCCATGCTTGTATGTTCCTTCAAGAAAAAGCTTGTTGGGAACAAAGTAAACGTTAATTCAGATTCATTTTTAAGACAAAACTTTTCCTTTTACAACGACAGGTCATCTATTTGAGGAAAACCTTCCGCTACGTCACGGACTGGCTCTAATCGAGGGGTCTCGTTCGTCGAGGGGACGGTTAATTGATTGTCAAATCATGTCACACTGTAGCGGGTAACTGAGATGACTCCGGGGCAAATATGTTACTGGAGAACACAGTGCCCTCCCGCCCAGCAAGCTCAGCGGAGTCGGTCGCAGCACAGTGGCAGTGCTGAAAATGTCACCCCAAGATGACAGTCATATTCCATTACAGCTATCGCTCAATATCTTCACGCCGGGCAAATTACAGCGTTTTCAACAGAGCATAAAGCAACAAAGGAAAAACCATATGGATGTAAAATCAAGCAGAATTATTTGAGTGAGTCGTCTGTACCATACCAATTGTGCTTATCTTTGGGTTTTGTTGTAAATCACGGCTTCGCTGTTGTTTCTGGGCTTTTTCAGAGGATGAGATATAAAAAAAAAAAAAAGAAGAAGAAATACTTGAAAATAGACGTGTCTTGTGTTGAGGATAACATGCTGGGACGTATTGAATGACCAATTACGCCACTGTAAACTGCTTTTCGCCATTGAAAGTTGAAGCTAGTGACAAAATCTATCCAATTCCAGTGGTTCCTAAGTACCCAGAATGTATTGGACTTCTATGGGGACAGGGAATGAAGCTGCTGGGCATCCAACAAATTTGAGCTCCATCTTGTTCCTTGCAGAAAGGCTCTGGCGTGGGCCTGCGGTTGCCAGGCGCCTCCTGAGGTGACTCTATCAGAACCAGTCAAGCCTGAAATCAATCACTCACACCCATCAAAGGCGGCCTTGCACCGCCATTGTGACTAAGCCATCTGGGCCTCAGCTCACTGTCTAGATTTATCTTTATGAACTATATGCAGCGCTGTGCGCAAGTTTACTTATTTGCGTGGGAGTTATTGTAGTGTGCGTACTTGTTAAAATGTAGAAGTAGAGAAAAGCGGTAGCGGTCAACTGATTTACATTGTTGTGGTTTGGAAAGCTTAGCGCTACAATCCCAAATTCATGATTTTTAATACACATTTTCCATCTTAAATAAATTTGTCGCTTTATTCAAAGAACTGCATCGGCATAGGTGCATATAGCCATCTTGGACAAGCATAGTCTATAAAAGCTACCAGCACATTTTAAAAAGCAAAATTATTTGGGCATAAACATGCGGGGGTGAAGGGGGCTCATGGAAAAATCAAAATGTGTGTATCTAGTTTTACACTTGAGGTATTTGGTAATGTTTTTGGGGTTCTTTGGTTGGAGAAAAACCACTAAGGCCTGTCAAATGACCAAAAATCTTAACTTATCAGTTAAGATACTAAAAAGAGAAAAGAGTAAAAAATAAAAACAACATAAAAAAAACCCCAAACATTACATATATTAAATTACTAGCCATTAAATTAAGGAGATGGCACCAAGTGTGTATATTTTTTAATTTCTCTTTAAATTATCTCTTTAAAAAAAGTTAGTATTTTCCTCGTAAACCTGCTGTATCAAATTTGATACCTGTCTTCTGCCCTCTTCTGGAAGTTCGGAGATTGAGATGGCTACACACACATTCTAAGAAGCAGAGTTTTTATGGAGGATAAATTCATTTCTTAATAGATACAGAAATAACATTTATACAAAAAAGAAAATGTCGGTACCAAAAGTTACTGTTTTTTTTAATGCAATTTCTATTTTGTATGTTTAAGGCATACAATACACATCCTTTCTGTTGGTGATGGGATTTATGAACTGCACATTATTAATTTGTATGCAAGCAAGTGAAATCCTGGCAAAATAATTTTAAAAACTATTTTGCCAAAAGCATCAAACTGCACAAGTTTTAGAATTGAGCAGTTTTTAAGAATTTTCAAATGTACGTGCAATTTTAGCCAAGAGACAAAGCTGGAGACATTAAATCCACATTGTTGAACTTTGTACACCATAACCTAACGAGGTCACATGAATAATTTATGTTACTCATATTTCTGAGATCTTTATATTTATTATAGTTAACAAAGCTGTCACATTCCTCAAAGAAAGAACATATCAAATCCTCTACTTCTACTTCATGGTGGGAGAACTAAGTCTAATACGGCTACATTTATTTTCTAAGAAACATAATTTTCATGGAGTGTGACAACTACTTTTAATGGATCCAGAATAAAGACAAGTTATTATTTAAGAAAGTATTTTTAAATCAGTAATACATTTAATACTAATAAATTCAACTTATGTTTGATAGGAAAATTGTGGTGAAAATATGTGCATTAAGTGCTACACACTTCAAATATATTTTATGGGCCCCTTGTTTATGGAGTGTAGTGGATGTAATGGATTTCCACGTGTGGTTTTGTAACTTTAAATATATTTTCCACTTTATATATGCATATATCGTCTTGGTTGGGGAAATTACAACAAATACATCATCATCAGAATCTAATGTTTCAATGATGACACATAAAGATGATTACATTTATTTAATATGATTATGAAACAAATAAAATAATAATAATAAGAAGACATTTTGCATCTTAAAATGTAAAATGTTCTGACTTTTTAACTCTCGAAGGATGCAATGACTAAACCCGCAACAACTGAGAATTCATTTGGAAGCAAATTTCTTGCCACTTGCCTGTAACCTTCCAGCTACATGCCTCATCTGTACACACGCATCTGCTCGAGCTGGTTTTCCAGATTGGGCGCCTCTTGTCTTTGGCCTCACTGTGGCCTCAGCCTCCATCACTCCTCTCTTAACTGGCAGAAGTGATGACGGGTGCGAGTTTGGCTGCTGCCATTTGAGGGCAGTGTAGGACCAGTGCATCCATTCTTTTACCAAAGCAAACACCCGCCTGCTCCCCGTAAGCCTGAGTCGGGGTGCCTGAGTGTGAAGCACTACGCTTTACAAGGGTATGTTGGGAGCACGGAGACAGGCTGGAGAAAATGTGGACAGGTCAGGCCAACACTGGACTCCAGTGGCTCTATGGACTCTGAACAGTGTGTGTTCTCGGCTTCATGTGAAGAGACAGGATGAAACGAGCAAAGGGAGTCGGAAAAAAAACAATTGCCAAAAAAGAAGGAAATTGGGTACAATCAATGTTGCAAAGAAATGGGGAAAAAAAGTTGATTATTCAGCTTTAACATTTAGGAAGAAAATGTTGCATATGACAGATACTTCCATTATACACTCAGTTAAATAACCGATTGCAAAACCTGAAAAACAACGATAAATTAGATATTTTTAACGAGCTGTCACAAATATTGGTTAAGCATTTGATTTATACGTTTTTCATTTTAACAGAAACACTCTCTGCACTTTGCTTCATCCAAAAAAAGGAAGTCAGTTTGATTATTTTCTCTTAGACACACACCATCTAACCTTTTCATTTTCATTAGCTATAATTTAGTATGGTAACAATTTAGAGCCAAAATCCAGTTTCCTTTCTGCTCCATTTACACCATATATATATATGATTTATGTTTAGTACCAGACATTCTGATTTAATTTGTGCCAATATTTACATATGTTGTAGTTATAAAAAAATATATATATATAAATGTCACTTTAATGTAGCCGAGACAAATTCCTGGTGATTTTTCCAGGAAATGTGCAAAATAACTAATATTCAGTTCAGTTCGATTTGTTTTATAAACACAGTGCCAGTTCATATTAAATGTAAAGTCTCAGCACAACTTACAGGACAAAACAGATTACATGATTCAATAATATTAAATTCTAACAGAACCATTTGCAGTACTGTCTTGAAGTCGTCTTCTGCAGAGATACAGCAGTTTACTGCAAGTTAATAAAGAATACAGAAAATATATTTTATAAACAACATGTATTCAGTGCAAGGAAGTAACTTTGTATTTATAGTGCATTTTATAACCAAAGAAAACACCCTAAAATAAAACATATTGATTCTTCCATGTGTTTCATCTGACAAAACAATCTTAAAAAAACAAAACAAAAAAACTACAGCATTTTTCTTTGCTATTTATGCTTTTTATGTCCTATACTGTCGAAATCCTAAATCTAATTTAATAAATATATCATTGTCGAAAGGAAAACAAAAAACAAAAAAACATCTAAAATAATACTTTAGATCCACAGGATGGTAAACATATGTCTCCAGATAACAAATATACAGTACAGAAACTGTTACTCCCTGCGTGTTGTCCCACATTTAAGTACACTGAGTTCACACGAAACAACTCCAGCCGGAAACTTTCAACCCCATCTGTAAATAAAAAAACATGTTCCCTGTTTTCTTGCTTTTACATTAATGTCCGTGTTTTTCTCTTTTCCACTCAGACAAGAGGACCGGGATGACCCAGTCCCGAGTGCAATGTCCCAGACGCCGCCCGGCTCTTTTATGTAAGCAGAGAACTCCTCGCTGTGAAGAGGTCCCATAGTTAAGATTTCCACTTAGAGAGTGCGCTGCACTCGGACACGGTACGGGGGTAGATTCATGTTCTCGCTCGCTCCCTTCTGAAACTGCTTCGGTTGGCCTTTTAAATGGAGCTTCAATGCCCATCTGGCTGAGCAGAACTACATGAAAACAGTTTTGGATGAGTCATAAACTTGCATTTCTCTCTCTTTTTTTTTTTTTTTCCTATTGGAGTTTTTATAACGTTGTATCCCCTACTGAATCTATACAAATCAATATCTGTGAGAGAAAAATGTGCATGACGCTGAAACATATGGTTGGTCTGTTTTCCACATTTAACATTGTACTTAATTTTTACCAGATAAATTTATAGATTCATAAATAAAATCAGAGTGAATGTTTATATGATGTCCTCATATATAACTTTCAGAAAGAAATTATAACTTTTTTTTGTGCTTAAAAAATAAAACAATGTTTTTTTCGCACTGGTATATTTTACAGTATTTGGAAAAGACAGCAGCATTTTCTAAATACCGCTGCCATATTCCACAAGGTTCAGAGGGCAAAAAATGCTACCCTCTCGTTAATTTTTTGATTTTCCGTGCTCACCAGAGAGTTCGGTACTCTGCAGAGGGGGAAAATGAAAAAAGACCAGGTGGGCACAGCTCGTCCTCCCTTTATTTGTCTATAACGCTGTGATGGCTTTAGGCTAGCCTTTCTCTCTGGAGCTTTGTAGAAATACCAAATTGTGACATCCGACGCTGTCTGTCTCCATTTCCTGTTATTTTTTTTAATCTTCTTTTTAGCATCCAGTTCCCACCATGCCATCTGAATGAATCTGCAGTCGACAATTTGGCATGATTTCTCAGCCTTACCTGCAGTTACAAGGTAAGAACAAACTGTTACCAATTAAAAAAAAAAAAAAACTACAAAATATATTTTTTCAGAGTTTCTTTTCAAATATGAGATCCCCTCTGCCTGATATTTCAGTTTTGTTTTTGTTTTTTTCCCCTCAGCTGTTTTCATGTCTAGCTGGAAGTTGTCATCGTTAGTTTGCATAGAGATACGATCCTCTCATCACGCCCTGATCCCAGCTCCAAGGGCAGCGGGTGGTGAGCTTTAAAACTTCATGTTTGTAAGCTGCCGCGGGAGAAATGACACATTTACGATGACGGTTGCAGGCCAAACAGTCTGCACAGATGCAGGCGAGCAGAGGAGTATGCCGCTCCTGTGTGGGGCCATAACGCCGCGTAGGGTGCCACACTCACCTACCACCGTTTGATCGTGGTGGGCTATTCTCATGTAAATGTATGTTAATCAAGACCCAAAAAGAGATTGGCTTAATCGGATTGCTGGTTATGGCTTTGTTTTCATTTTTGCCTCCATAACTGGAGAATGCGTCTGAAACAAAGAGCGGCATTGTGAGCCAGTGATTACTCTCGCAGCATATTTTCACCAACAGACAGGTTCTCTGCAGGGACTTCCATGGCGATTGAACTTGTCTACGATCTCACCTTTCAACTCGGGTCTTGTTCGTTTGAGTCAACATGAAGGGACGCCGCGTGGCTTGGCGTCTAGAGTTTTAAACAAATCAATAGACAGCCAGACCTAAGCTTAAGGTGAAACTATGACGTGATGTTACATCTGTAATTGCAAAAAAAAATAAATAAAAAAATACCCTCCTGTGCTTTGATCAAAAAGCAATTTAAATACAACTAGATTACTTTACATTGTCAAGTGTGATTGTAATGAGGGCCACAGCAGCTGTCGAGTGACTGACTTGTGCCACATTGCCTTGGGTTTTCCGTGACGGATGCCCCTGCCAGTGCCAGTGCATTTCTGCCTGCCAGCAGGCCTTTAATCCCTCCTAATGGGGGTTGTCATCTCACCGCTAATTTAAATGCTCCAACCACGAAGCTCCCCCACCTGGCCGAGCTAATCCCAGCGCGAAGGCCTCCTCCCTCCCTCCCCGCAGCTCGTCGCCTCGTTTTTACCCGTTTTTTTTGGGGGGCCTCGGGGCCCCGGGGCCTGACCACCCTCCTACACAACAACAGCATCTTTCAATCATCTCTCCCTGATTGTATTAATCTTATCTGTGTTTAATTACATTTTTTTAAGATTATTGCTGTATGCCATCTTTGCACACTGTGGGAACCACAGAGGGCTGCTCATTTCAAATGCATTTTCATTTGGGCACAAATCCCCAATCAAAGACTGCCAGAAATCATAAAGAAGGCATTTTCTCATTGATGGGGGGAGTCATAAAGTTGATGGTATAGCCTATAGTTGAGTTGGTTATAGCACTACATTATCATTTATTATGTATGCATGCAGTAGATTAAATCTACAATAAAGTCAGTTTGTCCATGTGCTGGACTTCTTTAATATATTTTGATGTTAATGGTGTGGTAGAAATGTTTTAAAGTCCTAAATGTTCAGGTTTATAGATGGATATTAATTATATATGTTTTTGGTGGAGTAGTTATATTACTTCTTTTCTGTGTTGTACTTTTTTTTTTAGCTTCAAACAGACCACCTTGTGCTAATTTGTACCTAGCTTTCTCACCAGCTTTGAAAACACATGATAGAAAATCATTTTCATTCATCAAGTTACTCTTTTCTGTAAGAAAACACAGTTTTTGAAAAATCATTAAATAAAATCCACCCGCTGAAGTGAATTTGAATAGCTGAGGAGTTATAATTCCTCATATCTGAGATTTGAGAACTAATATGATTACTTGTCATCCTTTTTCATTCAAATGTTAATCCACCAACAAATTGGAAACTGATATGCTATGGCTTAAGTACATGCACAACAAATATTATGTTGGCAAAAATAAGATTTAAGTAGGGACACATTGAGAAAGAAGCAAATAGACTCAGATCACTTCTATGAAGTCTGCATCTGATTATCTACAAACTGCAGACAAGCTAATAGTCAGCATTGACTTCTTAGGAATGAGACGAGACAAGATTCTTGAAGAAAACTTTTGAAGTCTAACAAACCTTATTCACATTTTGTTTACTCAAACATAACAGTTTTGTTAAAAAAAAAAAAAACTGTCAAACAAAATGGAATAAGCTAAGCAGCTCAAAAACCAACACATTATGACCCTTTAAAGAACAGATTTTCAAGATGTCAATGACATTTATCAGCATGGAAAGGGTTACATAGCCGTTTTTAAGGCTTAAGGACTCCAATGACAACAAGTGGAAGCCGCATGAGGCATGAAACAATGGTAAACTGTCCAAGAAGTGTTTGACCTACCAACATAAATTCGAATGTGTATTGATGACACTTCCGGGAGGTCAACCAGGACAACATCTAAAACACGAGAAAATTTTAACTTGACTTGGTCAAGGTAAAGGCTTATGACTAGAAGGAGACAGACAGACAGCTGTCAAAAGTGAAAACCACTGCTGGCCAAACATAATGCAAATGCCCAGCACAAAAGAGCAAAAACACATTTTTGAGCAAACATTCTCAGAACACATGAGATAAATATGGACCTTTTCAGAAGCTGTGCTTTCTGTTACATCAGGTGTAAAACTAGGATATCATTTCAGAAAAAGGACACAATTCCATTGATGATTGTTTTGAGTTGCTTTGTGTTTTTTTTTTTTTTGTTTATTTGTTTGTTTTGAAGTGGTCTAGACAAGGTCTGTGGCTTAAATAAACCACAGAAATGTTATAGGCTCAATAAAAATGATCACAGATACTTGACATACTAGTTGCTGGTGTAAAAGGAACACAGACAGTTATTCGGTTAAGGGGGTAATTACTTTTTGCACGAAGGGTCTGAATTGCTTATATGGATTCCTTCCCTTTATCAATGAAATTGGGCTTTTTCTTTCACTCTGGGTATTTTTGTCTGATTTTAAACTTCTGAAGATGTTGATGTGTTGCAATAAAACAAAAATGGAACACATCTGCAAGAGAGCAAATACTTCTTCACAGCTCTGTGTGTACGTGTATAACTTCCAATTAAATATATTGGATTAACACTTCACCTTTTCGTCAACAGCACTATGCAATTGAGAATATCGCCAAATGCAAACGAAACCACTAGAGTAGAGCGTGACAACGTCAAAAATCAAACACTTGATAACAGCATTTGATTAAATGCATTAAGGGTCTCCTCCTCATTAAGAGCTTGAACAATGAAATAGCATGGTCTGACATTTTTACATTTAATAATTTACAAACTTTTCTTTTGTATGTTTTAGAGGTAAAAACAACTTAATGCATTTAGACACCGAAGCTTTTATGGAACATTTGGAAGGCTTGTGATCCGAGTATTTATTTTCTGTACTTGAGGTAAATTGCACACCAACACCGACGATCAGTACGCTGATCGGTTTTGTTGAGCAGAAGAAGAAGTGCTGCAGGGCAAGCTCAAGCAGGTGCACCTAATTAACTGGAGGCTAATTTGAAGTCGGTACAACATGCCTTCGGACTTCCTCTTGACATGTTTGGGAAGACGTGTCGGTCCGGAGCCACATTAAGATGGTAACCAATAAGGGTTTTGTGCCCACACTGTCACGATTTCCAAATGCTGCCTAATGAGGCCGTGATGGCTGAGGATGATTGCAATCAGTGACACGCATTTTTCTTCTCTCACAAGCAAACAATCAGCCATCTGGTCAGACGAGGACTATCGTTTTGGGTTCTGTTCTTTTGTCATCCGTCAGTCACTGCCTTGGTTAGGCAAACTTGACAACAACTGCAATGTTCTTGAGTTATTACAGCCGGGTCTTCTTATGATTACCCAAGGTGTGACAAATGTGCTTCAGGAAGAAGGAGTCGCTGCTTAATGTTCCGTCGTGCGGCACAGACACGCCACATTCGCTGCTCATGTTTTATCAACAGAATGCCCCATCGTGAATGTGAAGGTGTTACACAAACTGTGTGGCAGAATATTTACATGCAGTGGCACAAAATTCTACCTGCAACCCAGAACGCGCATCAGTAATGGTTTTATGCTGTGACTGTGAGGCTTGTAGCAATCAGCGGGACATTGTGTTCCACTTTAATACAGAATGGGGGGTGACGGCACACACAGAGCTGGATGATGATTCTTTTTTTTTTTTTTTTCCTCTGTGAATATTTGGAGGTAAATTTTAAAGTTGCCTCGCAGTGTTATCCCTGGGGGTGAGTTAAACGGCTGTGTAAAGTGCTGCCAGGGGAAGGGCTGGAGGGTGTCTTGTAGCTTTACCTGATCCAAGGACGGCAGGTTCAACCGCCTGACAGGGGGCAGCAGAGCTGATTAGTTAGACATTTTTCAAAAAAAAAAAAGATTTGATGTTCAAAGGTGCTGCACCTGAAAGGAGGTGACATCACACAGAATTACATGCACGTTATTGTTAACACTTCAAGTGGCAGTGTAAAATACACGTAGCAACAAGTTCTGCTCATTTGAATAATTTCAAGAGTGCAAATACAGATATGCTTTTTTGGGGAGTGTTCAAAGAAGGACATGAAGGCGTAACATTCGTTTGATTTCAAGTATCTAATATCTAATAATGCACAGGAATCTCACCTCATTTCAGGTGCAAAATTATTGGGATTTTATGCGATAGACTTGGATACAGTGCTATCCATTAGGAAAGGAAGAAAAAAGCTACAATTTAAGCATTTTTTTTTTACAACCAAAATTCTTAAATGTCTGGTAAGTGTTCTCAAACCCCTGTGTTGATATATGCAAACAATATTTTGCTGCAACTGCAGTATCTCTCCATCAACTTTCCATAGGCATACAAGTTATGAGGTTACCCACATCTTCCCATCAACTCTGACCAGATTGCCTGTCCCTGCTAAAGAACGGCATCCCAGTACAGTGCTGCCATCGCCGTAGTTCGTTTTGGGGTGTGATGCATTTTCACCACATGTAGGTTTTAACTTGTAGGCAAAAGCCTTTCTCTTTGTCTCACGTAATCAAATCTTTTCCAGATCTTCTATGTAGTTTGCGTCATGGGTCACCATTGACTTCAGTTGGCTTTCTATCAACAGTTATTCTTTTTGCCAAGAAGATCTGATTTGTGAAGTGGACCACTAATAGTTGTCTTGTCCTCAGATTTTCCAATGGATGGATCGCAACAGCTGCTCTGGAATTACCGTTGGCTTTCCTTATGGTTTCTTTTCTCTTTGAGCCTCTAATTTCCTGAATTGTCAGTCTAGTTGGATGACCATGTTTTTGTAGGATGTTGCAGTTCTTCCATGCACTTTAAATTTTTGGCCATGTGAAATATTCAAAGCTTTTGATTTTATTTTAGAGCATAACCTTGCTTCAAACCTCTCCTCAACTTTATAAGTCATCAATCTAATGTATTGCATGAATCTGATATTCTCCATCACAGAACAGTGTATGCACGCTTACATTAAATCACACCCAGGTCGTCTCTTATGTGAACATGTGCCAGAGCTTCTGGAAAATTTGTCAAAAAAATATTTGAAATGTATCTCATTATAATTCCATTTCATAATGCTGTACCACTTTGTGTTGGTGTAAATCCACATGAAAAACAAACAAACATTAAAATATATCAAAGTTTATGGTTGCAAAGTGCCTAAATGTGGAAAAAACATCCAGCTGCCATGAATGCTACAAACCACTGCACACCCCGCCATGACTGCAGGCTGGTGTAGAAAATCAACATAGGACGTTCCAAATAAAATCCACAGCTCTGGGCCCTCTGTGTGTGCCACCGAGGCCATTCGCAGATCTGATCACTTGCAAAGCTCCATTACCAAGCGTTCAGCCCCGACAGCGGAAGAGGAGCCCCGTAATGAGTCACTTCCACAAAGCATCACTGATAAAAGGATTAACTAATTAAATTAACAGAGCAAAGTACTTTATAACTGTTAATTATGTCACTCCCTTGGCTGCTCTGGGCCACTAGCACCCTTTGTTTGAAAGCCCCTTGTCTGTCCTAATTGACCTCTGGGGAGCTTTTGGTGTGTGCATACGTATGTGTGCGTGGGTGTGCATGTGTGTGGTGGTGGAGGGTGTCTTGCACAATCAAATGGCAAGAATAAACAAACTGACAATTCACTTTGGTCCTGAGTAACACTTCACTTTGGTAAATGACACTGAATGTGCCTCATGACAGTCTCCTTAGAGATCCCGTTGGCTCTTTCCCCTTTATGGGGTACATTTTTAAATATTTTTTTCTGAATCCACTTGCAGAATTGGGGAGGGGGCGGAAAGCACTTGTGGGAGAATCTACATGTGGACAACATTTGTCACACAAAGTCCATCTCTTGAAACACAATGCCGGAGTGCGAGATGGGGCTTTAAGGGACACCACAGAGGGTTTGTTTTGTTAAGACGCCCCATCTTTTAGACTTTTCATGCCATCACAAGGAGGCAGCGGCAGAACCCCTTTTATTCTTGATGGTGTCTCCTCTAATGCGTGGCCAATCACATTATTAGTCAAAGGGCTAATATATGTGACCTGATCTGCCATCCATTCCCGCCTGAGCCAGCTCTGTCTTTTCCCACTTGTTCTTTTTAACCCCTTTTCTTCTTCCATTGCGCTTGGCCACCAAAGTCCTAATGACACCCTTGACAAGCGATCCATCAGTTGGCAATTACAACATCTGTCATCATGACAAAGATGGCTCCTCCACTCTCTTTTGGGGGTAACTCTTCCTTCCCCTTGAATGTGTCTTGGTTTTTAGGGGGAGGAGGGCGGGGCAGGGATGCGGAGATTGTGGGGGTTTAGTCACTTTGTGTAGTAAAAAGGGGCCGCCCCACAACAGAGACAGACATGTTGACAGCAAACACAAACACGGCAAAACAAATGGTTCACGCCTACCTCTTTAGATTTCCATTCAAATGTACTCCACAACTCTGTGAAAGTGCTCTATCTTCTATAGAGGGAAGAACCTACCAGCTGCCATCGTCTCTCCTCGCTACAAAGAGGACCTTTCACTCGGGAACAATGAGAGGGCTTCTCTTTTCTCTTGGCACAGAGTCTCTGCTCCACCATGTTTAATTTCAGTAGCCATAGATCAATGCTGAACAACACTCCAGAAGTGATGGGACTATCTGAATCGGCACGCAGGACTTTTGTTAACATTAACAAACATGCATTCAAGCAGTGACCGAGCCATAACCTGGAGCCGCCAGTGTCGCAGTCAGACTCAGTCTGAGCGTCTACCGAGTTCTCAGAGAGGCACCGAAATCTGTCGAGGTGGTTTAAGGGGAATAAATCCGGTTTCAGGTGGATACATTTGCAGATGATGCCTTTCATGCTATCTTTTCTGCAACTCAGTGGGTGGAAGGTGTGGGACTTTGCTTTGCTTTTCTTTCACCCCTTTAAGTGGAGCCACCGGATAGATGGCATGACATCACGGGCCAAGCCGGCAGCACAATGCAAAGGTCACGCGGCCCATTGATCTAGGGGGCCCCTGATAGAAACCCCCTGTATTATGGGTCTGCGCACGCGGAGCCTTACACACACTGAGCCATAGAAACAGACCACAAATGGAGCCTTGTTGTCTCCCCATTGAGGGCCTGCAATCAGCGGATTTACACTTTGATGTGGAGCTGAGGAATAAAGCCTTTTTGAACACTGACCTTTATCGACTGATGGATTAAAATCCATAGCCTTCTCTCTCACTCTGCAAAACTACATATCTGTGTTACAGTCCACTTTGCCTGAGCATTTCTAAGGTTAACCCTTTTCAATGCTATTTCTGTGCTCAGATGGAACAAGGAAAAAAGAAATAAAAACTGGTCACCACAACAGTTATAGGGAAAGCACCCAGCTTCATTTAGACTTAGAGGTGCTACGATAATTAATTGTTTGTAAAAAAAAAAAAAAACCCTAATCAGACTTTAAACACAGCTTTTCCACATTTCCTCACCATCTGTCATGTAACGCTTTTGTTATTTCTTTAGTAAGCATTTTACAAAATGTGAAGGTTTCAAAATCATCACACGATTCCTATGGCTTAAATGATGTCAGCAAAAGTCCTGCAATAGCTGGAGTGATGCAGTAATAATGCCCTTACCCCACCTGCTGCAGTACACTGCAGGTCAGCTGGCTGATAGAAAACTGTAGTCAGCCGCTGCATAAAATAAATATACATTTAGCTGTTTGTTGATATTTCTAGTGGTAAAAAATAATGACGTTGAAATTAAAGGAGAGTTATTGAGGTAAATATGTGTCTTGAAAGCAGTTGTCTTGAATTGTATTGTTGCCATTTATTTTCTCTGGTCTATTTTTTTTTATTTTCCCCCCATAAGAAGAGAATCTTTTTCCGTGCTTCTGGGTGTCCTTCCTCAAACTTTTCACTGTGGTTCACTGGAATTCTGGACCATTTTTCTTGACATAACTTGTGTAACTGATTCATGTTTGTAGTCCACCTTGATCGCAAGCATCTTTTCACCTTTTGCATAGTGTTTTATTTTCATTTTTTTACTCAACGGTATGATCTTCAAATCTTTGTATCTTCATTAGGTTTGTTGTGGAAGAGAAAAATAGATTGTGCTGCTACAAAAACAGTTGTCTCATGTTGGGGAAAAAAATAAAAAATACTTTGCAGATGTGCATTGGTTTCATTGCAGTTTCTATCACACACATGCCAAATCAAATTGAAACCAGTGGATTTTGTTTTATCCTTGAGGCACTGGGTTCCTTTTGATTGTCTCCAAAACTAAATCTTGTGTTTGCTATTTCTTCTCTCTGCTGTTCTCTGGGAAATAGAATCTGTCCCTCATGTGTTCACTGTCGGGCAAACTGGATTTTATGTGCCCATTCAGACACATGCCAGTGTCTGCTGAAATCCACTAAAGAACAGTTAACAACCACCTAATGTCACGGCGGACCAGCAGTCTTTGCCCTGTGACACACTTTAAAAATCCAGCAGCCATATCCACTTAATTCAGTCTGTGCTTTAGGGAAGGCCCATCAGAGAATTGTTGAGACCGCATGCAGTGAGTCAACCATCAGCATTAGAGCGCATTACCACCAAGCCACAAAAATACACTAAGGTCTATTTCCCACTAGAAAATGCTGCATTACAAGCCTTTCCCAGAGCTCCTTTAAGTGCAATGAGCATTCAGGTCTCTCGGTTTGCTGCCGGCGATACAAACCCACAGCAGCACCCAGTTGATTTCTGATAACGGAGTTGTATTCAAGCAATTATTGCATCTTGTATTTGCTGGCCCACCTTTATTTGTTAGCTGAGCAGTCGCAATTTACAAATCCTCACTGTGAGTCTAAAAAGGTTTCGGAGCCGCGCCGATCTCGAAACCGCTCTTTGTTTTCAGTTTGCTGCTGTCAAGGGTCTCCAAAGAAAACAATTACATCACAGCACAACAAGGCCCAGAGTATACAACAATGACAAGAGCATTGTGCCTTCAGGCAGAAAACACTTAATACACCAGAGATAGGGGAGTGGGCGGAGGGGAGTATTTTCTGCTCAATGAGCATAAGGTACACGGTTGGTTCAGACAAATGGCTTAAAGACAAGAAGGTAAGTTGAGAAAAAAAAAAAAAGTACAATTTCATGAAATATGTATGGGGTATATTTACCGAAAAGCAACCACAACAAGCAGGTATCTTTAGGGAATACAGGAAGAGATGTAGTGCTTGTTTGACTGACAAGCACTGGGTGAAGATGTACATGAAATGTTCTCATTGAGTTATAAAAGCTTATATACCTCAAAGAATCTTTTCAAATTGTGTTGCACAAAAATTACTAACTTTTGTTTTTGTATGTAGTGCATTATCTTTAAGTAAATTGAAAAGAACACATGGTCCTTAAAGATTTTAACAAATTAAGATCTGAAAAATGGTGTGTGGATTTATATCCAGCCCCTTTCAGTCTTAACGCTTCCAATTAAAATCCAGTTCAAGCAATTGCCTGCAGAAATCACCTAATTAAGTGTCTCACTATAAATAGAGCTGGTTTGTGGAGGCCTCAGATATTTGTTACAGAACATTAGTAAGCAAGCAGTATAACGAAGACCAAGCAACATGGCAGATGGGTGCAGAGAAAGTTGTGGAGAAATGCAAAGTAGGTCAGGTCAGGTTATAAAACAACATCCTAGGCTTTGAAGATCTCACAGAGAACAACTGCAAAACCTACTAAGACGCTGCTGCTGAGCTCAAGTAAGGGGATCTGTGGACAGAACAGTTAGTAGTGGTGTGGATTCCAAGCTTTCTAATGATGTCAAACAGGTAGAAGTAAAAAATAAATGAAAGACATTATTCAATTTGAATATCAGCACACTTGTCCCACACTCGTGCACAAGAACTGGCAGTTTACCACTTACCATTGGACCTGGTATGTTAATCAGGTGTGAGTTTTTCCTCAACCATCAAAATGGCTCAGATTTACTCTGTAAACAGGCTGAATTCAAACATAAAATTTACAATTTCAAAACTATACAAACTGCTATTTAAATTAGGGGTTGATTTCTTCATGACTTCAACTAGCACACACAGCAAAAAAAAAAAAAAAAAGAAACAGCAATCTCTATTTTCTTAGAAATGTACAATTTGTACATCTTTCATCGGTTTCTGCTCTAGCAACTTGTTCCTGGTTTTGTCATGGTGCATTACAACTTCAATCTGTGGAGGAAAATTAATGAATATCACTCCGAAGGCATCATCTCAACAATGAGACACGACAAAGTCCAGATGTAAATCTAACTGAAGATCATCTACAAGACTTGAAAGCTGCCATTCACAGTTTCACAAAATGGACGCAGTGACATCACCTCCCATACCTTCATGAAATGCAGAACTTATAAAAGAGCTATGCAAATATTTTACAAACTAAATACATATTGAAGAAACTTTGAAACAAAACCCTTTAACTGTAAACCAGAACGTCTGTGTCTGTGAACAAGGTGGACTAAACTATGGAAGCTTAAGACAAGATTCTCTAATGCTCTCAAGCACAGACTAACAAGCATTCACTGCCTCTTCCTCATCCGTCTTTTCGCCTTGGCCCCGCTCCTGAAATCTTTCCCCCCGCAATTCTAGAAATTCCAAACTTTGCCTACCTAATTTTACAGCATATTTCCTTGCCACAGGAGGTGGTTATGACAAATTAGAAGTCTACAAATGCTCTGATGGTGTAAAGGCTCCAGCTGTCACCGGGGAGATGGTGATCAGGTTTCCAAGCTGCATGGTCTCTTGGCGCCACAAAGAGTTCCATATGGTCATCCAAATGCTGCACCTAAATCTGCTCCCAATCTCCACCCCGGAGCCGAGCGCTTCCACTGAATTAGTGACAGGGGCTTCGAAAACATGCGAGGCAACTGACAACAAAATTTCTCTGTCTCTCGTGAGGGGAATATATTTTTATTCACAAAGTGCAAAAAGTAAGATTATGCAATCAGTTTTTGTTGTGTTGTGATAAGCCAGGGACAAAGTCTTCATTCAGTCCAGTCCACACATGTGCATAGTTAATTTCCATGCATGCAGGATGTTGGAAAAAGTGTAAAAAGAAAAAAAAAAAAAAAAAGAAAAAAAAACATCTTAATCTTGTTAATATTCCTTACCAAATCTGTCATCCCACTTGCACAGAACATCGCCCCCATCCCGTCATGCGCCTGTCATTGCCGGGCAGCGAAGATGCAGGAGGATTGCTGATCTATAATTAACCAGTGGGTCGGTGTTGATGTCATTGACACAGCGTGGCAGAAGAAGGTGGCAGTGCCAAGGCACCTGTTGTTGTCAAGCGCGGCATCTGATGTCATTACCTACCCAGCCGGAGTGTCGATGTCCCCGCTGGGCTGCGAACTGTCCAAGCTAGCAGCAACACTCACCTTTCACACATAGGCAAAAAAAAAAAAAAAAAAAAAAAAGACACACACAAACATCATCCACTGTCATCTCGTCCTTTACATAACCAGCTTTGACGGCTCTAACACCTAGAGGGCAGAGATCTGCACGGAGTTTCAATTACGGCTAATGATATTTTGATGATAGACGGTTAACTTATGCAACTACATCAGTATGTAGCTGTACAAATATCTGGAGCAATATCCACCACGGCGAAATATAAATAAGGGTTCGAAGACAGCACTCTGAGAATGTTGGCAGTCTCACAGCTGAAGCAGAATGTGTCTGGTGGGGAAAGTGGGTAAGTTTATCACAAGAGAAGAAAATCTTAAAGCTACTAACAGGACATTTCTGTAAAATCCTTCAAACTCATTTCAGAGGATCTTTATCACCAACCAAACTTTCCTCAGACTGATGTCAATGGTTAGTAGGTAGAAGACGTATTCTACTTACGCTATGTCAGCAAAATGGGGTAACACAAGGTGTCCTAACTTTTTCACACAAAAGTAGGTCTGTTTTCATAAAAAAAACTAGGATTTTTAATCCAAAATGTGTCTCTCTAAACCTTAGCATCTTTTCTTTGATGTCAGTTTTTACTAAGCAAGTTTTTTCACACTTTAAATCATAAGTAATGGAAATGAACCAACTAAATATTTGAATTATCCAGAATGTCAAGTCGTTTTCTTCAGAAAGACATATGTCTTGAATAATCTCAAAAAAAAGATTTAAAAAAGTTTGGCGGGCTCTTAGTTTCATTCGGAGAAAGTGTTTGTGGAACACAGTGTTCTGTACGGAGGAAGCAAGAAAAATTAGCCGAACTTTCTCAGTGAGACATTGTGACCTTTCCAGTGCAATATAATTTAATGATGTGGAAGCTTTTCCAAGCAGATCGAAATACCGGGACCAGTGCTCCGACAGAGAGTCCCAAACTGACAGCCCAAACTGATTTTCAGGCTGACAACGCTCGTGAATACGCACATTACGATATTTCCCTCCATAACCACACACTCAAACGCACATCAGTGCATCATGCTATAGTCATTCATCGAGGTTTGTTTGATCTAAATTGTTAGACCTATTTTTTTGTTTGTTTTTGTTTTGGTTTTTGCTTATCTGTGGAGCTACAGAACATGCATAACTTCTGTTTGTTTCCACGTAAATCTAAGTATTAAGGAAACCAATAACGTGCCTACACTTACAATCTCATTATTTCATGAATCACTATTGTGGACTTATGTATCTCTAAATAAACAGAATTGCTATCCAGAGACTTGATTTTGTTTTTAAAATCTAATAACCCAAACTGTGAAGCTAACAAATCCCGTGCCGTAATATGGTGAGTTTTTTAAGACTGAATGCTCCCCAGACAAGCAATAAAGACGCAGCAGTGCCACACACTATTGATTTAGTTTTATAATAATCCAGTGCATCTTTATTCACTGAGGGTGGTTGGAAAAAAAAAAAAAAAACTTTCTTTTTTTCTCTCTCACACACACACACACACACCCCCACACACACACACACGCACACACACACACACACACACACACACACACACACACACACACACACACACACTTCTCCATGAGAAAATGGAAACATCACTGTGCCAGTAAGTGAATTTTAGGCTTCTGCTTTTGGTTCAATCAGCACAGTGAGATTTGATTTATAATAAAATGGAATTGTGTTTACCGTGTTTGTATAGTATAGTTTGTATATTTCAATTTTGATGTTGTTTATCAATAGCTTAAAATGGATGTGGATGCTTACGTTGTTGTACAACAACAGGAAAACTCATTCAAAATTGTCTGGAATCATCTGTTTGTTTAGACCAACTTTATTAGCTCTTAAAATCGGGATAGTCGTGTATTTTTGAAGTGTGAGTTTTGAGCTTTTATATCAGCGTACGTGTATGACGCCAAGTTGCACAAATGCCATGTCAAAACACTGAGGAAAAACAGCTACAATTCAGTCCTGTACAACTGCTGTGTAACTGAATCAGTCCAATACAATACAATGAGATCGACCAATATAAATTTAATGATAGATACATTTTTGATTCCACATAATACAAAGTTTCAGTTTGCTTTAGTGACTGGTAAAACACTCTCTAAAAGGAAGAGAAACTAATCGCATCAAGTTCATGACTTACCAGTAATCCCTCATCCTGAGCCAGCATTTGGCGACAGTGGAGAGGAAAACTCACTTTCAGCAGGAAGAGACCAACAGCTCCAGCCGTGACTTGCAACGAGAGGAAATAAAAAAGAGAACAGAGTTAATGGGAGCACTTGCTCTGGCCAATATATGTTTTTCGGACTTTCTGATCTATTATCTCAAGTTATCATGAAATACAGGAAATACCTTTGTATTGGGAGACATGTAGAAATGACTTCATGGAAAATTTGAGTTAACTTTTTAGTTTCCCTTGGCCATTATCTGGTGCGGCACTATGCAGTATAGTATTTCTTCGGGGAGCTGGCAGCCTTTTCATTAACGTCCCATTGAGGGAAAACCCAGCGTCCCCTGTGACTGCATGTCAATGACTGTCAAGGATGAGGGATTTGAGTAAATTTCCCTTCAGTAATGGGAATATTATAAACCCCAGAGACCGACAGACATTCAGACAAGGAGAGTAGCAGGAAATGTCTTAATCTCCACTGACTCTCTTTTGGCCCAGATGCCTATGCTCTTTTGACAAGAACATGTGAATGTACCAACCTACTCACGCATGCCTGCATACATGTATGTTCAGTACATCTGGATTGGGTTGCAGCGACCGAACAGGCTGCTGGATGTGCAGCATAAGTGACATGCGTGGGTGAAAGCAGGACTCCAGTACACCGTGGTGTGGCCTCTCCATCACTGCTTCTACTGGCTTGACAGGCCCTGGCTCTGGGGCCCGTCAGGGTCTCACAGAGTGCACTCAAACTGTGCACTGCTGAGGAAGGGATTCTGTAGCCTTATAATGAATTACTCACTCACATCACCTGTCCAAATAGATTCTGTTGACCGGCATACTCTAACACCCTTGTAAAAGGTAATCATGCAATCTCAGCCAGGATCATCTACACATGGGATGTGAAGAGTTTGTTTGAGGCTGACTGAAATGTTAATATTTATTGGTCATTTCTCTGCACTTCTATGATTAGTAAAGGACATATTGAGTTACTGTGTCTTGCAAAAGTGCTAATTGATGTTTTCTACAGTTTTTCACGTAACAACATAAATCACTATTGTTTTTTTTTAGATTTTAAGATTTTAAGTTATAGACCAAATACAGAACACAATGTAACTATAAAGTTGAGGGGAAATGACACGATTTTATTATTTTTTTTAGAAATAGCAATCCTAAACATTTGGTGTGTCCTAATCAATGTTTTCTCTTCTTTTTGTATTGAATTGTACTATTTAACTCCATCTACATAATCAGTTTCCCTCAGTTTTTTTTTTCTTTTTTTTATCAGTCAACTTGTTAAAATGTCATCTTAGCTCACCATATCATATTCATTGTGTCCCCTATATGGCTTTTAGCAGACTGCAAACTGGATCTTCTAATGGTTCTGTTTTAACCACGGTTTCTTTCCCGCCACTGTTTCTTAAAGGACAGATTTGTGAATTTCATGACAAATAAATGTCAACAGATTCTTCCACTTGAGTCCATGTGTTGATCGGTTGCAGGACTAATCCATACCTCCTGAGCCAACACCCCCCAGGAATAAATTGCCCTCTGTTGGGAAATTGGTTAGACTTCACAGTTTTTAGAGTTATCAAAGTACAGGGGTTCTACACAAACACAAGCCACACTCTTTAAATTGATAATTGTAAAAAACAAAAAACAACAACAAAAAAAAACAAAAGCAAGTTTTAAAACCATGCATAATTTTCCTTCCTCTGTATAATTACACACAGCCTAGTGTTTAATTTAAATCCCAATAAAACACATTGAAGACTGTGATTTTAATGTTTTAAAAAATGTGCAAAATAGTGTGAAAACGTGGATACTTGCAAGGCACTGTAGCTAAAGCTTAAAGTTGTAAAGATATATCATGTCAAGTAGAACAATATAAGCAGCATTTTCATTTGTTTTTTTAACCATTAGCTTGGAAGAAACACCTTGTTGAAAAGGTGTTTTTACCTTCGCCGGATGTCTTAGTGACGCCGCTTTATTCCCTAACTAAAAAGGTCACAAGCCTCCGTCATTTACTTTTAATTCGGATGGAGAGAGGCTGCCGGTTTCATGCTGCTGGACACCTGCAGACACTGGTCAGGGCTGCACCCCTAATCAGCGTAATACATATGTGTCACATCCAATGACCCATGGGCTGTGTTCATAATAAAGGTCACTGGATGAGAGATTCTCTGTCCCTTCAGGTCCTTCTTAATGTGGAGCCACTGTAGCTTTTCGAAGCAAGTGCACTCTACTGACGGATAATGCAGCATGAACTCATTATGCACACATCTCAGCTGCTATCAAAGGACAACTTTGGTAAAGATGATAATTTTTTGTGTGTGTCCGTACAGCAAATTATATGAAAAAACGAAACAATCCCCCCTCCCCATTTATTTATTTTTTGTATGAAAAGCTATTTTATTTGTTATTGTTTTTTTTTTGTTTTTTTTTGGTCAGACAAGAAGTTTAATTTACATTCATGGGAGGCAACTTAACCATATATCTAAAAAGAACGTACATGCAAATATAACTCAACGAACCAAGTGGCGATTTTGGATGTAGAGTTTTTCTCTAATCAACCATGATTTAAACACAGTCCAGTGGGATGTTTTCATATAATTCTCATCAGCCTTAATCATAATATTATGGAACTTTTAATTATGAATTTGCATGCTTATATAATTGATTATACAATGCACAAATTATACATGCAGGCACAAATATAAACACACACCTACACACACACACACACACACACACACCCCTCACCAGTATTTGGTGAAATGTCCCTTTGTTGAGAAGCTGCTCATTCTCTGAAGCATCAACAAACTTCTGGATATTTTACTACTCTTCTTCAGGGTTAGAAGGGTTGTGCCCAAAGTTGTCATCATCTTTTTTGTTGTTGTTGTTTTTTTCTTTAATTTAGTGTTTTATATAGTACTTTTACCGTTGTAAAATGATTTTTTTCAAGGGTTGAATGATACTTTGTGAAATAGTATTTATGAAATATCAAAATGGATGCAGAATAAGTGTAATAATATTAACAACAGAGAAAAAAAAAAACACCTGTTAAAGGTCATTTTGATTTTACATAACAGCAGCTCTATTTTTTATCTCCAGTCTTTTAGTCCTCCATCTCTTTAACACAGTTTGTAATTTCCTCAAAAACCTTCTACATCAAATCCTGTATATGTTTTCTATAAGTCCAAGATAGCATTCAAAAAGTAGAGTTGAAATAGTTACAGAAAATTATGAATAAACACTTAAAGTATAAATAAATGTAGTAAAATTGTGTATATCAGTTGTCTGGTTTTCATCTATATTCTAGGGTATGAGGTTTTTCCTGTGTTTTTTTTTTTTTTTTTTGTTTTTGTTTTAGTTTTTGTCATCAGGATCTGCAAAACTCTATTTGCCCAATGTTAAGAGCAATGTGTTCATTTTGTTCTCAGACAGATACTGTACATCATTTTCAAGAAAAGCTGAAATGCATTTGCTTGTAAATAATAGCCATAGAGGTCATTTATTGATCTGCTGCTGAAGGGGACCTTAGGGGCATGTTAGGAAACCCCATTGTTGCTTGTCAATGATCCCTTTATGGCCTTGAACTCGACAAGTCTACTGCTATAAATCAAGGTTAAACTAGTCCTCTAATAGCAAATCAATGACGGTCAATAGATATCATGATGTGATTATAATTCAGGCAAGTAAACCATTAATCAAAACTTAAATGGGCTTTCTTTGGGAAAGCTGCAGTTTCTTTTTTTCTTTTCTTTTTTTCTGTTGTTACGGTTATATTTTGATGGAGAACCTTTTTCCCCACTCAGCTGCTTTTACTCTCTTGTAAAATGGCAAGGTCTTCCATTAGTTTAACTGAGGAGGTTGCTGAGATTTGAGAAAACAATGCAGAAGTTATATTGAGATAACCTTTAAACAAGAGCAGATATTTCACCTGCATTAAGATTACCCCAAGAGCAATCCACTTGTTATTTTGCTCTAAGCCTCCTCTATCAATGTGCATCCACACATTTGAAAGTAGCATCAGTCAGAGCTGTCTGCGATGCGGCTAAATGGAGCGCAGGGACATATCCATCCAACTATAACCTTTGCAGTACTGATATTTATGATAAAGACCATTAGGCATTTGTGAGTTGCTTGCGCAAGGGCTTTAAGGCTAACAACGCTCGTGAAGCAAGGCGCCATCCAGGGGTTTGCATGGCCGCCGGTGTCATCTGTCTGGGATGCAGCGGAGCCTCTGATGGAGGCGACGTTACCTGGGGAATTTCTAAGGGGTGATGATGCAAACGCTGTCTGAAAAACCTGCTGCTGTGGAAGCACAGGTGGGTAATAGGAGAGAGGCATGTTGTTTTCTCTTTCACATTCTTTGCTGCACTCATCCAGGGGCTTCAAGCTGACTGGACACTTCTGTATTCACAGTCCAGTTCCAAAAGATGGCCCAAAATATCCTCCTACAAGAGGATATTTTGAGCCATGTAGTTGAATTATCACTGGAGTGGCATTGTCGGCACTGGGGGACTAGTTTAGCCTTGGTGAGAGCAGCACTGTTAAACTGGAAACCGATCTGACTGTTGCATTTTCTTTTTAGACGCTTTAAAGCACAGACTGTCACGTATTGGAATTTGAGTGGACAAATCAAACTACAAAATTCTGATATTCCTCACTGAAATCCAGTGCAACAATCTACCAACTGAAAATGGGAAGACCATGGCATAACTGTAAACTACCAAGACTTGACAGTCCACATAAGATGACAGGATGTCCAAAGATAGGATTAATCCGAGAAACAGCCAAACTCTGAAGGAGCTGCAGTGATCTCCAACCAAGGAGGGAGACATTTATTGACAGTGCAGTTGTTAATTGCGCACTCTGCAAACTCAGACCTACGTAGAAAAGTGGAAGAGAAAAAGCTGTTGTTGACAGAAAATGATCAGAAGTCCAATTTGCCAGTTTTTCACAAGTAATGTAGTAGATGACATTGCGAACATGGGAAAGAGAGTTGCTCTGGTCAGAGGAGACTAAGATGTTAACCTACATGCAAACAGCATGTGTGGAAAAAAACCTGACATCTTCCCAATTGTTTAACTTGGCAGCATCATGGTGTGGGAATGCTTTTCATAAACAAGGGCAGTGGAACTTGTTAGAGTTTAAGGGGAACATGAGGAATCAACATGTCCTGGAAGAAATTCTGTTAGAGGCTTTATAAAAACTAGAAACTGGGGCGGAGATTCAGTTATCAGCAGGAAAATGACCCTAAACATATAGAACCATTGATGGAACGATTTAGATGTGGTAAAATTACAAAAAGTCCAGATCTATATGCAATGGAGAACCTGCAGCTACACTAAAGAGTTGATGTTCACAGTAAACTCTTGTATCACATTTGACTGGGCTTAAGCTATTTTGCAAAAATGAATTTGTTAAAAAAATAAATTAATTAATTAACCTCAACATATGCAAAGGTGCTAGAAACATATCCCAGCTTCAATTACAGTGAAAATATGGTAGTCAAGGAAAAACTCTAGGAGGGTGAGAATTAAAAACACACCACCATTTCTCATTCCCCTTCCATTTCACATATATGTATTGTTTTTAAATGATCAACTTTTAATGATCAACTAAAAGAAACCACAATAAGACACATTTTACAGTTTAAGGTTGCACCGCCACAAAATGTGAAAGTGTTCAATTGCACAGCATTGTGAGTCCATACATTATTTAACAATTCCTACTGGGAGACATGGTCATGCAGAACGTTGTTATTAAGCATGAACATTTCAGGCGGCATCAAAGAAACCTTAATCCAGCTCTTCAAATTGTGGGTCTCAATGCTAATGTGCAAAACATGAAAATCCAAAAACCAAATAAAATGTGTCCTATCTAATGCCATCAGCGGGGAATCCCTGGCTCTCATTTTGCATATTCATGGGACATCTACATTGTCGCCAAAGCCATTGTCCTTTGATTGCACGTGATAAAAGGCTATCTCATTTCACTCTTTTGCACCTTTCTAGAATATTCGGCCAACCTTCCAGACTCTGATTTGGCAAAATGTAATTGTAATTTATCTTTTTTTTTTCCTGCCTGAGGCGAAAATCTCTCAAGCCTGGGGCTGTTTGAAAAGCTGTTGGACACAAAGGCAGACCCTGGGAACTTTGCCCATGCAGTCAATCAGCCCGACACCCCAGAGCGATCACACCCCAAAATCACTTGATTTTTTTTTTTTCTTTTTCTGTTGTTGTTCACAATATCAAACAACTTCTCCTTTTCCATTAGGAACCATGTAAATAGTAATAAGGTAGTTTTGTCCTTTATTGTTTCTGTCTTTTGTTTGTGGAGATGGTCGGTGATACACGGAGTCTTCGTGGTCAGAGGCCGGGCAGTGGAGCAGACTTCAAAGGCCAACAGAGGTCTGTGACGGTGAATGCAGCTGGTGTCTGCTGGACAGAGCTTGAGGAAGGGATTCAGCTGCTCCGTAATAAAGATGCACAGGCGAAGGGAGTGTCTTCAAAGCCCAGTCAAATACACACAACCAAACAAAGACACCCCACCTCCGCCCCCCCAAAAAAAGAAACCCAAAAAGCAATGTTCTTGCAATAGTGTTTTTTTTTTTTTGCACCATAGTATCATGCAGCTTTTGCAGACAAATCATGAAATCCTGCTGCGTTTCTCTCCTTTCATCATCTCCTGTTTGCCTAATTTCTCCTATAATGGGTCTTTGAGCGGCTCTGAATGTGTCACTACATCTTTGCTTATGTGTTTTTGTGACAGTTTTGGTGGCTTCTGTGCAAATATAGCACACATGTTTTTAATATTCTGCAGGAGCTCTGCTGAAAGTGTCTCCAAGTGTGGATCAAAAAATAAAGGGGCATGTAAGTGTAGATTTTTTGGCAACAAGTTCACTAATTGATTCCACTCACTTTCTAGGTAAAAAGAACAAAAAAATAATAAATAATAATAAAAATAACAATAAAACCTAATATATATATTTAAATATATAATGTTTAAATGTGTTTAAGACCTATCCAGGGTGTACCCCGCCTCTCGCCCAAAATGTTTCACTGGAGATAAGAACCAGCACCCGTCCCAACTCCACCAGAGACAAGGGTGTACAGAAAATAGATGGATGGATGGATGGATGGATAAATGTATTTAATACATGTATATATTTTTAACTCTCCACATAAATACACACAAACAAAAATCTGCAAAGACTCTGCGTGACCGTTCTGGATTAATAGCAGTGATGGGTCATGGGTCAATATGAGATTCTCACAGTATGTCCTTGAGTAAAGATGATATGGCTTCACATCACTATGTTATGTAGAGAAATGCAAAATCAGAAAAAAAAAAAACATGAAGTAGAAAAAAAAAAAAAAACTTACATGAAGTAGAAAAGCTACAATTGTTGGCAGCAACAGGTTGGGAAGGGGCAGCACTATGCTACTATACTCCCCCCACGCCCCCCCCAAAAAAAGACCACTACAGAACTTCCTTTAGTTTTCCATTTAAATGACTTCAAATTGTCAAAATGCTACGACAGCACACTGTGGTGGTTTTAAAACCTGTAACTTCCAACATAAATTGCATGTGAGTGAACTTATATTCCTAATTCGACCCTAAGTTTATCATATACATAATGTATCTCCGTTCGATTGTTTGTGGATTTTAAGTAATTTTATTTAAATATGATTTTACTGCTGAGATTATTGGAGTTATTTGAATTAAGGTGAGTTTGAGCTCAACTCTGTTTACTACTAACAAATATAATTGTATGTAGTGCAGTAAGATATGTAACATTTATCCTCTTTATTATTTATGATTTCAGCTTCAAATCTCTTACTAGCATTTTGAAACCTATAATTCATGTGTACCTCTCCTGTCTTTTCCTCCTCATCATCATCAACACATCTCTCTCCCGTCCTTCAAACTAAACCAAACGTTAAGTATGTTCCTGTAAATATTTTTCCATGATTTTTTATTTTTATTTTTGTCTCTCGCCTTGCTGTTGACGTTTGATTTTTTTTTTTGTTGCCTCCCCTTTAGATCTTTTTTTGAAAGCTTTTCTTTTGCCCTTACTGTGCAAAAACAGACTAATGTATTGTCCCGCATTTGTCGCTATGCAGCATTTTTATTCACCAAAAGTGTCACAGGAGAAGAATCTGGAAGACAAAAAGGGAGGATTCTAGTGGCCTGTGGCGAAGGCCTGAGGTGATCCAGACAAGCTGCAAAAGTGTTGTAGAAAGAAATCTGAAAACTTAAATGTTTCTGATTTTAATGGTGATGTTGGTTCAATTGTAGATGATACAGATCAGATTAAGTGTTTGCTCTGCATATATATAGAAATTTAGAAATAAAGTAGCTAAATGTTTTGTTTTTGTTTTTTTTTTCTTCTATTTATCGTAACCTCAACTCATGTTAGGAAACTGTATTATTATGTTTTAAAACTCCCTGTGATCACAGTTCCAGAGTTAGCCTGTAGAGGGCATGCCAACGCAGTAATCTCGGTCAAGCTCAGTGTGAGTCCATGGACATACAATATCCTCAGCAGGAGGAAACACAGTGCGACTTTCATCTGTCTACAAAGGGAAGAGTTTTTTTTTTTTTTTTTTTTTTGGTTGAGAGAGATGAACAAAAAAATTGTTGCAACATTTCTTTGCTGATTTTACAACATTTTGCAGTGACTGAAACAACTACTGATATAATGCAACAGAATACAGAATGATGCTATGTTTTTTTTTGAGTAAGTGTGTGAATTTATTGAGATTATAAAAGCATGCATTAAAAATGTAGATCTGTCAAAATAACTCACCCAAATTAAACAAACCACTCATTAGAGTTACGTCTTCTTTTATTTAAAAAAAAAAAAATAAAAATCCTAAACGGGTTAGAGGTCCTGAATAAAACATGACTTATCTATTGCAATCGCTTTAATCGAGCCATTATTCATTGAACCATTTATTTATTACTCCATTCATCTACATAAATATTTAACTATGTCTTGGCATCTTTATGGACTGCTTGCTCTGCCGCTCAATTACAAGGAGCAGTGTCCTACCATGGCCATATGCCTTCTATCTGGTGACACTATATCTTCGCAATTTATGGATCCCAGCCTTGAGCAATATAATTTTGTTCCTTTTTATATAAATACAGATGTATTAATCTAGCCGTAATGACTGGCAACACCATATTTTAGCAGTTTCATTGTGTGTATATATATATATATATATATATATATATATATAT
>NW_006800010.1:599067-617255 GCF_000485575.1 Poecilia formosa | reverse complement strand
GGAGTGTCGATGTCCCCGCTGGGCTGCGAACTGTCCAAGCTAGCAGCAACACTCACCTTTCACACATAGGCAAAAAAAAAAAAAAAAAAAAAAAAGACACACACAAACATCATCCACTGTCATCTCGTCCTTTACATAACCAACTTTGACGGCTCTAACACCTAGAGGGCAGAGATCTGCACGGAGTTTCAATTACGGCTAATGATATTTTGATGATAGACGGTTAACTTATGCAACTACATCAGTATGTAGCTGTACAAATATCTGGAGCAATATCCACCACGGCGAAATATAAATAAGGGTTCGAAGACAGCACTCTGAGAATGTTGGCAGTCTCACAGCTGAAGCAGAATGTGTCTGGTGGGGAAAGTGGGTAAGTTTATCACAAGAGAAGAAAATCTTAAAGCTACTAACAGGACATTTCTGTAAAATCCTTCAAACTCATTTCAGAGGATCTTTATCACCAACCAAACTTTCCTCAGACTGATGTCAATGGTTAGTAGGTAGAAGACGTATTCTACTTACGCTATGTCAGCAAAATGGGGTAACACAAGGTGTCCTAACTTTTTCACACAAAAGTAGTTCTGTTTTCATTAAAAATAAAACTAGGATTTTTAATCCAAAATGTGTCTCTCTAAACCTTAGCATCTTTTCTTTGATGTCAGTTTTTACTAAGCAAGTTTTTTCACACTTTAAATCATAAGTAATGGAAATGAACCAACTAAATATTTGAATTATCCAGAATGTCAAGTCGTTTTCTTCAGAAAGACATATGTCTTGAATAATCTCAAAAAAAAGATTTAAAAAAGTTTGGCGGGCTCTTAGTTTCATTCGGAGAAAGTGTTTGTGGAACACAGTGTTCTGTACGGAGGAAGCAAGAAAAATTAGCCGAACTTTCTCAGTGAGACATTGTGACCTTTCCAGTGCAATATAATTTAATGATGTGGAAGCTTTTCCAAGCAGATCGAAATACCGGGACCAGTGCTCCGACAGAGAGTCCCAAACTGACAGCCCAAACTGATTTTCAGGCTGACAACGCTCGTGAATACGCACATTACGATATTTCCCTCCATAACCACACACTCAAACGCACATCAGTGCATCATGCTATAGTCATTCATCGAGGTTTGTTTGATCTAAATTGTTAGACCTATTTTTTTGTTTGTTTTTGTTTTGGTTTTTGCTTATCTGTGGAGCTACAGAACATGCATAACTTCTGTTTGTTTCCACGTAAATCTAAGTATTAAGGAAACCAATAACGTGTCTACACTTACAATCTCATTATTTCATGAATCACTATTGTGGACTTATGTATCTCTAAATAAACAGAATTGCTATCCAGAGACTTGATTTTGTTTTTAAAATCTAATAACCCAAACTGTGAAGCTAACAAATCCCGTGCCGTAATATGGTGAGTTTTTTAAGACTGAATGCTCCCCAGACAAGCAATAAAGACGCAGCAGTGCCACACACTATTGATTTAGTTTTATAATAATCCAGTGCATCTTTATTCACTGAGGGTGGTTGGAAAAAAAAAAAAAAAAACTTACTTTTTCTCTCTCTCACACACACACGCGTGCGCACACACACACGCACACACACACACACACACACACACACACACACACACACACACTTCTCCATGAGAAAATGGAAACATCACTGTGCCAGTAAGTGAATTTTAGGCTTCTGCTTTTGGTTCAATCAGCACAGTGAGATTTGATTTATAATAAAATGGAATTGTGTTTACCGTGTTTGTATAGTATAGTTTGTATATTTCAATTTTGATGTTGTTTATCAATAGCTTAAAATGGATGTGGATGCTTACGTTGTTGTACAACAACAGGAAAACTCATTCAAAATTGTCTGGAATCATCTGTTTGTTTAGACCAACTTTATTAGCTCTTAAAATCGGGATAGTCGTGTATTTTTGAAGTGTGAGTTTTGAGCTTTTATATCAGCGTACGTGTATGACGCCAAGTTGCACAAATGCCATGTCAAAACACTGAGGAAAAACAGCTACAATTCAGTCCTGTACAACTGCTGTGTAACTGAATCAGTCCAATACAATACAATGAGATCGACCAATATAAATTTAATGATAGATACATTTTTGATTCCACATAATACAAAGTTTCAGTTTGCTTTAGTGACTGGTAAAACACTCTCTAAAAGGAAGAGAAACTAATCGCATCAAGTTCATGACTTACCAGTAATCCCTCATCCTGAGCCAGCATTTGGCGACAGTGGAGAGGAAAACTCACTTTCAGCAGGAAGAGACCAACAGCTCCAGCCGTGACTTGCAACGAGAGGAAATAAAAAAGAGAACAGAGTTAATGGGAGCACTTGCTCTGGCCAATATATGTTTTTCGGACTTTCTGATCTATTATCTCAAGTTATCATGAAATACAGGAAATACCTTTGTATTGGGAGACATGTAGAAATGACTTCATGGAAAATTTGAGTTAACTTTTTAGTTTCCCTTGGCCATTATCTGGTGCGGCACTATGCAGTATAGTATTTCTTCGGGGAGCTGGCAGCCTTTTCATTAACGTCCCATTGAGGGAAAACCCAGCGTCCCCTGTGACTGCATGTCAATGACTGTCAAGGATGAGGGATTTGAGTAAATTTCCCTTCAGTAATGGGAATATTATAAACCCCAGAGACCGACAGACATTCAGACAAGGAGAGTAGCAGGAAATGTCTTAATCTCCACTGACTCTCTTTTGGCCCAGATGCCTATGCTCTTTTGACAAGAACATGTGAATGTACCAACCAACTCACGCATGCCTGCATACATGTATGTTCAGTACATCTGGATTGGGTTGCAGCGACCGAACAGGCTGCTGGATGTGCAGCATAAGTGACATGCGTGGGTGAAAGCAGGACTCCAGTACACCGTGGTGTGGCCTCTCCATCACTGCTTCTACTGGCTTGACAGGCCCTGGCTCTGGGGCCCGTCAGGGTCTCACAGAGTGCACTCAAACTGTGCACTGCTGAGGAAGGGATTCTGTAGCCTTATAATGAATTACTCACTCACATCACCTGTCCAAATAGATTCTGTTGACCGGCATACTCTAACACCCTTGTAAAAGGTAATCATGCAATCTCAGCCAGGATCATCTACACATGGGATGTGAAGAGTTTGTTTGAGGCTGACTGAAATGTTAATATTTATTGGTCATTTCTCTGCACTTCTATGATTAGTAAAGGACATATTGAGTTACTGTGTCTTGCAAAAGTGCTAATTGATGTTTTCTACAGTTTTTCACGTAACAACATAAATCACTATTGTTTTTTTTTAGATTTTAAGATTTTAAGTTATAGACCAAATACAGAACACAATGTAACTATAAAGTTGAGGGGAAATGACACGATTTTATTATTTTTTTTTTTTAGAAATAGCAATCCTAAACATTTGGTGTGTCCTAATCAATGTTTTCTCTTCTTTTTGTATTGAATTGTACTATTTAACTCCATCTACATAATCAGTTTCCCTCAGTTTTTTTTTTCTTTTTTTTATCAGTCAACTTGTTAAAATGTCATCTTAGCTCACCATATCATATTCATTGTGTCCCCTATATGGCTTTTAGCAGACTGCAAACTGGATCTTCTAATGGTTCTGTTTTAACCACGGTTTCTTTCCCGCCACTGTTTCTTAAAGGACAGATTTGTGAATTTCATGACAAATAAATGTCAACAGATTCTTCCACTTGAGTCCATGTGTTGATCGGTTGCAGGACTAATCCATACCTCCTGAGCCAACACCCCCCAGGAATAAATTGCCCTCTGTTGGGAAATTGGTTAGACTTCACAGTTTTTAGAGTTATCAAAGTACAGGGGTTCTACACAAACACAAGCCACACTCTTTAAATTGATAATTGTAAAAAACAAAAAACAACAACAAAAAAAAACAAAAGCAAGTTTTAAAACCATGCATAATTTTCCTTCCTCTGTATAATTACACACAGCCTAGTGTTTAATTTAAATCCCAATAAAACACATTGAAGACTGTGATTTTAATGTTTTAAAAAATGTGCAAAATAGTGTGAAAACGTGGATACTTGCAAGGCACTGTAGCTAAAGCTTAAAGTTTTAAAGATATATCATGTCAAGTAGAACAATATAAGCAGCATTTTCATTTGTTTTTTTAACCATTAGCTTGGAAGAAACACCTTGTTGAAAAGGTGTTTTTACCTTCGCCGGATGTCTTAGTGACGCCGCTTTATTCCCTAACTAAAAAGGTCACAAGCCTCCGTCATTTACTTTTAATTCGGATGGAGAGAGGCTGCCGGTTTCATGCTGCTGGACACCTGCAGACACTGGTCAGGGCTGCACCCCTAATCAGCGTAATACATATGTGTCACATCCAATGACCCATGGGCTGTGTTCATAATAAAGGTCACTGGATGAGAGATTCTCTGTCCCTTCAGGTCCTTCTTAATGTGGAGCCACTGTAGCTTTTCGAAGCAAGTGCACTCTACTGACGGATAATGCAGCATGAACTCATTATGCACACATCTCAGCTGCTATCAAAGGACAACTTTGGTAAAGATGATAATTTTTTGTGTGTGTCCGTACAGCAAATTATATGAAAAAACGAAACAATCCCCCCTCCCCATTTATTTATTTTTTGTATGAAAAGCTATTTTATTTGTTATTGTTTTTTTTTTGTTTTTTTTTGGTCAGACAAGAAGTTTAATTTACATTCATGGGAGGCAACTTAACCATATATCTAAAAAGAACGTACATGCAAATATAACTCAACGAACCAAGTGGCGATTTTGGATGTAGAGTTTTTCTCTAATCAACCATGATTTAAACACAGTCCAGTGGGATGTTTTCATATAATTCTCATCAGCCTTAATCATAATATTATGGAACTTTTAATTATGAATTTGCATGCTTATATAATTGATTATACAATGCACAAATTATACATGCAGGCACAAATATAAACACACACCTACACACACACACACACACACACACACCCCTCACCAGTATTTGGTGAAATGTCCCTTTGTTGAGAAGCTGCTCATTCTCTGAAGCATCAACAAACTTCTGGATATTTTACTACTCTTCTTCAGGGTTAGAAGGGTTGTGCCCAAAGTTGTCATCATCTTTTTTGTTGTTGTTGTTTTTTTCTTTAATTTAGTGTTTTATATAGTACTTTTACTCTTGTAAAATGATTTTTTTCAAGGGTTGAATGATACTTTGTGAAATAGTATTTATGAAATATCAAAATGGATGCAGAATAAGTGTAATAATATTAACAACAGAGAAAAAAAAAAACACCTGTTAAAGGTCATTTTGATTTTACATAACAGCAGCTCTATTTTTTATCTCCAGTCTTTTAGTCCTCCATCTCTTTAACACAGTTTGTAATTTCCTCAAAAACCTTCTACATCAAATCCTGTATATGTTTTCTCTAAGTCCAAGATAGCATTCAAAAAGTAGAGTTGAAATAGTTACAGAAAATTATGAATAAACACTTAAAGTATAAATAAATGTAGTAAAATTGTGTATATCAGTTGTCTGGTTTTCATCTATATTCTAGGGTATGAGGTTTTTCCTGTGTTTTTTTTTTTTTTTTTTGTTTTTGTTTTAGTTTTTGTCATCAGGATCTGCAAAACTCTATTTGCCCAATGTTAAGAGCAATGTGTTCATTTTGTTCTCAGACAGATACTGTACATCATTTTCAAGAAAAGCTGAAATGCATTTGCTTGTAAATAATAGCCATAGAGGTCATTTATTGATCTGCTGCTGAAGGGGACCTTAGGGGCATGTTAGGAAACCCCATTGTTGCTTGTCAATGATCCCTTTATGGCCTTGAACTCGACAAGTCTACTGCTATAAATCAAGGTTAAACTAGTCCTCTAATAGCAAATCAATGACGGTCAATAGATATCATGATGTGATTATAATTCAGGCAAGTAAACCATTAATCAAAACTTAAATGGGCTTTCTTTGGGAAAGCTGCAGTTTCTTTTTTTCTTTTCTTTTTTTCTGTTGTTACGGTTATATTTTGATGGAGAACCTTTTTCCCCACTCAGCTGCTTTTACTCTCTTGTAAAATGGCAAGGTCTTCCATTAGTTTAACTGAGGAGGTTGCTGAGATTTGAGAAAACAATGCAGAAGTTATATTGAGATAACCTTTAAACAAGAGCAGATATTTCACCTGCATTAAGATTACCCCAAGAGCAATCCACTTGTTATTTTGCTCTAAGCCTCCTCTATCAATGTGCATCCACACATTTGAAAGTAGCATCAGTCAGAGCTGTCTGCGATGCGGCTAAATGGAGCGCAGGGACATATCCATCCAACTATAACCTTTGCAGTACTGATATTTATGATAAAGACCATTAGGCATTTGTGAGTTGCTTGCGCAAGGGCTTTAAGGCTAACAACGCTCGTGAAGCAAGGCGCCATCCAGGGGTTTGCATGGCCGCCGGTGTCATCTGTCTGGGATGCAGCGGAGCCTCTGATGGAGGCGACGTTACCTGGGGAATTTCTAAGGGGTGATGATGCAAACGCTGTCTGAAAAACCTGCTGCTGTGGAAGCACAGGTGGGTAATAGGAGAGAGGCATGTTGTTTTCTCTTTCACATTCTTTGCTGCACTCATCCAGGGGCTTCAAGCTGACTGGACACTTCTGTATTCACAGTCCAGTTCCAAAAGGTGGCCCAGAATATCCTCCTACAAGAGGATATTTTGAGCCATGTAGTTGAATTATCACTGGAGTGGCATTGTCGGCACTGGGGGACTAGTTTAGCCTTGGTGAGAGCAGCACTGTTAAACTGGAAACCGATCTGACTGTTGCATTTTCTTTTTAGACGCTTTAAAGCACAGACTGTCACGTATTGGAATTTGAGTGGACAAATCAAACTACAAAATTCTGATATTCCTCACTGAAATCCAGTGCAACAATCTACCAACTGAAAATGGGAAGACCATGGCATAACTGTAAACTACCAAGACTTGACAGTCCACATAAGATGACAGGATGTCCAAAGATAGGATTAATCTGAGAAACAGCCAAACTCTGAAGGAGCTGCAGTGATCTCCAACCAAGGAGGGAGACATTTATTGACAGTGCAGTTGTTAATTGCGCACTCTGCAAACTCAGACCTACGTAGAAAAGTGGAAGAGAAAAAGCTGTTGTTGACAGAAAATGATCAGAAGTCCAATTTGCCAGTTTTTCACAAGTAATGTAGTAGATGACATTGCGAACATGGGAAAGAGAGTTGCTCTGGTCAGAGGAGACTAAGATGTTAACCTACATGCAAACAGCATGTGTGGAAAAAAACCTGACATCTTCCCAATTGTTTAACTTGGCAGCATCATGGTGTGGGAATGCTTTTCATAAACAAGGGCAGTGGAACTTGTTAGAGTTTAAGGGGAACATGAGGAATCAACATGTCCTGGAAGAAATTCTGTTAGAGGCTTTATAAAAACTAGACACTGGGGCGGAGATTCAGTTATCAGCAGGAAAATGACCCTAAACATATAGAACCATTGATGGAACGATTTAGATGTGGTAAAATTACAAAAAGTCCAGATCTATATGCAATGGAGAACCTGCAGCTACACTAAAGAGTTGATGTTCACAGTAAACTCTTGTATCACATTTGACTGGGCTTAAGCTATTTTGCAAAAATGAATTTGTTAAAAAAATAAATTAATTAATTAACCTCAACATATGCAAAGGTGCTAGAAACATATCCCAGCTTCAATTACAGTGAAAATATGGTAGTCAAGGAAAAACTCTAGGAGGGTGAGAATTAAAAACACACCACCATTTCTCATTCCCCTTCCATTTCACATATATGTATTGTTTTTAAATGATCAACTTTTAATGATCAACTAAAAGAAACCACAATAAGACACATTTTACAGTTTAAGGTTGCACCGCCACAAAATGTGAAAGTGTTCAATTGCACAGCATTGTGAGTCAATACATTATTTGACAATTCCTACTGGGAGACATGGTCATGCAGAACATTGTTATTAAGCATGAACATTTCAGGCGGCATCAAAGAAATCTTAATCCAGCTCTTCAAATCGCGGGTCTCAATGCTAATGTGCAAAACATGAAAATCCAAAAACCAAATAAAATGTGTCCTATCTAATGCCATCAGCGGGGAATCCCTGGCTCTCATTTTGCATATTCATGGGACATCTACATTGTCGCCAAAGCCATTGTCCTTTGATTGCACGTGATAAAAGGCTATCTCATTTCACTCTTTTGCACCTTTCTAGAATATTCGGCCAACCTTCCAGACTCTGATTTGGCAAAATGTAATTGTAATTTATCTTTTTTTTTTCCTGCCTGAGGCGAAAATCTCTCAAGCCTGGGGCTGTTTGAAAAGCTGTTGGACACAAAGGCAGACCCTGGGAACTTTGCCCATGCAGTCAATCAGCCCGACACCCCAGAGCGATCACACCCCAAAATCACTTGATTTTTTTTTTTTCTTTTTCTGTTGTTGTTCACAATATCAAACAACTTCTCCTTTTCCGTTAGATAAAGGAACCATGTAAATAGTAATAAGGTAGTTTTGTCCTTTATTGTTTCTGTCTTTTGTTTGTGGAGATGGTCGGTGATACACGGAGTCTTCGTGGTCAGAGGCCGGGCAGTGGAGCAGACTTCAAAGGCCAACAGAGGTCTGTGACGGTGAATGCAGCTGGTGTCTGCTGGACAGAGCTTGAGGAAGGGATTCAGCTGCTCCGTAATAAAGATGCACAGGCGAAGGGAGTGTCTTCAAAGCCCAGTCAAATACACACAACCAAACAAAGACACCCCACCTCCGCCCCCCCAAAAAAAGAAACCCAAAAAGCAATGTTCTTGCAATAGTGTTTTTTTTTTTTTGCACCATAGTATCATGCAGCTTTTGCAGACAAATCATGAAATCCTGCTGCGTTTCTCTCCTTTCATCATCTCCTGTTTGCCTAATTTCTCCTATAATGGGTCTTTGAGCGGCTCTGAATGTGTCACTACATCTTTGCTTATGTGTTTTTGTGACAGTTTTGGTGGCTTCTGTGCAAATATAGCACACATGTTTTTAATATTCTGCAGGAGCTCTGCTGAAAGTGTCTCCAAGTGTGGATCAAAAAATAAAGGGGCATGTAAGTGTAGTTTTTTGGCAACAAGTTCACTAATTGATTCCACTCACTTTCTAGGTAAAAAGAACAAAAAAATAATAAATAATAATAAAAATAACAATAAAACCTAATATATATATTTAAATATATAATGTTTAAATGTGTTTAAGACCTATCCAGGGTGTACCCCGCCTCTCGCCCAAAATGTTTCACTGGAGATAAGAACCAGCACCCGTCCCAACTCCACCAGAGACAAGGGTGTACAGAAAATAGATGGATGGATGGATGGATGGATAAATGTATTTAATACATGTATATATTTTTAACTCTCCACATAAATACACACAAAGAAAAATCTGCAAAGACTGCGTGGCCGTTCTGGATTAATAGCAGTGATGGGTCATGGGTCAATATGAGATTCTCACAGTATGTCCTTGAGTAAAGATGATATGGCTTCACATCACTATGTTATGTAGAGAAATGCAAAATCAGAAAAAAAAAAAACATGAAGTAGAAAAGCTACAATTGTTGGCAGCAACAGGTGGGGAAGGGGCAGCACTATGCTAAACCACACGTTAAGTATGTTCCTGTAAATATTTTCCATGATTTTTTTTATTTTTATTTTTGTCTCTCGCCTTGCTGTTGACGTTTGATTTTTTTTTTTGTTGCCTCCCCTTTAGATCTTTTTTTGAAAGCTTTTCTTTTGCCCTTACTGTGCAAAAACAGACTAATGTATTGTCCCGCATTTGTCGCTATGCAGCATTTTTATTCACCAAAAGTGTCACAGGAGAAGAATCTGGAAGACAAAAAGGGAGGATTCTAGTGGCCTGTGGCGAAGGCCTGAGGTGATCCAGACAAGCTGCAGGGGTGTTGTAGGAAGAAATCAGAAAACTTAAATGTTTCTGATTTTAATGGTGATGTTGGTTCAATTGTAGATGATACAGATCAGATTAAGTGTTTGCTCTGCATATATATAGAAATTTAGAAATAAAGTAGCTAATTGTTTTTTTTGTTCTTTTTTTTCTTCTATTTATCGTAACCTCAACTCATGTTAGGAAACTGTATTATTATGTTTTAAAACATGTTAGGAAACTGTATTATTATGTTTTAAAACTCCCTGTGATCACAGTTCCAGAGTTAGCCTGTAGAGGGCATGCCAACGCAGTAATCTCGGTCAAGCTCAGTGTGAGTCCATGGACATACAATATCCTCAGCAGGAGGAAACACAGTGCGACTTTCATCTGTCTACAAAGGGAAGAGATTGTTTTTTTTTTTTTGGTTGAGAGAGATGAACAACAAAATTGTTGCAACATTTCTTTGCTGATTTTACAACATTTTGCAGTGACTGAAACAACTACTGATATAATGCAACAGAATACAGAATGATGCTATGTTTTTTTTTGAGTAAGTGTGTGAATTTATTGAGATTATAAAAGCATGCATTAAAAATGTAGATCTGTCAAAATAACTCACCCAAATTAAACAAACCACTCATTAGAGTTACGTCTTCTTTTATTTAAAAAAAAAAAAATAAAAATCCTAAACGGGTTAGAGGTCCTGAATAAAACATGACTTATCTATTGCAATCGCTTTAATCGAGCCATTATTCATTGAACCATTTATTTATTACTCCATTCATCTACATAAATATTTAACTATGTCTTGGCATCTTTATGGACTGCTTGCTCTGCCGCTCAATTACAAGGAGCAGTGTCCTACCATGGCCATATGCCTTCTATCTGGTGACACTATATCTTCGCAATTTATGGATCCCAGCCTTGAGCAATATAATTTTGTTCCTTTTTATATAAATACAGATGTATTAATCTAGCCTTAATGACTGGCAACACCATATTTTAGCAGTTTCATTGTGTGTATATATATATATATATATATATATATATATATATATGTAAGATGTATACCATACATCTTACACCTTCACACTACATACCATAGGCTCATAGGCTCATGTAAGTTTTCTCTCACCCTCCCACAACAAAAGCTCCTGCTTACCCTGACCAGAGGAGCATGGAAGCATGCAGGACGGAGGGGAAAGCGAGGAACCGTAAACACCCTCCATGGGTCCTTCTTCAAAGTGATGAACAACAACAAAAGCAGGACTGTTTGTCTGTTAAGAGAAGCACGAAAAAAAAAGAACATTTGACCACCTGGGTGCCTATCATTTTCCTCATGCCGTCTCTCAAGCATGACTATCGAGAGATGGCCCCTTTAATGTGGTATCTGGCTGCTTCAACCCAACAAATACAGTGCTCGTCATTCATCTGGACTGCTTGTCTGTTGCTGCTTTTGCAAATGATCTATTTCTAAGTTCTTAAAATAAAAAGCAACCAATTTTGGGAATCATAAATGGCGATAAAATCAACATATTTACTACTATTACTACTATAAATAATAATAGTAATAAGTAAGAGAATGATTATGTTGAAAATACCAATGCTAATTTATCGCTAGAAAGCAACACAACTGAACAACAGGAACTAAAATTAGTTATTTTATTTAATGTTTGCCTCCTCATTTGCATGCACTTCTGTGGATGACACGTTTTGCGAGACTATACTAAAAACATAATATGAACTGCTCCTCAAAGGATTTGTTTTTTTACAAAAGCTATTTATTTTAGTTAATATATTAATGTTTAATGGAAGTAGTTCACAGCTGTTTATTTATTTCATTTGACCCAAAAGAAATTAATTGGCACGAAAAAAGAAATAGCTGCTCAAAGTTCTTGTTTGGGGAACTTTAAAAATAAAAACAGTGTCTCCAGTAGTGAGCTTTGAGGAACCCCACAAGTATTTTCCTTCCTCTTCCCTCTATTTCCTTTTTCCAAATTGTCCATCAGGATTTAGATTTTTGGAGCTCTTTGACCATTCAATGTGTAATTTTAACCATACATTATACCCAGCCCAACTGGAGAGATAATACTGAACAGCTGTTGGACTCATCGGGTCTCTGTAGTGGCCATTTATTTCTAGACTTTTGTAAGACATTTTACAGGGATAGAAATAATTATGGAGGATGCTGTAAATATTATCACATCACAAGATATAAATATTATTATCTAACAAATAGGGGAGGAAAACTTCAGCTACCACCACATTTGAATTTGATATAGTTAACTATATGTGAGAGGAATTATTAAAATGCCAGCTTGTCCTATCAATAAAGAGAAAAAGCTGAATCCTCTCCCGATGCCTTTTTTGAGTTCACATGACTGATTTAAATTGAAAGACTGCAAATCAGCAGCAAATCAAACATTTCCACCATCGCATATCACCCACCCCTGAATTCTTAAAACGGTCTTTTCATCAATTATAATCAAAAAGCACCCACTGTTGTCTCCCTTTTTATTTATTTTTTTCTCCCCACATAGTACCTATAATCAGAGAATAGTGCATTGTGTATGTGTGTGTAAAATTCCCATGTCTATTATGATTTAATAAATGCCTGGGTCGGTCATCTCTTTTGTGAGCATGATAAGATTGGGAAATAATAATCAATATCAAATGAAAAAAACAATTATTCTGTTTTATGGTTCAGTTTCAGGCAACATTGCAATTATAATTACCTGGTTCCCATGTCAGTGATCACATCTCTGTGTATAGGTTCCCTAGTTTCCATAGTTTACTGCTAGTTTCTTCTGTTACTATCTGCCCAGGTTTTGTGCTGTTCTTTTCATGTCCCATTGTAAGTTTTTGTTCTTTGTCTATATTAAAATCCATCATGTTTCTTCTGTGCTCCTGCGTTTCAGTCCAAATCAAAATCACAAAAAAATGTCAGTCAAGAAAGGAAGTACTTCTTGATTTGAGTGTTTTTGTTGACAAGTGAAGAGTTCTTTTAGCGCTAGCTTACAACTAGCCTATTCGTGTGGTAGTAACCTGGTTACCCAGTGTTAGAAAATAAATGATGCTAGAGAGATAGTTAAGATACAAATTACGGTAACACTTTATTTGAAGGGGGGGTGAATAAGACTGTTATGACACTTTCATAAACATGACATAACACATGTCAAGAACATGAATAAGCCCTGAATAAGACATGACAGTGTCATGTCAGTCTTATTCACCCCCCATCAAATAAAGTGTTACCCAGATTACCTGTAAGCTCTGATGAAGTAATGCAACAGTCTCTGCATTAGTAGATAATAACACTAATGTTGTCATCTGTTGTGAAACAGATGACAACATGCCATAGGGACTAGTCAAACTAGAACTGCATGTTCCAGTTTAATTAGATTGTATAAAACATAGTTTGTGATTTGGGAGATCTTTATTTATGTCGAGAAGGAAATTTATGCTCTTAACCTCCCCTCTGAAAAAAAAGAAAAGATAAATACTTTCACATCTTGTTCTCATGATCCCAATCCCGGGTGTTGTCTCATGAGCTTGAGCATGTACTACTACTCCCCTGGTTAATCAATTCATCCTGTTTTTTGTTGTTAATGTGTAGTTATTTTTATTTTATGGAATTTGATTTCGCTATGTTAAATTTTCTTTTTTTTTTTAAGTAAGATGTGATTTATGTGTTTTTCTTTGCTTTTCTGTTATGCAATGAATAGAGTTTAGGGGGATTTTTAAAAATTCTGTAGGCAAAATGTCTACAGAAGGTACATAGCATTATGTAATTAAGTCAACCAGCTAAACATTTAGTTTTCACCCTGAATAAAGGTCTATGATTCTTTCAATACATCATATATTTTATAATATAGTATCAAGTTTAATATTGTTTAATATTCAAAGTGTATTATTAATGTTTACACTTTCAACAGTTGAAAATGAATGCAATTTATTAGGATTAGTTGAAAAACAATATTTTCCATATGAAATATATATATATTTTTTATAAAATCAAAGCTCTAAAGAGTACTCTCTTTCTGGAGTATCTGGACTGTCTTCTTTGCTCCAACACTGTCTTAACAGGAATTTACAGCGCTGCTATAATGTGATAACAAGAATTCACCAAAATACATCCAACTTTATCATTTATTTCTGAAGGACTATCTGACTTAGAAGTATAGCCACAAAAAGGTTTAAAAAACAGGCATCACACACTATTATAAGCATCGGCACTTGTTTGCAGAGGTGGTTGCTAATTTTAGCTTGCTTCAACAGTGTGTCATGGCTGGCTGACAAACTGGTTCATGACATGTTCTGTTTGCAGTTTTAATTAACTGTGAGCAGAAAAAAATACCAGATTGTCAGATGTGGACCTGCTAGTGTGCTTTAGATTATTTTTCTCTGAATTACCAACTTGCACTTACACTTAAGGTCACACGATGATGACTGGACATGACAGGACTGGATTTAGAGTTTCTTCTCTAAATCGATCATCAGCATGTTTTCTGGGAAATGTAAGCAATGTGAGGTGGGTTTGGTCTCAGAAATGATTCATTCTTAGGCTAGCACATTGATACAAGGAGATCTTAGGTTAAAAGCTCACCTGCGGTCTTCCTCCATGTAGTGTAGAGTAAATCTAATATTGTTGGTCTTTTCACGGTGGCGCCCTCTTTAGGGTGGAGGGCTGCAGCCTGAAGCACCTGTCTATTTGGACGGGTTGTACTGAAATGTGAATATTCCTCTCGGATTAATAAAGTGTATTCATCCATTCATTCATTCTAAAATATTTTGATCTACATACTCAGAAAAGCCTCTGAAGACAGCAAAGTACACAGAAGAAGCCAAAAACAAAGTTACAGGCAGAACAAAAATAGGCCTTTTCTATCAAAATAATTCTTGTTTATGAACTGGTTCCATTCAGATGCCTTCAAATGTTGGTGTTTAGTTGAAAGCTGACGTCTGTTTCCACTAATTTGGAGAACCAAGCATGCGTTGTTGACAGTGGGTATTACATGTTGTGGTAGGAGACGTCGTACTGAGATGACTGTGCTAGCTAAGCTGTGCATGTCACTTCTTTGTTTCTGTATCTTCTTTTAACAATCAAAACACCTTTCAACTGATCATAGCACAGTTTTCACTCTTACTGCACATGTCCGAGGAACTAATATAACACAAAAGATAAAATTATAACTTATAGTACTAGCTTGGGTGATTCAGAACACCACTTTTTTTAAAAATACATTTTAAGCGGTAGCTTCTTTTCTCCATTCCTCTCCTGACTCTGACTCTCTGGGGTCACTTGCAGGTTATCCAACATTTAAATAACTCCACAGATTTGAATATTTGCAAATACTAAGTGAATTATGCACAGATTGTATCATCAAAGCATGCAGATTATAGTGAGCACAGACTTGCACATGCACATGTGTGGCAAATTCAGATTTTATCACAATTTTACAGGGAGATAATTTCTACATGTTCTTCCTGTGCACGTGAGGATCTGGCTTCCTTCCACCACCACCTGACATGCACAGGGATGTCAAGTTACTTGGCTCCTCTGAGTGGAGACTCAGAAATGGTTTCTTTTGAAAATGTCTTAAAGGGGCAGCATTGTGTGCTTTCTAGGCACATTGTGCCATTTTATAGCACAAACTAGTAACTATATTAACTTTTGTTGTTATAAAAATGCTACATACAACACATATAACTTAAAATAAATTCTACTTCATAATTTAACACCCTGAAATTTCGCCTCTGTCTCTTTAAAAACTCCTGAAAGGAAGATTCTGACAATGTGATTCTCCAAGCCTGGTGTCATGATCGATGCATTTTTTTTTTTCAAACCTCATCTGCATATAATCAGCTTAAGAATATAGATTTTCTGTGTTTAGATGTAAGAATATGGATGAATTCTCTTGCACAGTTTCATATCTGGCCTGTCACTGTTTGCTTTTTCAGAGAGTGACTCACAGGTTGTGTTTTCTGTGCCTCAAGTCTCTAAAGCAGCTATCGCTCAGAGGATACTTTCAATCTCTCCCAGCTCCAAAGATCGTGCCTCTCAGAGAAAAGGTCAAGTTTGGCCAATCGCTCACTGAGCAAAGGGTGGGGCCTAACAGCTGGCGGTCATCGGTGGCTCTTAAGATGTTGAGAGATCTCAGCCGTATGATATGACTGGCTTATTCTCCACAATTTAGATATGTTTTCAGCAGATTAGGTCTACATCTACATCATTATATGCTATATGATTTTAGAACTAGAAGACAAAACCGAGAAAAAGTGCGCATAATTGTTCTGTGAAACAGAAAAAAACAGCTTCAACTTTGTACTCTGGCTCGGACACAAAAATGTATACCTTTTTAACATCACCTTAAGTATGCCTCTCATACACTAGGCCTCATGTTCCTGCACTGACATATTCAGGGGGACATTGCAAGTTCTCAAAAGGAAAACCATAAGAAGGACAACTGTGTGGTTAGTTAGGTTTGGACCAGTATTTTGAGGTGTGTATGCACCTTAAGCCCTTTATAGACTCACATACACACTATTTAAAACGGAACCCATACTTAAAATGACACTCTTTCCTCTGTGTTGTTTTAGCAAGAGGGGGTTGAGCACCAATGGTCTGGAACAAGACTGTTGTTTTTTTTCGTTAACTTTTCTTTGTTTTGTTTTTGGTTTGGGTCAAACTTTGGCCAGGCCTTCAGGCAGCAGCCATTTGATCCTTCCCAATGTGCCTCTGGTCTGAGACCCATTTGAACCTCCACCTGCTGAGCGAACGTCAGTTCAGATACATTGCCCAGGCCCCTCTGAACACCATGGAGGGGAGGGAGGGCATTATGTTAAAGTCAACACCACAGGATCAGTCCACTCTTTGTCCTGGGCTTTGAGGGTGACCTCGGATTTTTGGACCATGTAGATGAAAGATGACGTGCTCTAAGCTCATATGGTCAAAACACATGGAGGAAGGAGGATGGCTTTCCTTCTTTTAACATTTTAGCTGTTTTTTGACAGCGTAGTATATTGTGTGTCATTTTAGTCATTTTGACATCATTTATCATTTCATTTTAGTCGTTTTTTAAAATTAACTCCTTGGGAATTATTTTTGAGCTAAACTCTTTGAATAAGATTGTAAATAAGACCTCATCACCATGTCAGTACTGTGAAATTGTCACCTTTTTTTAAAACTTGATTTAGAAAAAGTACATCTGTCTTCAGAAGGCAATCACATATGGATGGACAGATGCATGGACGAATTGATTGATTATTATTTTGTATTAAAAGTCCAGAAAGAGAATTCTCAAAGACACTTCAACCTATAAAATACATGAAGCTCCCAATTTTGTGAATGTACTTGATATAACTTTGTTTAAAGCTTTCGCCCATTAGTGCTAAAATATCTTTTTAAAATTATAGTCTACATTTAGTGGCCTTGTCCAGTGTTATTCTGTAGTAGAACATGTTAATGCATATTTTTTTAAGTCGCAATGATCTCTGTAGGCATTTCCTTGTTAGCTTTGGGATTTTTGTATCTCTTCCAGGATTAGAAATTTCAACCTCATGTCTGGAGGTTGCTCATTTTGAAGCTGATGTCAAACTTTTTCATTTGAAGGCACATATATTTTGAATCACATGGTTCCACATGGTTTTTAAGATGAACTAAAAAAGAGATTGTCTTATTATATGCATGGAGATTAAGTATGTGTTGCCCCTCTGTTTTCTATAGAGCATGTGTATTACAATGAAAAGCGTATGCAGTGTTTCTGCATCACAACTGAAAATGTAAAAGCCTGGGGTGCATAACTAGTTCCATCTTCACAATCCAACATGACTGGCTTGTGGATACAGTGTGTTGAAAGGTTGAGCAATTATATGTTTATTTTCATCCATCCATTAGATGGATGAATCTAATCAGGATACCTGATTATAAACAGAGTCTGGTTCTATTTATGTGTCCTTTAAGAGTTTAGAGAAGGGTTTACCACAAAAACCTTGCAAAGCATGGTAGTCGGGGTGCCAGTGTGGTCCACCAGTGAGCCACTGTGTTCTCTGTATTTAAAAATGTTAAGTTGACAGGAAATGTAGAAATGGTGCAACTGAAAGAAATGAAGACCAGGAAAGTGTTTTCAGTTTCAACAAATGGCCTCTCTTTTTTTGTGAAAATGGCTATAATGATCAAACACACACACACACACAGACACCCACAAACACACAAACACACACACACACACAA
>NW_006800010.1:595431-599057 GCF_000485575.1 Poecilia formosa | reverse complement strand
TAAAACACGATAATGAGCACACACACACACACACACACACACACACCCCCACACACACACACACACACACCCCCCCACACACACACGCAAACAACAGGGCTGGAAAGAAGCACAGCATGAAGGTACCCAGTTTTATCAGGTCTGGGGCTGGTAGACCCAAACATCCTGGGTGTATTGTAAATGTGTAGGGGGGTGTACGGTAGGTGAATTAATCTGAATAATGTTCTTCACAGAAAGACACCCAAGGCCAATGAGTCTCAGTTTGAAAAAATAATTACTTTTATTCACTTTGCTATAATAAAAAGTGGAAACGGGTCCCACAGACCAAAACAGCTTACAAGGGTTAATTAAGATTTAACTGATGACCAAAAAAAAAAAACCAAAAAAAAAACTCTATAGTTGATGTTTAAGTATAGAGAAGGATGCCTTCCAATAATACATAATTACTTAGTTCTACATTCAAATTTCTTGTCACCTTTGACATTTTTTTAAATGCAAAATTATAGTGGGTCACTGGTTGACTTGCACTAGCACCCCTATAACTGGGTTTAGCTATAGGGGCGCTAGTGAAGTATCACACTTCAAAATCCCTTCCTCCCCCCAAGAGTGGCTAATAAAAGTTTGTTCAGCAGTTTGTATGATGTTTAGTTCTATTTTCATTATGTACATAATTATACACAGTTTGATAGTATTACTCATTTTCAGGATCAGAAGCTGTCCCTTTTAGAGAATTATGTGTTTTACATCTTGAAATTCGAACACGGCAAAGTTAGGCATGATGGCATTCCCAAATAAAAGTATCAATTTCCAAGGTAAATGAACGGCACAACACCTTCTTAGGAAAAATCTTGGCTGGTAGTTTATTTGTAAAAGAAAAAATATGGACACTGAAGTGGTCGATTTGTTTTGAGGTACAGTCTGAAATCCTATACTTAAGAGAGATCATGAGTGACTTCCTGTGATCACTTGCTACACACTGTGTCTTAGCCCAAATGTGCTGTTACACTTTTACATTTTATTCTTTTCCCCTCTCCATTAAACTCATCCAGGTGAGCGTCCAAGTCCGTTGTGTGCACTTCCAGTGGCTTTTACAGGATATCTGTGCTGCTTTCTGTCTTCGGACTCTGCTTTTCGGAAGAGGCATGATGAGGAGTCATCCATCTCCAGCTAACAGCCACCAGTCTGGCCCCATGCTGGAGCCCCTGAGAGAGGAAGCAATCGCTCACAGCACAGGAGCACATTCCCCCTCAACACAGGGGGGACACGGCCATTTAACCCATCAAGTCCTGGTCGACTTTTCTTTCCAATAACATTCAACTGTGTCTTTCTACCTCTACAATTGCTTGCATTTCTCTCTTTATGTAGGTTCTGAGATAATTGCCATCATACGCGTGTGCTCTACAAGATCCAAAAGGGCAAATAAAAGTGAAATTATATTTTTTTTTCTTCCTCTTCTGGGAGCAAACACACACTCCGCACCCCTCCTCATCCTCCTCTTGTTCCGTCTAAGTTGTGTTTATATTTTTCAGAGCACCGTCCTCTCTTATGCTCTGTCCTATTGGTAAGGATGCGGCATCCCTGGACATGCAGAGTCTTGCAGTAAAACCAGCCTGAGGAATTGACACGCACAGTGTTTCACCACTTTTTCTAATGGCATTGTGAGCCCCCCTGCCAATGCTGGTATGGAAGGTGTTTAGCACCTCACCGTTTTTACTTTGACAGAGAAGGGACCACAGCATTCCCCTGGCTATGTGGACCCACACCGGCTCTTCGGTTATCTTTTCCACTGTGGGCACACGTCCTCCTCTTAGTGCACCAATTTCTGATGTGGATGGCAGCAAATCTCACCCAACAGGGCTGGCGTTGTACAGCCTGGTTCTGGAAACTAGTTTCAGACAGGTACAAATAGCCGTAACATCACAATCCTAGGTGACACAAAGGTGACAATCTCAATCTATATATGGGTAAATACCTTACACGGAAATGTATGATAGAGAGATAATGGTTGACCATGCACCATTACAGAAATCGAGCTGTCCGTGAGGAATGAGATGACAATGGGAAGAACTCTGGAAATGAGAGAGCTCTTGCGTGGTGAATACATACACTCTGAAACCATCAGGCGAGAGGGAGACGAGAACTGTATGGGTAGTTAGGTCAAGAAATGAAAGAAAATGGAGTCGTAGAGGTTAGGCAGAATGACTTTTAAACAATAAAATTGACGACCCTTGTCTTTAGAGGCAAAGTGTGGATGCTGTGAGCCATGACCAAAAGCTATTGTTGACTAACGTCAACCGTTTGCATTATCTTTGACCCCTGTGGCTAGAAATGGAGAAAAAGAAGGAAAATGGAGGAAGCAAATAAGAATTACAGACAAACAGTGGTTGTGTGACATTGAAGAGAAAAGACTCATATTGAGACAATTGTCTAAACATAGCACTGTTAAAGTATAATCAGGTAATATACAGTGGTGTGAAAAAGTGCTTGCCCCCTCCTGGGTTTCTTGTGTTTTGCATGTTTGTCACACTTCAGTGTTTCAGAACGTCAAACCAATTTAAACATTGATTAAAGTCAACACAAGTAAATGCAAAATGCAGTTTTAAAGAAAGATGTGCATAATTAAGAAAGGGGGATAGAAAAACCCTAAGTGTCCCTGTGTAAAAACATGATTACCTCACCCTGATTACTGCCTCACCTGTTTCCGTCAAGACATCCCTTACTTATAAACCTGTCTAACAAAATGAAGAACACAAAAAGATCCCCAAAAGTTAGCCATCATTCAGAGATCCAAGGAAATTCAGGAGCAAATAAAGAAAGTAAGTGAGATCTATCGGTCTGGAAAGGGTTGTAAAGCAATTTCTGCAGCTTTGGGACGAACAACAGTGAGAGCCATTATCCCCAAATGTTGAGAACATGAAACGATGGTAACCCTTCCTAGGAGTGCCTGGCTGACCAGTGTCCATCCCTTTTTCACACACGAGCTGACCATGTAAATTTCAAGTTTTTAATCCCTTATTAACCCTTTATTTAAACAGAGCATTTTGTGCTTTTTGTATTGTCTTTTAATATTTTCATTGGTCTGATGTTCTGAAACACTGAATTGTGACAAACTTGCAACAAAATAAGGAAACCAGGAAAGGGCAAACACTTTTTTACACCATTGTATTTATAACCATGTAAAAAAAAAAAAAAAAAAAAGAGCAACAGAGGTTTTTACCTTTATAAGCTACTCTTTTCATGAAAGTACAGCAGCATGAGAGGAGACACACAACAAAGGTCATAATTATTTGCAGTCATGCTGCTCCTCACTTAGCAGATGGAGACAACCTGAGTCAACATTTTCAATTAAAAGAAGGATACAAACAAACAGACGGTAAGAGAAAACACACATACACACACACACACACACACGCACGCACACACACACACACACACACACACACACACACTTGCCTGGAAATAAGGACACACAAGCTGGAATAAAGGAAATGACCTGGAGGACCTGTTACCTCATTAAAAGTGATGTTTGAAGCCTGTGAAAAAGGCGTATTATACAGATCTTGGTCGCAATTAGAGGTCGTAAACGTAGCATGGGGTTGAAAGGTTTCATATTGTGTTTGCATGCC
>NW_006800010.1:574412-595419 GCF_000485575.1 Poecilia formosa | reverse complement strand
TATATATATATATATATATATATATATGTATATATATATATAAAGTTTCATCAGTGTATCAACCCTATCAGTTATTCATGATGGATTATTATTTCCCACTGTTAGAAAGAGTTTTTACTGAAAAAAAAAATGTGACAAACTTGAAAATGTTCTGTTTTGAAGGCTTAACATCTACTAATATGATCACATAGCATCCAATGGATATAAACTTTGAGATATTTTAAAAGGCTATCTTTTTGTTAGTGTTTCTATGGCTATAAAGAAAAAGTGGCCCCAATCGGACTTTTCTGAATATATGTGACTATTCTTTTTGTTGTTGTTGTTGTTTAAGATGGTGTAAATTGCAGAAATCCAATTTCTATTTACATCAGATCCAGACTTCTTCCATGTGTAGTCTTAAATTGTCTACATATATCATTGCTTTATTTAAAAAAATAAAAATAAAAATTCAGTCTAAGTGGTCATGTCACTTTTCATCCAACTTTTACATCACCAAAGTATGACATAATCTCAATTAGTGCAGTCTTTAAGATTTTGAGGTCTTTACTAGTTATTTGAATACATTCTGAGTGTACTTATAATAGAGGTAATACTACATGATAAGGACCTAACTTGTCCTTAAATACTTAAGATTTGATTTCGAGAAAAAAAAAACAAAAAAACAACAAAAAAAAACAGACTTGCTAACCAGCTGACTCCAAACAAAACTAAAAACTACAGCTAAGCTTGATTAAAATTAGGAACTGGTGTGAAGGTTTTGAATATATTCTTTTTATATAATGGTTTGCGATTTGGTAGAGCTGTACTGGCCAAAACTGACAGCACAACACTGTCAAAAACAGTGAATTTTATGACTGACAGCAGCATCCTGGTAATCATCACCTCAAGCTGACAGCCCCAGATAACTCATAAAATATGTGTGACAACCATCGTGGACCCACACCCACATATATAAAAAAAAACAAGAAAAAAACAAAAAAAAAAAGATTATAGCATACCATCTCTACCAGACAGAAAAGTACATGTTGTTCCTACTTAAAATATATATATATATATATAACAAAAAAAAAAAGATTATAGCATACCATCTCTACCAGACAGAAAAGTACATGTTGTTCCTACTTAAAAACAGACTGGAAAAGCGAAAGTGTACGTGCGTGTGTGTGTGTGTGCGGCAGGACAAGGAATGCTGATTTAGACATAGCCAACCCAAACACAGATGCCCGGTCCTTCCTTCCTGTGGGCAACAGAAGGAGACACAATGTGCTCGAGAGGCCAGAGCTGACAAAGGGATTAATCCGATGACAACAAATGGTGCAATGTCTGGCATGAGTCACAGCAGAGAAATACATATCATATGTTCACAACAACTCTGCCACAAACCAGCAGCCATTTCAAAGAAAACCATAAAAACTTCCAAAATTAAAATGAGATGTAGCTTATGGCTTGTATTAGTACGTCTTACATATTTTACAGACAAACATATCTCAAAAGTATAGTCTTTTAGTCTTTGGATATTTATATGTTTTGGAGATGTGTTTTTTTTCCCCATTGGCTTATTTCCCCTACTGCTAATATGCTATTATCTCTTGGTTTCTCACTATTGTTGGTTCTCACATCTCTCTTTCTATTTCTTCCTGTGTCTGTCTTTTCTTTCACACCCCATCAGGTTTTTTTTTTTTCTTTTTCTTTTTTTTCCCGATTCAGATGGTTCATGTCAACCTGTGAACATCTGCCTGCGGTACAGCGGGAGGAGCAGGCCAGAAAGGTTGAGATGAGGTTGAGTTCGCGTGAACCACCCGCGGCGCTGGACTCGTTTCGGCCGTCTGTAAATCTACCATCTCGTCGTTGTCGGAGGTTTCACTCTCGCCCTGCCTGTGTTTGTGTGAGCGTGTTTGTTTGTTCCGCTGTGTGTTTTCATAATCCCATAAGAGGGCTTTTTTTTTTTTTTTTTTTTTTTTTTTTTTTTGAGGATAAGGAGAGAAAACAGGAAGAAAAAAATGATTGCAGCGAGGAGAGAAAATGCAACGGGGGGGGTTGGGAGGGAGTGCCGGAGTAGACGCTGGAGAAAAGCATTAGTAGTTCCAGCCAGCTGCCAAATGATGCCCTTGATTGCCTCTCTTCTTGTGCAGAAACAGAAGGTGTGAGGGGTGATTAGGCCTGGGTCCGATCCCTGATGAACAGATGTTAATAACAAAGCCCATGTTCATTGTGGTTAATAGCCGAGCGTGCCAGTGCTGGCTGCTGAGGCTAGGGGAAAATCTGCCTCCATAGCTCTTCTCCTCTCCTCTCCCCTTTGTGGGAGAGAGATAGGCTTCCTCTACTAATGTTTTGGCTGTACACTAACATAATGAGCATGGTATTTGCAAGAAAAGGTAATGATAATCAGTCACAGGGGCAGGGGGAAAAAAACACCACCAAATGATGGTGCGTCGCATTCAGGAGATAGAGGAGCTCAGGGTTTATGCTGTTAACTTTTAGTTGATGATAGTGTTTTGATGATATCAGAGATAAAGCCGTGCTAATAAAGCCAGGCTGCATAGCTGAAATCGCTGTCGCCTCATTGTTGATCCTGTTAGGCTATTGTCTTCAGCCTTTAATGACCACAGTTATAATGTGCTGTGGTATTGGCATAATTTAGCTTTAGCAAAGCTCAAATATTTCAGCTCTAAACATAGAATCCGAAGGTAAGTCATCCAAGGCCGATGAGTTTTTATTAGCGTTTCAGATGAATGGTCAGCAAAGGAAGGGGTCAGAAAAGTGTTTTTAGCAAGGAGATGAGTCTACCAGTTGTTCTTTTAGTAGAGCCACACATCCTTTACAACAATGGCGCTTCACAGCTAGCATAGAAAAAAACAAAACACATTGGGTGAATTTTTAAAGTAGGTTTTAGACTACAGTTTATAAACACGTTTCCCCCTTTGAACTTTTGCACCCTTTCCAGCTTAAGTCTTTTTACTGCATCTAACAGGTTTTATTCCAGGACTGTCCTATTTAGGTCCATCCAACTTTACAATGTTTGCTGTAAAAAAAAGCATCCCTGCAGGATGATACCATCACACTAGTGGATCAGTTAGAAATTTTATTCCTTTTTTTTTCTACCTTACAATGTGTGCTGGAACTTTATGTGGTGTTGTAACAGGTGTTACGTCACTCTGAAATTATATGCCCTTCTTGCAAAGCTGTCAGATTTTGTAGTGTAGTGTCCTTCACCAGAAACCTTTACAACTCCTTCAATTTTACCACAGGCGTCTTGGCTCATTCTGACTAATGGTCTCAATGTCTGTCCTTATTTGTCTTAGTCGGTTTGCAGATTTGCTATGCTCTTTGTGTTTTCATATGCTAAATTATGTGAGATCCTGTGAAATGCTTTGTAACTTAAATCTGCTTTAAACCTCTCCACAATATTCTCCCTGACTTGTCTGCTATGTTCCTTGGTCTTCATGATGTTCTCTAACAATTTCCAGATTATTAGAAGGATTGTCAAAGCTATAAAGTTGGACTCTATTTACTATCAAGGTGACTTCTAAAGGCCATTTGTTTCACTAGATTTTATTTAGAGGTATATGATTAGTGGTGGTCGAAAGAAATGCACCCTACTCTTTTTTAGTTATTTGTAATTAAATGTTTCTAACCTTGTATAATTTCCTTTCTACATCAAAATATGTGCTATTTTATGTTCATCAATCCCATAAAGTTCAGAACAAAATACCAAAAGTTTATGAAGTTTGTAGTTAAGAGACAATGCGGAAGACTGTGTATTTCAGCTTGTTTTAACACAAAGTACTTCAAAACTGCTTTTATTGGTTTGTATAACCCCAAAATGAACTATGTATGCATCCATTTGGTTTTCTTGTGTGTGTACATGGCACGCAGGGAGCGTCATCTCACAGTCAAACATCTCTGTGGGGAATGGAAAGATGGCACAGACGCATGGCGAGGCCATTCCTTTCATCCAGGCCATGGGAAGAGAAATATAGCCACTGTTGACAAAGAAAATGTGACAGTTTCCCACTCTGTGGTACCTCTCATCTTCAAATTGATGTGTTGTCTAAAATTGACAGAAGGAGGTATAATGAATGAAGAGGGTCCCAGAGGCACAAAAACAGTCAACCAGGACATTGTGGGATTTCGGCTCTGGGGCGTTCTGACTTGCTTCTGAAAGCACAGAGGGTTGGCCATCAACAAGCGCTGTGGTAAGGAGCAACAATGCTACGAAAATTTATAAGACTGTTCTAAGGATTCATGCTGTTGTCTCAATGTATGAAGTCTAAAATGCACTGAATGCAGAGTGTTTCACATCATTCTTGTCTTGTCTAACTGACAAACAGAGGCACTGGAGGTCAGGAGAGTGCTGATCTGACAGGTGAACCTCAAAGCCACATCACCATCGCCATCACCGCCATGACAATGACACTTTTCTGTGCTCACTTTTGACAGTTTAAGATCGGCTTGATCGATTATTGGAAATCCTCCTCTGTAACTACCCTCACTGTGAAAAATGAAGACCTACACACGTCTTCTTATTGGTAGTTGGCTCTTGGGGAGAAACCCTTTACTCCAGAAGTTACGTATTGTATTTATTCAGTGAAGGAAATGCATGTGTTTCCAAGAACTCTTTGTTATGCATATCCAACAGCACGAGGACATTTGAGACTAAATGAGTCTTTCAAGAGGTGTGAGAATTTGTTCTTTTTTTTTCCATCTATGCTGTGAAACCTGGTGATTATATTTGGCATGATTGTTAGAAAGTTAGCACTCAGTATATTTAGTGGTAAAATGTCTGACATGTAGTGCTTTATACTATGTGACCACACTATTTAAAGAGTGTACTATATAAAATCAACTTGTCTGAGCTTTACATCATGTCATAGTCTTATATTCTCATCATCAGGTGTTTCTTTCATGCATGCTGGAGAAATCCTTTAATCTCCAGTGGCAGCAAACTCTGAGCAACTTAAACGCTTGTTTTCACTGAATGCTGCCTTCTCCACACAGCTCCTCCTCAAAGCTGCAGTCTCCAAGCCGAACTTCCTCCTCACAGAACACCCTGCCAACACAACTACCCTACTCAGCTCCTGCAGACTCGCGACAGCAGCAATGAGCCAACACCTGATAGAACCACGCATCTGCGGAGTTTATCATAGGAACTCCTTCTTAGTGCAAAGTGATGTTGAGGGGCAGCATTACGTGTTTCCCAACCACATTTTATGGCACAATCACGTAACCACGCTACCTTCAGTTGTTATAAAAATGCTGTATCAAATATGACTTAAAAGAATTTTGATTTTGTACTTTAATTCCTTGAAATTGGACCTCTGTCTCTTTAAGAAAATCGTGATCTTTCTGACACTCTACCTTCAGGAAGTCATCACAACAGCACTCTTCTGTCAACCCTTTAATAACATTTTAACTGCGTTGCACTGAGAAGTTGCTCGTCTAATGAGCTCAGCAGATGCAAAGTTCCACCAGGTTTTTGCTAGTTGTTGTTGGCTAATCTGAAGGAGGAGCGGGGGAGTCGCCATGGGAGGGGTGCTCTGTAATGTAAGCTCAAAAGATTGGAAACTTCAGCACTGAGGAGGAGCTTCGCCCTCGAAAGCAGCCCCACCAAGAATTTTGCACAGCCAAATGGCTGCCACAGGAGATTTGAATACTTCTCAAACAGGCACGACAGAATCAAAGCAAAACTTCAAGTATGTTTCTGATGAGAGAATAATATTATAAGACGATGTAAAGCTCAAAAAAGTCAACTTTACACAATACTGCCCCTTTAACGGCTTAGTGGAGAAACGTTGTTGTGATGAGCTGGAACTTCTTAAAGAGACAGAGGCCCAACTTCAAGTTGTTAAATTGTGAAGTCTCTCAAGTCATGTTTGACAGCATTTTTATAACAATTGAAGGTAATGTGAATTTATTGTGACGGAAAATGGAACTATGTTCTTGGAAAACACATAATACTGCCCCTTTAAAAATAGCACAAAATACAAAATAACACACTCAAAATAACATTTGAGTGTGAATTTCTTACTTGTAATGTAACATAGTTATCTTCAGGGTACTATATGATTTAGGAAAGGTGCAGTTTGATGGAAATATATTGTTTGCTAGGTTGCTAAATTTCTTGAAATTATTACTTTTTTTTTGTTATTTTTCATTATCCATGCAGTGTAAATACAATGACCTACAGACATTTTGTGACTTCTGGTAAAGAACACATTGATCTAAGTTTGCATTTCAGTCCAATCTCAAATTTTAACCTCATGACAGACATAGAATAAATACAAAAAAAAAAAAAATAAAAGGCATAATAAAAAAATAATAAAACCAAGAAATCAGAAAAAAGAATAAGATCAAAATAAAATTAAAATGCTATACTCAATCAGAAGCAAAACCAAAGGGGATTAAAACTGAAAACATGTCTAGAGAAGATGACTCTCTCTAATAAGTGTGGAGAGTGCCGTCTACAAATTTAAAATGGGTATGACCAAGACTTTATTTTGACCCTCTAAGACAAAAAAAATGCATTTCTGAGCTGTAAATATACATGTCTTCAACATGGACAGACTGCTTTTTGTGCCTCTACTAAGTCTGCAGAAAAGGGCTATTTTTTTTTTTTTTTAGATGCAATCAAAATCAGTGAGATTTTGACTGTAAGGGGAAGTTCTATATGAAGCAGTGGTGCCAGGGCACAAAAAGTACAAAGAAACTCTGATTAGTGATAAAATCTACTTTAATGAAAAATGCTATTCACCTCAAAAAAAGGATATACATAGATGACAGCCCTCATTCTACCTTCAAATTGAAAGGAGACAATACTAGTTAAGAGTTATATTCCCAGCGGTATGCTTTTCCTCGCAGGCGTCAAGCACCGCTGTTTAATGTACACTCATGCCCCATCTACCTTCTCTTCCATTATTCCACTCTCCAAACCTCCGTCTCATGCACACTTTCCCCAGACCCCATGCTGTCCTTCTCTATTTATTGAATACATCTTTTACCCTGCAACATTTTTCCACCTGAGCTGGCAGTTGCAACTTTTATGGGGGGTTGGGGGGGTTGGTGGGCTGTGTGGTGCACATGTCCCTCGGAGAGAGGAGGACGCTCGTATTTTCATTGCATGCATCATGCTCCAGCGAACGAGGGCCATCTGAGCTGAAATGAACTAACAGGGAAGATGACTTAGACTTTACCTCCTTTTGTTGTTCTCTTGTTTATATTATTTAAGAAGGAGCGCGGCACTCGGTCTCGTCCTCGGTTCGCTTCATGAAAAAATAACAAGTCTATTGAAGGCTGCCAGCTGCGAGGAGAGAGAATGGGGAATTTGAAAAGGTGGGCAGGTAAATAGAAACCTGATCAACAAAACTATCTATTATTTAATTCCATATCTGGCAAGATCTTTTTTTTTTTTTTTTTAATAGACATTAAAAATGATTATCTTTAACAAGTAAGCCAAGCAGATAATAAGTTTCACTTTGTAAATAATGAGGCACCTGTGAAGGTGTCATGCCAACTGGAATCATAAGAAACTGCAAATGACCAGTTTGATAGCAAAGCAATGAGTTAAAAAGGTTGAGATCTTAAATGATCTAACGCCCCTCGCCTGATCAATATTACATTACAAAAACAAAAATAACATGACTTCCTACTTTTTTGCATGTTTCGTCTGAGTGCGCGTCCGGTGAGTTCAAACATTAAAGGTCAACCACACCCCCACGCTCACACTATCACAGGCAGGTCAAAGCAGAGCGAGCGTTGACGTGAAACTCAGTCTATTAGATTGAAGCCCGGCTTTGCATTCACAGCAAAAGGCAAGGCTTTCCGACAGAATTACACCAGCTTTGTGTAAATAATCAAGGGCTGACCTGTGGGGTTAAACCCTGTAATTGAAGTGATACTTCAAAGAGACCACTAGCACCTTTCTCTGAGCGACAAAATGCCACCCGGAGCAGGCAAGGCAGACAAGGGGGAGGTGGCGAGGGGTGACAGCTCAAACAGCAAAGACACAAACAGAAGCTCACCGTCAAGAGACAAACAGAAAAAGAGAAGGAGTTAATGGAGTGCCCAGAATGGATGACACAGTGGGATTGCGGTTTCTGTCATACAAGTGCTTTCCTTGTCTCTTCTTCTATTCCAATCTAAGAGATAAATTGACTTCTACAGAAGTAAACTGTGTCCAAGCTAAGACATTTTATGCTGAGTGAACATGTGGCGTTTTTTTTGTTTTGTTTGTTTGTTTTTTTTTTTTTTTTAATTTCGGAGCAAATATTTCAAATTCTTTAATCCACTTTCAATGTTACGAAATATTTCAAAAAGATTTTAGGAATTAGTTAAGTCCATGGTTTTGAAAAATATCTCTGAAATGTATAAATGAAGTTTTGGAAAAGAAAGAGCAGCTTTGGGCACAGCTTACAGAAAATAAAACATTGTTCTGGAAGGAGGGAAGCTGATTTTCCTTGTTTTATGTGGAAGCTGTTTGAGTTTATTGCTTGAAAAGCACATGTTCTATTCTGTTTTATTTTATTTTGATAAAAAAAACAATAAAAAAAAAACAAACCAAAATTAATGTTCTACCTAAGAACACCTTAGTCGTTTCTCCATCTTTTTCCCACACCTGTCCACATCTCTTTGTTCTTCTTCTTTTTGCATATAATCCTGATATAGTCCTGATTTTCAGATCCTAGTCATGCCTGTGTTTGTAGAGTTTGCATGTTCATTACATGCATGTGTCAGTTCTATGGACTCCCACACTCAAAACACATGCATACAAGGTATAATTGCTTCTCCAGATTCCCCCTTAGATGTGAGAATGTATGTGCAATATGCATACTAATGGGGCCAGATTGTTTTCCTTTAATGATCTGGCCCCATGTCAGGTTTACATGTAGAGATTTTATTTCACACAAATGATTTACTTTCATATATATTTGCTGCTTTTCTCTACAATGAAAAATCAAAGTAAAACAGAGACATAATTTCAGAAGCCTTTTGAAAATAAGACCTAGACCTCTGAACATGCTTCAGAACCCCTAATCTAGGCTATACCCCATCTCTCATCTGATGACTGTTTTTTTTATGTAGCAAGATGTTTCAAAATACAAAATATACATATGTATGGCTTTGTTTTGTCGATACCTTTTTGACAAACTTCATAATACTTTTGCATGTTGTGTTTTTAATCGTAGATGAAAAACCACATATTTTTTTAATTTGTGGCATTCACCCTTCTGGTTGCTGTTTTTATTGTACATTCTAAAAACTCTAAAAACTGCTAAGATAAAAAACAAAACAAAAAAAAAACAGCATAAGGTGTTCGACTCAAGTTAAGTTGAGTTATGCTTAATGTTAAGACTTCTAAAAGCTGGGCAGAAGAAAATAAATGACACTCAATGTGTACTGTAAATGTAATTTAATGATATAAATGGCACATTACCGGGTATTAGTTATCTCTGTGGGTTTTCTGGAGGCTTAGAATTTCTGAGATCCTTCTCCCAACAGGACATTGTAGCTATGAGGTTGTTCCACATTCCATCTGCCATATTTGTTTTACAGTTTACTGATACTGCATGTGAGATGTGAGAAGAAGTGTGGCTGGAAAAATAAATAAATGCTCCAAGACCTCAACACATTGCAGAACCCAGTGTCTGGTCCCCCTGTCTCCCAGTAGAACACATTGAGATGTGGCCAGCACAAAGAACACAAGCCTGAGTTGCAGGGGTGTCTTCTACAAGCTACATATAAACAAAAAGACAGACTGGTTTAGATACACATTATTCAGATGTTTGTTGTGCCCATTGCATTCTTGGTAAAAAAATAATAAAAAAATAAAAAAAATAAAAACAATAAGTTAATTTATGTAAATGATTTTGGCTAAAACAAAAAAAATAAAATAAAAATTGAGAAAGTCTTTAAACTGAACAATTTTTTTTTTGATGAAAGAGTTAATGTAGCTTTTGGTAGCTGGCCCACTTAAAAGGCAAAAACTAATTCTATGGAAAGTCAACAAAACTGTTCTTTTTTAACCCTCCTGTGGTCTTAGAGCAACGCTCAGGAGGAGTGCAGAAAATATCATGGTCAACAGCGATGGGGCAGATGAAGGTTTACCCAGCAGAGCGTCAATTTTCTAAACCACACACACACACACGCACACACACACACACACACACACACTAACAAAAAAAAAAAATCCTTGTAAAAGCGGGGTCAGTGCAACCCTGCCGGACCACGCACAGAGTGAAAAACTTGTGGGGTCTAAATGATCCCCTGTGTGCTTTTACAAGGTATTGTGTGTGTGTGTGTGTGTGTGTGGTTTTAGAAATTGACTTAAGACCATGACAGGATTACTAATAAAAAAGTAATTAACACATTAATATATATATATATATATATATATATATATATATACCATAATTTTGTCATAGTCATTTCTTCACTGAACCTGTGGAAAATGTTATTTGAGGTCTGATCAGCATGCTCTCAAAATGGCAGTCTGAAGAATGATGACCTTCCTCCTAGCTTGTTGATTTAGATGCATTTTTGATTTCTGTAGAAAGTTTGATTAGAAGTAACCTAAATGCTATATTTCCACATTCATATTGTGAAGGGAACTCCGGGGATTGGGACTGAACAGCTGTGTAGTCATAAGAAAACCACTCATTAGTGAGGCTAACCGGAGAAAAAGGCTACAATTGGCAAGGAAGAATGAAGATTGGACTCCAGAGCGATATAAGAAGATCATGTGATCTGATGAGTGCAGATTTGCCCTCTTCCAGAAAGATGAGTGTGTCAGGGTAAGAAGAGAGCCAGACAAAATGATGTATCCATGATGTCAGGACAACATTTTTGAGATGTGGTGGAAAAAGGCTTCGAGTAGTGGTCAGCAATACTCAAAGCCGGCACAGATGTGAACTCTTGATGAAAAAATGAATGCCACACTCACCTGACCACCTCAAACGTGTGCTATAATCAAAGTCAAAGGCGGCCCAGCAAAACAGTAGAGTGTCTGGACCTTTCGTTTTGACCCGGCTGTTTATATTTGTGTTTAAATGTGTGTTGAGTTCAGTGGAATAGTTCACGCGGTTCTTACTTTTGATTGGACAGCAGCCAGAATCTATCTGACCCTCATCCTTCCTTATGGTGCCGAGAACCACAAGTAGATTAGCTGCTGCTGAGCTATTTGCTCAAAACTAGCCCCACTCTGCCTCGTCACTTTACCGCCGTCACTCTGTGCCGACGACTTCAACAACATTTGCCCCAGTGCGATTCAATTAAAAGGCTGTAAACAAGTGACAAAGGAAAAGACAGACGGGAAGCAAAGGCTGAAAATTAATCAGTGGGGTAGTGGTGGGTAAGGAGCGGTGCGGTCTGTCAGGGTGGGGAGGTGGAAGGGCACTGGAGCTGCTGTAATCACTCATTTACAGTAGTGATCACCCTATTGTAGATGCCCATGCTATGGAAGTGTCCCCATCTCATCCTGCATCCCCCTCCAGCCCCCCGGCTTTACACGCACGCACACACACCTCCAGCATCCAATATAGTAACCAGCAGAGAAAGGCAGATTGATCCCTGGATCCTCCTTTGCTACAGGCCTCCTTCCCTCATTAATTCTGCTGATTCCACCAGATGGGAAACAAAATATTAATTTTTTTGCAGCCCTAGGCACAGGCTCTGTGTTAAGGTGTTCACTAAATCACAAGGGTTTCATCAGGATGCGCTGATATCGCCGCCTGGCTGTAAAATTGCCGTACCAGTGGGTGGGACAAAAAAAAAAGGGTTCAAATTGTCATAAAATGTAATTAATTGTATGGCAGGAATGATTAATCTATCAGAAACGGAGGAGCTGACTTGACTAGCCAAGATGCCCAGCCATGCCTTCAAAGCGGCAGTACACTCGTTTGAATTATGCAAATTAATTGACTCTTTCAATGTGGCATAAAATGCTAGTGCAACTACATTGCATGGTACATTAGTCTGTTCATCCAATAAAACTGCATTCTTTACAAGTGAATCCTTGACTCAGAGGGCTCTGGGATACAATTCATTTTCGGCACAGATGTGAACTCCTGGCAGCACTTGGCAAGAAAAGGTTGGAAGAAGGTTTCAGGCACGAAAAAAGGACAGAATATTAAATCGATATGAAGTACGAATATTCCCCTACTGACCTCGCTTAGAAATGCAACTCTCAAAGAAAGCCAGCGCATTTGCAATGTAATCCTTAATGGCTTTGGCACAGGGCCACTTTCAACTTTTTTTCCCCCCACAGTCAGCCCTTTTGTTTTGGAATGAGATGACGACGTAGTTTGTTGGTCACATCTAAAGAAGCATGGATCATTGATTTCATTGCAACGTTTCAGTAAGGCCCTCCCCACCCACCGAGACCATGCTGAAACTGGCAGTGATGGGCCATGCGCTCATGCACAATGCATAATGCACAAGCAGGCAGACACGCAAACAAACAAACAAATGCACGCCTAATTATAGGCACTGGTTTGCCACATTCAAACTCCACTGAAGGATGATGATATCCCTAAAAGGCACAAAATTACAGACAAACAAATGCAATGAAGATTTTTCTTGTAAAATTGAGCTATAAAAAAACGCGTCACTTCATGCATCTGCGTCACCGTTGAGAAACACCTTTTTTTTTTTTTTTTCACTTACCACTTCAAGCACCATAACCACACTTTGTCTGAATAACAGTGGACATCAGCCTCTTCCCCAAATCTCATTTAAAGCAAGGCCTGAAATGGCTTCTTGGTGTCCCCCTGTGTTTTCTGTGAAGAACCAAAACGAGACAGAGGTTTGAGGTGGCACGCAAGACAGTTGCAGCCCTGTTTGAGAGGACTTACATAGGGGTGAGCTGTCCCTCTGGTTTGAGAATGTGATTTAGTATTTATAGACAGCATCTCTAATCAGCTGGTCATAGTACTTAACATAAAAACACGCATGACCACGGTCAGGTTTCCTGAACGATGCTGATATACATGTCAGTCAAAGAATATTCTGGGCCACATACTTATTTTTAAGGGCTTATTATGGAAATACTCTATCGAAAAAAAACAGCTGTTGGAAAAAGAAAAAAAAAACGGCACAGTAAAGTCAAAATGCGGTTCAAGAGTGGTGGAGAAAAATCCATCGAAGACATATAGAACATTTATGAGGGTAGATTAAAAGGCGTTGACCACCATGACTTTAAACATCTATGGTGTAACATCATCAAGTTTTCAATCATATTCTCTCAGCCAAATAATAAGGATTTACTCAACCTTACATATCCTTAAAAAAAAGATGTCCATTGATGTCTAGTGTTTAAAGAACTGACTTTAAAGTCCTCTCTGTGCATTGCTTTACGCCCGAGAAAAAAAAAAAAAATCAAACGATGCTACACCTGCCGTTAACCCAGCAGTGAGGAGAGGGAGGGAAAAGAGGAGTGCTACCTTGCAACCTAATGAAAGCACAGAATACCACTCCAACCACCTCCTACTCCCCCTTACGAAACCACCTCTTTACCCCTCCAGCCGATCTCCCCAACCCCCGCTTTGATATACATGTGTCAAGGCAAAGTGACAAATAGCACATATTAATTAGGCACTAGGTCGGGCAAGATTGCTGTTATTAACGGTGGAAAGAGGTTAGGTTGGATTTAATTGCCTGTGACATCAAAGTCAAGTGACTAGTATTTCAAGCATCATTTAAAATGTTTGATATTGAGGCCATTGTACTCACATAAAGAACATCTAAAAATATAAAAGGAGACTGATGGGGAGGAAAATACCTACATGCTCTTGCATCAGCTATCTGGAAGCTAATAACATCTCTGCACTGATAAATTGACTAGATCCTGATGGAAAGTACATTGTGGCTGCCCCTGACTGACTACCACTCCCTCGCTCCGATTTGCCATCAACTCTTACTATTTCAGTTTGCTTCTTCTTTTTTTTTTTTTTTTATCACTCGTATGCATGGAGGAAAGAAAAAAAAATTTCAATATCATGCACAGGACATGTAGAGAGTAAATTTGCCTGGTTGGTTTGGAAAACAGCTGTAATGGTGTTTTTATTGTAGAACATCAACAAAGTAGTAAATGAGAGACAAATGGGTAAAGCTATTGTCCTAGTGTATTACTCTGTAATAGTGTGTTAATGCTAAGTAAAAGGCTTTAGTAGAAAATCTAAAAATGAAAGCACACCTAATCTTCAACATAAAAAAAATATATATATATCCTTCTGCAACACAGAAATGTGAAACAGGCTGTTGCTGAAATTTTCCATGATAGAAAAAGACTGCAGTAATCGGCTGTGTGTCATGATGACTGATTATTTGGGGGCCCCTATCAGATTGTAGCTGTTGGCAGTTGCCATGGCAATGCCGTCCTCCTGTTGGGCGTTCTGCTAACCCTGAAATTAGTACCGAGGTGTGGCGCCACCCCAAACTGTGCTCCACTCCTTCACTGAGCCCAGACCCTGATTTTGCTGTCCACAGCAATGCAAAACCTGTTGAAAAGATAAGCTCCCGTGAAAGCGGTCTCCACTCAGGCATCCCAGTCGAGCAATCGGGGCATGCGAAGGCGATAAACGGGCCCCATGAACCTCAATACTCAGAACCTTAAGCAGCACCCTCTGCAGTGTTTTTAAAGGTTTCAAAGCTTTCCTTGGGTATGTGTTGGCTGCAGACATCTCTAACATCTGCACGGCCATTTCGATTTTGTCATCTGGCATGCACCATTTGAAACAAGATCCAGTGGGATCACTACGACAGCAGCCTATTTTGACTTTTTCTGTCACACTTCTGTCTGCAATAATCTGAGACCCTGAACAGTGGAGGACGTATAAAAAACAAACCACTTGATACAGTGGCCATTTTGAAAACCCAGCTTCTTTTTCACCTTCATCCCTTTTTGAGCTCTTTTTCAGCAAATGTGCAATAACTTCTCTCTTTGTTTTTGCAGCAACGACTTCATCTATCTGCATTTTATTGGTGTCTGATAATGTTGGCATTGTGTGTACAGCAGTTTTACATGGAAATAACCAAACGCTTTAGATTGACTGCCATTTCTGTACTTTTGCAGTGCAATATGACACACCAGGTGCGCTCATTCTCAAATTAGCTGATCAACAGGGAGGCAAAACTGGCATTTTGATGATCCCAGACACCAGCATGGCACATCATTTAGAAAATGGTCTATTATTTTTTTTGTGCAAGCATTAAAAATAATTTACCTTCTTGATTTCCCCAAAGACGGGGCAAAATGTACAAGTACTCTATATAAGATTCTGTGCAAAGTGAAACTGTGCAAAAGAAAACACTAATATCAATTGTGGTGGTACATTTTAATTGGATAGAAAATGAACACTTGCACAACAATTAAAATAATGCATGGCTTGATTTTGTTACATGTGTTTTTTTTTTTTTGTTCTTTTTTACCATTGCTGTTGTAGTTTACAATCTTACTACATTTTATACCAATGCTAAATTACTTAACACTATTCATAACAAGCTTGTGAAACAAAATGTTGACACGTTTCATTTTCGTCAGCAAACCAGCTTCTCCTGGACACAGCGTAAGCTCAGCGGAGAGAAAGCTTTTTCTGTGGCAGTTGCAAAGTTTTGAAATTTACTGCCTCTACACATTAGGCAGTCCTCTTCACTGTCTGTTTTTAAAGCCGCTTTGAAAACCCATCTCTTTTCATTGCCTTTTGACTCAGCATGACAGAGGTCATTTTATTTGTCAAGTTGTGCGTTACATCTTGATTGATTACATGGTTGTGATTGTTTCATTTTGATGTTTTTATATGATTTCTGCTCGGCCTTCAGCTTTGCAGTTTTAAAAGTGCTTATAAATGAAGTGGACTTTTGTTGCGTGATGATTGCATCTGTGCTTTTGAAGCGAAGCAAAGTCCTAAATGTATTGTTTGGTAATGCACCTATGCAAAACTTGAAGGAATATTAACTAAATACAGGAATCATCTGAGGCAAAAGTGAAACAGTTTATATTCCCACCATATGCTGATGATCTTCTGTTTCACATTCCAAATTCTTATCAAGTTCTTAAAATTAAACCTAATTAGATTTTTTCCTGATACCACATTTTAAAAGTAGGGATGATAACATAACTAAGTTTAGGCACACTGGTTTGTTACATGATGCCTTTGTTGGTTCTGTTGTAGTTTATGTCTCCCATGCAAAGGGAGATTTATATATATATATTTTTTTACTGATGATTATTAACTTCATATGTACATGAAACTCACAAAATGATAAGATTGCATTTCTCATGGAAGTATGTTTTAACTCGCAAATAAAAAGTATATAGCTTGCTTTTGTTATATGATGCTGTTCGTGGTGCTTTTCTAGCTTACGACCCCAAATGTAAAAGGCTAAATCTCACTATATATCAATGACATATTACATTATACATTTACAAACAGAGAATATGTATGCCAGAGTGCTCTCAGGGGCCAATTGGAAAGGTGAAAAAACAGAAATACATACTGATAAGATACAGCGTAGGGCCCCTGTGGTCCCCTTTCCAAGAAAGGCCACAAACTGGAATTATAATGAGTGGGATTAACACCCCCTACCGACACTGGTTGTACCCTTCTTCCTCCCCCACTTAGAACCAGCCACACACACACGCATGCACACACACACACACGCACGCAAATTTGTTCCCCATAAGCACTTCTCCTTCAGTATCTGCCCTGCACGAAGGACAAGAAGCCGAGTGCCAGCGAAGAACATACTGACGTTAATTAACAACATCTGACACAGATGCCACGCTTGTACATGCTCAAGAGGTGGTCCAGCACATTATTTCATTTTAGTTATTTCCTTTCATTTTTTTTTTACCCCTCCCCTTTTCTCTCCTTGCTTGATTCACTTCTTAATCTCCTTGACATGCTGTCCTCTCCTCGTGTTAGAGATGCCAGGTTTGAACTGGCTTTGAATGCAATTAACTTTCCACTTGTCAGACACTTTTGTTTAATTTTGAATGCCCCTTCCTCTCTCGGCAGCGCAGCTAAGAGAAATCTGATAGTTGACATACGTGTGGTGATAGTCAATGACATTCACACCTTGCTTTGCTCTAATCTATTTGCCCTATCTGATAGCCCAAATATTTTGACACCAGAACACAACACAGAGGGCCCCGTATTGCGACCAGTTGCTCTACGTGCCACCCAGAAGAGCATTAACAAAGAAGAGCCATTAAATGACATGACCGAGAAGACTAAAGTCAAACCCTCAATCAAAGGTAGGGAAAAGAAAAAGGCCGTCAGACGATGGTAATTAGCCCGAACCTCCACTGTGCTGGAGTTACACCAACACAAGGAGTGCAAGTGACACATGTGCTCCATCCCGTATCAGTGCCGCTAATCAGTCGACCTCAAACTAAAATAGACGTGTGACTTGCCAACTTGTCTGCAGACGTGTTGATAAGTGGCACATATGTCAGACCATTATTTGTGATGCAACCGAGAGCGAATGAGAGCGCGTTTTGCTTCAAGCTGCACTACTGTACAAGAACAAAGAGCAAGAGGTGAGGATGGGTAATAATCTCTTGCTGTCTTTGGGGACCTTTCGCCTATCAGGGGCCCTGTGTGCATTCCCAGAGAGGGACCAAAAGAGATGCTGGTATTTTTTAAGCTGGCTGGATGCATTCTGTCTCATCTGCTGTTTCTCTTTGCTGTCAGGGATGACCTGGACTCCCTTCTGACCAGCCTCCGGTAATGACCGTCGTACATCATGCCTTAAGTGCCGCAGCCCTCTTCGACTGATGTCGCTGGCCTGTCCAGAGCTAATTTCCATCAGGCCCACTGAGTCCTGGACAAGAGCCACGGCTGGGAAATTAAAAATGCATAGTGTGATTCATCTTCTGAATGTCTCCTGTAGCACAAAGGGAATTTGACCACTAAGGACAAGTCACAAAACATCCACAATAAATATCCTGCTTGTACAAAATTCTGTTAATTTTGTTTGAGTTACACAGAAAAGTCTTGCCTAAAAAGTGTTATCTTCAAAATCAGACACGAGCCTGCAGGAGTCCACCATGGAAACATGGTCATTACTGGCCAAACGTGGTGTTTTTTTTAACTCAACTCAAGTCTTTTCCAGACACCATCTGACTGATGCTTTGAATTTTTCCTCATCAGTGATCAATGGAATCATTTTTGCAGACATGTTGACGGTTTTAATTTCTCCAGAGCTGAAGGATAAAACACCTGTCAATATCAAGAGAAAAGTCCACAACCCCAGAAGCTGGAGGGGTGGGGCTCCTCAAACGTTATGCTGCCGCCACCTGCTGGTAAGCAGCTTTTGAAGCCCTCTCTCTCCCTCCCCTCCTCTGCCATTCAAACTCACCAACCTCCCCCACGAGGAGTAGCCAACAGTAAAAAAATCTCTGTCGCCTCTGCTTCACTTTTTAGCAAATCTGTGGACAGGGAAAGTGTTTATTTTTCAAGGCTGTATAAAATATTTCCTTTCACATTTTTAAAACCTCTTTTTTTGTGACTGGTTAATAAAAGCAGATTTGTGGGGTTGTGTAACTCTATCAAGCACAGAAGGCTGAATAAGAATGCAGAAATAAAAGTCAGTGGTTTGGAAAATGGTAAACATGATTAGGAATTCCAAGTTTGGCCATGCAAGGTTAATAACTCCTTAAAACACATGCAGGTGTGATATTACAGAGAAATAATATGTGATTGCCACATGTGCCTAAAACCACTGGCCTGTGTGCTGCACCATAAAAAGAAAAGTTCTTAAGAGCGTAAAACGTTAGCCATCACAATCAGTTAAATGGGGTAGATTTAAATGACCTCATTTAAATCTACCAAATTAAGCAAATTAATTTCATATATAATTTTCCATAATGATTAAATATAAAGAACATAAATTACTCTCACCAATCTCGCCTAGAAATCTGAATTTCTGAATTTCTATTTTATGACCTTCTCAGGTCATAAAATATGTACCTGAGAAGGTTTCAGTTTTAAAGAAAAAAAAAAAGAGAGAAGTTAATCCTAAATGTTGGGGGCCTAAACACAATGTGGCTAGTTCAGGAACAGTAGTAATGCTAAAATCAAACTTGCAAGCTAAGTTTCTTAACCCTGAGGCAAGTCTTGCCATTAAATGGTTCTTTATAGCTGTGGCTCTTACAGAAAACGTTTACATGACACCTTGTCGGAATTGATTTGGAGGGGAATTTTGATTACATGTTTACAAACCAGTTCCTAATTATTGCTTCTTTTTCACATTTAGCACAAACCAAATGAGCAAAATAGAATTTATTTTACTTAGTTGAGAAGCTACGTTTTAAAAATCTGCAGAAATCTTTTACAGATTGATGTGTTTTAACTTTTAAACTTGCAGAATTCTTACCAAAAAGGATTAATGTGTATTTATTGAACTCTTTGTTTAAATTGTAACAGTTTGTCATACTGTATTGGCACAGATGCTGTAACATTTGCATCATTTCCCCTCCATTTTCAAATATTGTCAGAGAAGTGTTTGTGTGGATGAAGCCTAAAAACAACTTTGACACTCATGCTTACCTGTCTTTTCCTTGCATTTTGCATGCAGCAAATAAAGTTGTGTACAATAGCAGTTTTTGATATGGACAATGTTACTAATTGAGCAGGGTGCCACTCCATCAGGGTACAGCACAGCCTGTTAAAGGTTCTCCTAGTTACACCGACAAAGTTTTCTTTTTAATTCTCATTTGCATCTTCAGCCAATAGGAATTTGACACCTCTAGTGTAACCGACACTTAGCTTAAATATTTTCTACATATTTAGGTTAAGTTTGGTGATAAATTGAAGATCTAATTCTCTGTTTTTCAAGAAATAGTCAATAACTCCGAGTCTGGAAACCAAAGAAACAGATTGGTTGAACTTAAATTTGTCTGCAGAAGTTATTGATATGCCAGTTTAAGAATTTCATTTGTTTGTGAAAGCACAAAAAGTAACAATTTGAATGCATTTATTGGATCCCCGCATTGAAACAAGTTTAAATATAGCAATATATGTATAAAACTCTCAAACGTGGACTTAACCTTGCTTTCTTTTTGATGACTATTTTATCTGTTTCTATGGTTTATGTGGACCTAAGTTAGTCTTTTTAGTGATTGAACTGTTTTTATCTAATCTCTGTTTCCATGTTGTTCCTAGAAAACACTATGCATGATGCTGTTCATGATCGCAGCTGCATATTCATTTACACTTTTTAAAGAAAACGTCACAAAAAATATCTTTTTTTTTTTTGTCTTTTCAAAAATATAGTTAAAATTTCTTCTTGTCTCATTTTTTGTGTATTTGGAATTGTAGATATTGGGCACAATATGGATGGATTCTGGGCCAGGAGGGCATAGTTGCAACAACTGCTGCTGTTTGTGAGACCAAGGCACCAAAAGTGGCTTTTCTGCCCCCTGGCCAACATCCTTATAAATCCGTCTCTGCTTGTACGTATTGTTTAAGGGCCTCGGTCTAGGTCCATCTATAGTGTTCTCTAAAATTTATATTAAGCATTTAGTATAAATAATAAATTGTCTCTGTAGTACAAAGACTAATTCTTTTTTCTTTTCGCTCCTTTTTTTTTTTTTTTTTTTTAAAGGAGCCAAAAACATTATGCCCCCACTAATGGTCACATTGCACGTTGACCACAGGAGGTAAGTCTAACAAAATTAATATGGAAAAGACGTGCCCTCGCGAGGCCCATAATTTCTTTGCAAATAATTCTGTATTTGAAGATGAAACGAATAAAAGAGAGAGAGAGAAAAAGAAAAGACAATGACACTTTGACCGAGCGGCGGCGTCCCCAATAGAAGCTGCATTTAAATAACTTAACCAGCGACAGCAGGTGGGATGGAATGAAATAAGGTAAAAATGCAAAGCGGAAAGATCCCGATACTTTCCATCTTTGATATTTAGCTGATGGGCTTTGGCGTGCACAACCTCGACAGCAGAGGACAAAAACAAATGTCTCAGAAAGCATCAGCTGTAAGACAGCCGTTTTTTTT
>NW_006800010.1:570067-573207 GCF_000485575.1 Poecilia formosa | reverse complement strand
TATATTTTTTTTTTTCATTTTTGAGTGTGTGCATGTGTGCAGAAGTAATGCACAAGTAAAGATTGGAATAAGGTGAAGCCATTACTTCCAACATAAAAGCAATTGAACAATTTTATTGTATGTCTTAATACTGTTAATATTTTTATTGGAGAGTACTTGAAACCAAAAAGCTTGTACATTTTTCAAATTTCTCTGCATTCATCACCAGTGAGTGGAAGAGAAGGAGTAGCTCTTTAGCCCTCCAGTGTACACATCTCTCTATGTCATAACCTCCATCAGGCTTTCATATTTCCCTCTTCCCTCATCTGTGCCAGCATGATAGCGTTAATATGCATGTCTCCATACCGACACGCTCTAACTAAATGGCCACATTTGCACATCTCCCCTTCTTCTTTTTTTTATTCGCTGTCCATGTCCAATCCCCTCGCAATGTTAATGTGAGTTAATTTCTTCCCCCAAAAATAATGCACTGGCTAATCATTCTTACAAAGTGCTACATCATTTATTGCGAGGACTTCAGTGAACTTCCTTTGAAAAATTAATGCCTTTAATTTTGGTTGATGGCAACATCAGCGCAGCTCTGTAAATTGCACTTTAATGACATTTTGCTACAGGGGATAATCTGCAACTGACAGGAAAAAAACATCTTGAAAACATCTGTAGACCTATGATTTTACTCTGACGGCTCTACCCCCTGTAAATCTCAGAGCTGAGGGATGAGCAGGAAAAATGGTCACTTCATGAGTACAGCTTCATTATCTAAACTTCTCCTAAGTTCAGGCATAAGAGGGAAAAACTTTGAGTACGTGTTGGCACTGAGGACGAGTAAATAAGACATGAGGCAGATGGGCGAACTTTTTTAAAAGCATGAATATTTTTGGCATCTCCTCTCACAAACAGTGGCTGTTTTCTATCCAAACAGGACAAATAATAAAAAGGAAAAAAAAATAAAATAAAAAAAATTACAGAAAAGGCGATGCTGTCTGATCAGGACAACTTTTGCGTCTGATGATCAAAGACAAGTTTCATGTAGATATTTAACATCCAGTCATAAAACCCCACTGTGCTTTTACCCACTGCAACCAATGAAAATGGGGCCCATCTTAGCTCTCCTAGGGGTGTGTGGACAAAGACCCATGCCCCAGTAACTCTTCCACATAGGCATGTTTGGACACTGTCCAATAAAAAGTGCAGACCAGATCATCTGCACACTGAGCCGAGCCAAAAGTCCCAAATTACACCTGACAGATTCAATCTCGTCAACTTAGAATTTGATCTTTTTTACAGGACCACAGTGCTAATCTCATCTCTTTTAAAGGTTTTCTTCCTTTCAACAGCATCGTTCTCTGTTAAGCATGAATAGCAGCTGTGCTCAAAAATGTTTAAAAGGAACTGGGGATGCTTCATTACACTTTTACAGATGTATCTAGAAATTCCGACCTCGTTCATATTTCTCTAACCTTCCATTCAATTTAGAATCAATTTACTGTCACTTCCTCATTCCCTCGATCATAAATAATAATACCTTCACGTGAGTTAATTACAGTGTAAGACATGACCTGGTCAGGACTGTGTATTCTTTTTGAATGTAGCACCATCTCGGGAGGCTACTGATGGAGTCACACCCAGTTTGGTTTGGTTCTGCTTATTGAAATTGCCTGACATTTATTAGCCCGTCCCTATTCGATCTATAAATTGCTTAATGTTTTCCATGTGCAGCTACACAATCCTGGAGGGGAAAAAGACATGTTTCGCGGTGAGGGTTTGTCTCCTTCTGTTTCCCCTCGGATCACACACGGCACAGCTATTGGAGGATGCACCCTGCCTTGGCAATTTAAAAAACGAAAATGCTTCATCTGAAGCCCGAGGAGGGAGCTGTTAGGGCTACATACGCGGTGCGTTGCGACAGCAGTCATACCCCTTCAACTTATTCAAGTTCCAGTTGCATGTCCTTAGGTACTTTAACAGGGTTTTATGTGGTAGAGTGCATTATCCCGAAATGGAGGTTGATGACTGGAGGTTTGTAATTTTGTTTTACACATAAATATCTGAAAAGTGTGGGATGCATTTACGCTCAAGTGCCTTCAGTAGCGGTTGTTGATACAGACACAACCAAAAATATTTACTTTAATTGCAAAATCCATCCATCCGTCCGTCCATCCGTCCCTTCATCCCTCGGTCCATCCCCAGGCAGGAATTTGGATCAGAGATTCTCTTACTACAAGCCAATAGTGCTAATCACTGCTACCCCACACTACATTAGAAGTCTGGTCTACACAAAAAACCTTCTTAATAATATGTATCTGAATAGAAGCATTGAACCTGGGATATGTAATTTTTATAAAAACTATGTTTTAGATAATCTCTGGAAAAAAAAATCGAGCTCCTCTGCCTTCTCCCAGTGCTCCCAGTGCTAACTACAGAAATACACAGCTTGATCTGAAACCATCAATCAAAGTCAGGAGGCGGATCTTAGGGATGTCAATCTGGCTCATGTACATGCTGCACACAGCTTCTCTCTTGCTCTATGCTACACTACAGCTTCCCCCTGTCTGCAGAAGCTGTTGTGAATGCTCAGTCTACTTAGCACCACCGATGACAGGGGGAAAGCGATTTCCATGAAACAATACGTTTTTTTTCTCCACCATTAGCACATTAAGCAGAGTATGCACAATTTTGACGGCGCTAAGACGCTCCTACTCACTCTGAATGGTTGTTTTTGACTGGGAATGGTGCAGTTCTTCAGGCGGCAATATCAGCATTAGGAGGAGGTGGAGGAGCTCGATTTTTTCCCCCGAGATTATCTAAAACATAGTTTTTATAAAAATTACATATCCCAGGTTCAATGCTTCTATTCAGATACATATTATTAAGAAGGTTTTTTTTTTGTGTAGACCAGACTTCTAATGTAGGGTGGGGTAGCAGTGATTAGCACTATTGGCTTGTAGTAAGAGAATCTCTGATCCAAATTCCTGCCTGGGGATGGACCGAGGGATGGAGGGACGGATGGGGGACGGATGGATTTTGCAATTAAAGTAAATATTTTTGGTTGTGTCTGTATCAACAACCACTACTGAAGGCACGTGAGCGTAAATGCATCCCACACTTTTCAGATATTTATGTGTAAAACAAAATTACAA
>NW_006800010.1:561692-570057 GCF_000485575.1 Poecilia formosa | reverse complement strand
TATATATATATATATATAATAAAGTGTCATAGTGATTGCAAGACACTTTCTATAAAAAAAAAAAAAATGTGTCCTGAGGTAAAATGTGGGGGCGATTCTGAGCCTTTTACTTCTATTTTCCTCTGGCTTCTTCTTTATTCCCAAGAGTAACACAATTAAATCGGCTCCAGTGATTGTTGCTGCTCTCCGTGCCAAGTTTGGGATCATGCTCCCAGCAAGGTTCTGGATCTTCCACGGCTTGAGCAGACATCTCATGTCTGGTCGGCGGGCCTGGCTGAGCTGCTGGGATGGCAGCACCTGTCAGAGCTGGGCGCATCACGCCAGCATCACACTAGGAGCTCCTAAACCCCAGAAAGAAATGACGGCCTTGTGCTGCATAAATGTGGCATCTCTCCTTGCCGCAAATGCTTCAACCAGGGAGCTCAGCCACTGAGAGTGCTGTGGAAATATGGTACAGAGAGTGTGTGTATGTGTGTGTTGTGTTGTGTTGTGTTTTGTTGTGTCGTGTTGTGTGAGTTGGACTGCCTGGCTGTCTTTCTCCATCTCTCGCATGATTTCCCTGACTTGGGCTCCCCAGGGGTTAGTCATCTTGGTCATCAGCTCCACTTGCAGGTCAATTGTAGCAGCAAGTGGTCGGCCAAACAATGCAGAAAAAAGAAGAACCACCACCGTGCTCATATCACCAGTGCATGACAAGATCGGCCCCAGAAAGCTGGCAATAAACAAGCCAATGAGTGGTGTGAGAGATTTGCTGGAGCACTTAAAATGGATGAGGAGGGACGTGCTAAAAAACAGAGAAACAGAAACCAGCTATATATATATTTGCATGAAGCGTGCCTCTATGAATCTTCAAGTGACTGCAGCAGGCAATTTTATTTTTTATTTTTTCCTCCCAGGCCAATCTCCAGTCAGGAAAACAGTCTCGCCAGGGCAAATTAACTGGAGAGCCTTTGCACACAGGCCTGACAGACTAATGAAGAGGCCCAGAGGATATTTGCAGGGTCACACAAAGGAGCTGATAGAGATACTCTATGGAAATTGGGTATTAAGCAGGGTGCCATGGGTTGCTTCAATCTACTGCAGGCCGTGCTTCCAGGGTACCATCACTTAGTGAGGATCGCCACAGTATTTTTTTATTTCTTGCATTTTTTTTTCTCATAAAAATGAGATGATTATTCAAAGTACGTCCGCACAGAGGAACTGTCAGCATTCCTCTTACCCTGCAGACCCGCGAGAAGAAAATTAACATTTATCCGGGGCCATTGGACTTCTTACTGTCTCCATATGCGAAGTCTGGAAACCCACAGGAAATTTCAATGTGAAATCATTTAACTTCATCACTTCTGCAGCCGTCTCTAGCAATGAGGCGTTTAGATTTTAAGTGTTACGAGTGAGTCCCTGAATGCCTGTGTCAAACGCCTCAGTGTACCAGTCGAATTTGGTGGCCATCCAGTTGCGGCTTCCAGTGCCGCCGGTTAAAAAGCGATTCCCACTGTTTGCCCGACATGAGGCAGAATTAAATTTATATCACTGACCTTACATGTTCTCCCCAATCCCGCAACCAATTGTGTTTTGGGAACCCGTGGCGTAGTAGGCAGGAATTGTGTTACTTCATTTGAGAAGTTTAATATTTTAATCCTCCTCTTTCCATTTGTTTTCAATCCCCACGTCGCCATAGATCTTTTGAACTAAAATATGGAAATGCTGTGCAGCAACATCTTATTTCAGTTTTTCTCTCACCTGCAAAAAGAGCCGCAATTACGCTTTCCAGAAACTATCCATTTCCTTGATGAATTCCATTCCACTGGGTTGCTTGATAAATAAGGAAATGCGTCAAACCTTTGCGCCGCGCACGGTAATTAAAGTGAAAAATACTGTCACAATGTAAATCCTTAATTGGACTCCCAGTGTGATATTGAAAATTTGTCTTTGATAATAGGTGATGACTGGGCGACAGAAAAACAAAGCGCGTCTATGGAAGCTCAATCTATCACAAGGTGGACAATGGCCAATTTAGCATAGCTCATTCAATAAAGCGCCAGGTAATGCACTTTTTAATCATCTCACTTCAAGATCTCAGTGCAACAATAAAGCAGAAAGAAGTCCCACATTCTGTGAAGATGATGTGTCTCTGGGTGTTGCAAAGTGTTCCCTTTTAATATGAAACAATTAATAAATAGTCTGTAAGAAGTTCTTCATCTTTTTGGCTGCGCTGCCAAAAGAATGGAAGTTGTAAGGCATGTTACAGGAAGAAAAAAAGAAAAAAACAAACCTTGTGCGGTGGCCATCTGGGTATTGTTCCATTCTCGTTATTAAGGTACGCTAAAGTTTTAAATGTTTCTGTTCCAAAACAAATTTGTTCCTTTCTTTCATTACTACAGAAATCCTTAGATATCGATAAAAGTTCTGGAGTGACACCTCTCCCCAGGTGTTGTTGCAGACTGCAGGTCAGCTGGCTTATAATAAGGCTAACCATTAGCATTCTGGTTGATTTAGCCGCTGTCCATATGTGTGTTTTGTTCTGTTTGTTGAAATATAATGAGAATCATGATTAATACAGATTTGGAATTAGCTGTCTATGAGATTGACAATGGGACAAGACTACTATCAAGATGCACCTTTTTTTTAAAATTATGGTTAAATAAAAACTAGATGTTATGTTTCTGTACAATTCTTTTATGATTTAAAGTCATTTTAATAGAATGCTACAGAAAATGTGGGCGTGACCAAAGTTTTTCTCTGGCACACAGTGGATGTTACTCCCCATCACACACCTGTTACTGCACACTACTAGTCAGAAGATTGAAAGAACACTACTAAACTTTCCCCTTGTATACTAGAAGGGGCCAAGTTTAGTTGAGTGAGTTGAATGTGAATTTTATTATTTGAATTTGTAAACCAAAAGAGCTCAAACACAAAGAAAAGATTAAACTTGAAGAAGCAGATTTTAATCATGTTTACACATCAATCAAACAAAGATTATTCTTTGCACTTTTCATCTTAAATTAAAATAAAAAAAATTAAAATATTCTATTTAATCCATGCTAAAATTATCAAATATTTAACACTACTTTCATTTTCATAAAACAAATATATACATTTTAAATGTGTGGTCTCTGTCAAAATCCAAGTACTTATGGGAGGGCCCTGATAGCTTAGGGGCCCTAAGCAGGAGTAGTAGTAATAGTTTGCTTTGCTTTGGGCTGGCTTGGAGGTGCTGCGTCATTCCAGCTGGTCATCCAAGATCAGTAAAGATCATTTGTGTAACAGCGTCAAATATAATTTACTCGGGCATTTTTCTAGCTCTCCTCTTTGTTTGGAAACTTATTTGCTTGATAAAATTACACCAGCAGTTTAAACCAATACATTTGTCTAGCCATTCAAAGACAGGATCTTTGAATGGCTAAGAAAAATAAAATAAAACAAAATCCGAACAATGTTCTTTTTTTGAACGTGTAGATGTCTAAAATTTAATAGCACAGCATTGGATCGGACAGTTTGGACACATTTTGAGTCAGAGCTGTGCCTCTCTGAGGATTTCTATTCTTCTCTACAAACTTTGGGTGATACGACAAAAGCAAAACTGTCTCTGTCTAAAAGTCAAATAAATTGTTTTAACATTGTGATTATAATTGCAATAACCAATTAGTTATATTATTTGAGCAGTATTGGTACGGATATTTGACTTTTATTCAGCTTTGAATAAATGTAGTTAGATCTTGCAACATTTGTGCAAATAATGGTGTTTCTATTCAAAAAGCTCCAAATGTCAAAATCTGTAAAAAAAAAAAAAGAAAAAGAAAAAAAAATCCAGTGAAATGTATAATAAAGTGTGCCATGAGTGTGAGAGACCTTGTTAACAGAGGTCAGTCAAATCATACGTAGGAGCTGACCTCACATTCCACCTCTCAGATGCGTCAGAGTGGGCACACTTGTCCAAACAATCACACATCAAAGATAAGAAGTTTTCTGCTGTTTACTATTCTCCCATTAACAGCACTCCCAGCCATCTGTGAAGTGCCGCAAACACACCTGCTTCACCCCGGGCCTGTAATGGCTTTTCTCAATGTGCATGTGGCTCTCCGACTAGCTCAAGGAGAAAGGGCTGTTATAGGCCTGTCATAGTGGGATCATCAAGCAGACGCACAGCACCACCTTGTATTCCGCTCGCATAATTATGAATATTGTAAGGCGTTCAAATGATCAATTTACCAGACTATGTCACCGGAGGAGTTATTAAGCCACTTTGTGTTTGATTTCAATGTTCGCAATGTGGCATATAAAAGAGCTCCTGACTGTGAGAACTTGGAACTCTTTTAGAGATTATGGACTTTGTACAGCTTGAGGTGAGAATATTTCTCACATTTTAGCGATCTAGTAAGATCCGTTTTTTATTCATAAAAAGTAATTCATAAGGCCGAAGAAAAGTAGTGGATGATTTAGGACTTGATTAAAAGAAAATATGTTTGCTGCAGTTTTTTTTGTTGTTGTTTTTTTTTTTACAAATGAGAAATTATTCTCTATTTGACAGGATGCAAACTCAAAAAAAAAGAAAATCAAGTAAAGCTCTGCAGATAAAAGAATCATTAGGAATGAGAACTCTTAATATTCTCGCCACCTTTGAAGTCCCACATTTTAACCAACACAGTCAACCCCATCAGGTGCTGAGATGAATGAAGCCCAGCAAATGAACTTTGGCAAGACCCCTTTAGGGTCCTTTGAACTTGCTACAGGGTCTGTTTCTAGTCTGTCAGGGAGGGGTTGCAGTGGTGTGGTCACTCCGTGGTATGGTCATCAGGCTTTGGCCCCCTAGCTGCTCTCTGCCACTGTATCTGTTTCAAAACGGGACTGAGACAGGCCTTTCGATGTACCCTGCTGAGGTCCTCTGAAACCGGAGACCCTTGAAGTGGACGTCTGCCTGTGTCCGGTCTGCTCCCAGAAACCCTTTCAGATGCAAGGAGTCCAAATGTGACGTGCTGCATGAGGACGTCTTGGCCGAGTCAGGCCCAGACCTCCAAACGCCACAGCTACTGGGCTAACTACCAGCAGCCTCATGCGGACCGGGGAGCAGACCACCCTGGGCTGGTCAGCAACCCCTGCTTACACCTGCCATAAAACTTAAAAGCTACAGTCTCATCCCCCGGCTTTGAAGTGTTCAAAGCATAGCTTAGTGACCTTTGATGCGACTTTGGCTGCAACACATGTTTTGCACCCATGTATAAACGCAGGCCTCTCAGTAGACAAGGCGGGATTGTTTACCTACATGTGCAAAACGTAAGGGCCAATGCATGGCAACCATGCATGGAGCATCTATTCCCACACATCAAGTTCCCCATGGGGAGAAACAGGCAACTTGCTTTGAGTTAACACATTCAAGCGCCATGTGTTCAGCCTTATTTCAAAGAGCTCTCTCTGCCTTTTGTGCATTCATTAGACCCCGATCTTTTTAGGTTGGATGTGTGCCGCTTCCCTTTCACATCATACCGCTTGTTCGAAGTGGAAATTAGTGGCATTGGCAATATACGTCAAACAACTGGGGCCATGTTGAAAGTGTAAGTAAATACAGTGACAATTCCTGCATGTCTCAGTTGAGTGTTGACAAAAGCTTCACAGTTTAATAGCACAGTTGCGGATTTATCCAGATTTCCACGTCTCTGCAATTCTATCCTTTTAATGCACCGAATCTTGTCTCAGAATGACAAAACTGACTTTCTGAAATGTATAAGTATCTTGTCGTGTGAATTTGAATGTGTCACCGGTTTCTTGCTTTTCTGCTCTCCTCGGATGTTTGAATTCTTTGATTTCCAAAACTAAAAAGAACATAAACAGAGTTAGAAAACTCAGTTGCAGAGAACGCCTTGGACCGTGTTTTGCACAAAATCGGCAAGGACTTCAATTTCTATTTATACGGCGGAGTGTGAAACCATGGTTTGCAGATGTTGACAATGGTGTCTAAGATATGCTCTGAGAAGAATCACAGTGGAATTCTTCTCCTGGACTCAGAAACATATGAAAATATAAAGGACCACAGCTGTAGTTGTCTGTGCAGAGAGAAAGAGTTGATTTGTCTTTTGCAGCCTGCAGCATGTTTTTTTCCAGGGTTACCCTGTATTTATCGGTTTTCATCTTCCTACAACTCTGACCAGATCTCCTGTTACTGCTGAAGAAAAGCATAAACATAACGCGATGCTGCCAACTCCACAGCTCAACAAGGAAATGGCGACTTCAAGGTCTAGTTAGGTAGTTAGTTTGGTCAGTTTTTCTCTGTGTATGGAGTTTGCATGTGGGACACAACATTCAGATTCAGGTTTACTTAACTAGAACACCCTTTTCCACATTTGCTGTCTCCCACGTTACTTGCGACAAGCTGCAAAACAGATTTGTTATGGCTTTCTTTCAGCAATGTCTTTCTTTTTGCCATTCTTCCATGAATGTCAGGTGTGTGGGATGAACCTGTCCTGTCAACAGATACTCCCACCTGAGCATAGATCTCTGCAGAACCCCCACAGCACTTTGAGCCTCTCGGACTTGACAGGTTAACTGGTTTATCCAGGTGAATGGACATGGGCCTGTCAGTTTTTAGTTATGCTATCCTCTTTTCTGAGTTTGGATAGTGGGTCGAAGATTGTCCTCTAGGAAGTTTAAACATTGGGAAATACTTTCTATTCTGTGTTAACTTTATTTCTCTCTGTTTTCCTCTTCATAGAAACTTGTGTTTAGCCATGACAGTTTCCTGAAGGGGGTCGTTGGGTGGACTACTGCTACCAATACCTTAACCTCTTAACTGTCATGAGGACACTGGTGTTCTCGTGAACCCATTATCTAACATGTAAGCATTTTGATGGTGACTGTGAAGGAGTATGTTCTTTTTCTCAAAGACACTGCAATTGTAGGAGCTATTACTGTTTTGTAGGCACAGATTTCAGTACTGGCTTAGAGCTCATATGTTTAACTACATCTTTCTCCTATAAAATCACTGAAGGACAGGGCCGTGCAGAGACCACTAAAGGGGTGATAAAAACAATGATAAATTACAAAATTTTGTCATTTTGCAATCAAAGCTAAGGAACATCTCTATATAGAACATACAACTATGCATATGCAAGATATTGTATTAATTTCTTTCTGCAGGTCTATTTTGTTATAGGAAAGTATTACAATATTCAAACCCGCAATTTAGCAAGATATGTAAATCAGAGCTAGACCACCAGACATATTGTCTTTACAGAATTACACTATTGAAAATATGAACAAGGGCACAATGCAACATTTTAGTGGACTGTAATCTATAAAAAAGAGCTGCCTGTTTGCTGTTGCACTGGAGATGAAGATGAAGCAGAGCTGCATCAAACTTTAATGTGGAACTGCAGAAAGAAGAAAAAAAAGCAAAATTTGAATTGTTAATGCATGTCACCATGAGAAAAGCCTACTGAGTTTTGCTTAAATTTTCTTCTTATTATTATTATTAAAATCACACATTTTTGTCTCATGAAGTGAAAAAACTATTTGCAAAACAAACTTATTTGCACATGTCATAAATCTTTTCTTGCTATTCTAAGTTTTGGTTTGTGACTCAAAGTTTTGCTTGTGATTCTCACATGACGTCGTGGGCAGGGCCCAAAATCACAACAAAGATTTCTGATGTGTGCAAATAAAAGTTTATGTTTGGCAAATAACTTTTTAAGTTCACAAGACAAAAATGAGTTATTTAATTTAAAAAAAAAAGTTTTTTAAATAAAACATTTTGTTTTTAAATAAGAAATCATTACAATTCCAAAAGTTTTATTAACAATTTTATTTTACTTAACTGAGGTCACTTTTTTTTTTTCATTGGATAATTGGGGAAAAAAATAACTTCATACTCTGCGAACCAGACCCTAAACTTACTTAAAGTCTGGATTGAGTTTTTTCCCCTTCATTAATGACACACTTTTATTACATACATTATTTCTATCATGGTAATTCAAGGTGAGTTATTTTTAATTCTAAATGAATATCCTTGTTGGACTTTTATTTAAGTGCTATTCTCCTTCAAGATACATTTACCTAACGCTTGAATAAAGGCAATGTACATTATGCAGCAAAGGAAATTAGAAGATCTGACATTTATCCATTATGGAGATGATCGGTTTTGGATGGGCGATGTGCCCTTATTGCATAATCAATACTGAAGAATGAATGATATCATTAGTGATACAGGGAAGAAGCTTTTCAGTTATCTAGCTTTGCTAGCAAAGTCGTTAGCTAGCAGCTAGCTAATAGCACAACAACAACAGCCTAATGTCTGTATAAAAGTACCAAATCGATAGATAAGAACAGTTTTTCCTCACCTGTCTCCTCCCCCTCAGTAGTTCTTCAGAGAAAG
>NW_006800010.1:552095-561682 GCF_000485575.1 Poecilia formosa | reverse complement strand
AAATTAAAATCATGCATTTTTGTCCCTTAACGTGAAAAAAAAATCTGCAAAACAAACTTAATTTGCACGTCATTAATCTTTTCTTGCTATCCTAAGTTTTGGTTTGTGACTCAAAGTTTTGCTTGTGATTCTCACATGACGTCGTGGGCAGGGCCCAAAATCACAACAAAAGATTTCTGATGTGTGCAAATAAAAGTTTATGTTTGGCAAATAACTTTTTAAGTTCACAAGACAAAAATGAGTTATTTAATTAAAAAAAAAAGTTTTATAAACAAAACATTTAGTTTTTAAATAAGAAATCATTACAATTCCAAAAGTTTTATTAACAATTTTATTTTACTTAACTGAGGTCACTTTTTTTTTCATTGGATAATTGGGGGAAAAAAATAACTTCATACTCTGCGAACCAGACCCTAAACTTACTTAAAGTCTGGATTGAGTTTTTTCCCCTTCATTAATGACTTTTATTACATACATTATTTCTATCATGGTAATTCAGGGTGAGTTATTTTTAATTCTAAATTAATATCCTTGTTGGACTTTTATTTAAGTGCTATTTTCCTTCAAGATACATTTACCTAACGCTAGAATAAATGCAATGTACATTATGCAGCAAAGGAAATTGGAAGATCTGACATTTATCCATTATGGAGATGATCGGTTTTGGATGGGCGATGTGCCCCTATTGCATAATCAATACTGAAGAATGAATGATATCATTAGCGATACAGGGAAGAAGCTTTTCAGTTATCTAGCTTTACTAGCAAAGTCGTTAGCTAGCAGCTAGCTAATAGCACAACAACAGCGGCCTAATGTCTGTATAAAAATACCGAATCGATAGACAAGAACAGTTTTTCCTCACCTGTCTCCTCCCGCTCAATAGTTCTTCAGAGAAAGGCAGATGCAGAGGCCTGTCAGTGTCTGTTGTATTTCATTACCTCTCTGGTTAAACCGCTACTCAGTGCTGAAGCAGAAACAATATTTCAACGTTTTCAGTCATCTGACAAGTAGCAAATCTACTCCACTTTATTCACAAAAAACATTTTTTTTTTAATTCACCAAAAACTGATCTGTAATCTGGAACGTTCACTACGTTGAGCTCCAGTTAGCCGCCTTATCTCACTGCGCTAGAGACAACTGCGTCATGCGTCACAGGCAAAAGGTCAAAGGTAACAAGGTGACCGGCTTATTATGTTATACAAAAAATATCCAACAAAAAAAATAATAATAATAATAATTACAAATAATTTTAGTATGTGTCAGAAGAGGGCTTAGGAAATAATACCAAAAAAAATAAAAAATAAAATTGACCAAAAGGGCACTTGGGGGCAAGGAGCAAATAGGGCAGGTGCTCAAGCACCCCCAGCACCCCCTCTCTGCTGGAAGAGCTACTGTTGCCATTGATGCCATACTTTTGCTTTGAGAGACAATATGGATGAGAGGTGAACCTTCCCTGGAGTTTCTTCACTGAAGAGATTAAATCATGATTTAAAAAAAAAAAAAAAACACATTTGGTTTGTTATATGGTTATATTTGTGTGGTGGTAAAATGTATTTGATGCTCTGAAGCAGTAAAGTTTGACAAAAAACAAAAAAAAACAAAAACAAAAAACACGAAAAGTAATCTGTCGTGAGACAAATAGGTTTTGACACATTTCTTTCTTAGTCCAAACTGAGTGTGATGACTTATTAGTGGTGCATGATGGCATGTTACTACTGCAATCTTATTAACGTCCTCTCACAGACAGGAGCCTCTCCATTCACTGTACATTACACATTGTTGACTGTTTTACAAGGCATTAAATGTTTGACTGAACAGTACATGCTCATAGTTACATAAGACCATTGCTGTGCATAAACGTCAAACAAAGCAGGGTGATATATGACTGAGCGTGGGGTTTACATGCTTCACATGCTACTGTTTGAATGACATGGCTCAAGATGATGTAATTATATTGCAAGTGGGTGGGGGTGCGGTGCGGTGTGGTGTCACAGAGTTAAAATAGCACTCACTCGAGTCTGGAATAACCTGGTAGCAAAACACAGGGTCTCCTTTATTTATGGAAGATGTGTGAGACCTGCTGTGTGTGGTAACCGCCAACGGATCTCCGTTACGAGTTAACCACAGCGTACAGAACGAGTTCAGCCTTATCAGCCTCATTGGACAGAGTTCCTCTGAGAGCTGCCTGTGTTCAGTTGTTTGCCCCGTTCAGTGGAGCCACAAGGAGCTGAGCTTTTGCTAACTATAGACAGAGAGCTCCCATTGCATGTTTCCTTTTGGCCTGGGGGCTGCTGTGCAGCCCACGCAAATGTTGATATGGATGGAGCAGTCTGACTGTGCCATGTCTGCACTGTGACGTGTGAAATTTGCCTTTAAAAGTGATTCTCAGACTGCATGACTTTCTCAAAGGGATACTAATAGCCCACCTCTGTGTCGAACTATTTATTTGTGTGTTTTTACCACCTTCAACTGAACTCTACCTGTATTTGCACAAGAGACATTTACTTGTAACGCTTGCTCTTTTTTCTTTTATTCCTGGATCGTGAAACGTGAAACCATTAAGACCTGCAAGATTGTTTGAATTTGAAGCATGAAGCCAAAGCAAAACAAACACATGCATGTGCTTCTTAGTACAGTGTGCCTATGTGGTGAGTATTCAATTCAGCACATGAAACAGCAATGCCTTGCCAACATAAAAACAGTATGAGCCAGAAGCTGTCAAGTGCGGTTGTCAACACCTCTATTTCAGCAGAAATGACAAGCCCCTTAAAACCTAGATGGGTATAAATCAGGAGGCCATTTTGAAACAACAGGCTCATGTTGGATCCTTGTTTAAATTGTGTGTGTGTGTCCACATAAACCCTGCCAGCATGGGATTCCCGACGGGACACATGGGCCTCCCCGTCCTTCCTCTGACAGGCAGCATATTCAATGTCAAACTTTCTAATCGTATGTTTGTTAACTTTCGGGAGTTACGATCCATGGCGTTTTTTCTACCCATGCAGGACGCCATTAAATCTGGGGATCGGCAAAAATAAATCAGTGTCACCTCAAGAATGGTGTTTCTTTTGCAGATATGCTCAAAGCAGAGGCCTAGAAGGATTGGCCTTTTGCTACTACGGTATAAGCACTGCAAGAAAAGACAGCTGCACACCGCTTGAATAAGGGTGCTGAAGTTGGTACTTAAATTACAGATTCCGATTACCTGCTATTTCAATTTGCTACTTCTGTCATCTTCAAAAGAATCTGCTGTATGTTTCAGCATTGAACGCGGAGCTGATCAGACCTGAAATGAATGGTCTTTGAGACCCAGAATATTTAGGAAACCATTTTGTATGTAAGAAACAAAAAAGAAAAGGTTGAATATTATTGTGTACTTTAGAAACGGTGCCAGCATTGGGAGGAGGATGTCATTTGGCAAATCCTCACACAGTTTGCTGGAGTGACCCCTGCACCTGTTGATGAGATAAGCAAAAAACCCAAAATGTATACAAGGCTCAAAGTTGGACTTCTCTGCCAACGCTGAAGGTACTCTAAACCGTAATTAGAATTTTTGAAACATCGTAATTGGTTTTCAAAACCAAAAAGAATTTGAAGGGGCAGATGGAGGCGGGAGTCACACGTGGCCCAATTCATGCAAGAGTGGTTATGATAGTAAACATCAAATATAACCTATAATATGTAAACTATAATAAGTTTGGCTGTAAAATACAGATCATTTTTTGTTGTGATAAGGTGTTTCTGCCAAAAAAAATACATACTTTAAAAGACAATTGATTTCTTGCTATAAGAGGTGAGTAAACTGCCTACAAGTGGTTTATCCAGCCACTCCATCCTTTAGTTCAGGAGGGAAATCAAGCACAACAAAACTTCCGTTCTTTTTCTAAGCCTTGCGACCCTCTTTCATGAATTTCCATCCCCTTCATTCCTTTCACTCCAATGGGACTCTACGGAGGGCCCTTTGTACTTCGTAGATCAGGCTGTGTCCACTACTCCCACTCCTTTCAATGGGGTGTTAGAGGACTGCTAAGGGCTGGAACGACAGTGTTGCCCATGCAAGCAGAACATCCCTCTCTTTTTGTGCAATGGGTTGGTGAGGGGGCAGTGGGGAAGGATGCGGTCAGTCTGCTCCCCGATAATAGAGGGCCGGGCAGCTGCCTTTGGCACAACAAAGGGACTAGTCTCCGGTTAGTCCTGTGTATTTTAGTGTTGGTTTTTCTTTTCTTTTTCTTTCTTTCTTTTTCTTCTATGCCGTGAGACAGGGAGGACAGATCAAATGTGCACAGATGTAGAAATTGAGACATTTCAGCTACCAGCTTTCCTGTCTGCTGTCAGGTTTATACGAAGAATAAAACGTAGAAAGCACAATGTCAATCTCATTTAACACCAGGTGTGACTGCATGTTTTTTTTGGGGTTTTTTTTACAGAAAAGGAAAACTGTCACAAATTTAGTTTTTTCTTTTTTTATTTTCCAATGAAAGGGCTTCATTTTGTGTGTGTGTGTGTGTGTGTGTGTGTGTGTGTGTGTGTGTGTGTGTGTGTGTGTTTCAGATGTGTAATTGAAAGCTTAATTTTCATTGCAAAATGTCTGCACAAAAAGCCCCACTGAGTCAAACAGTTGATGCCTCTGATTTTTTTCTGTACTAGATTGGTTTTGTGCAAAGAAAAAAAATAAATAAATAAACAACTCCTTAGGTTTTTTCCATAGAAACCCATCCTGTCCACCCATGGATATTGATGTTTTTTTTCCTCGCAGGGGTTATGATATGGTGAATCAGAATTCGAAAGCCGGGAACAATACCTGCATTCATGTTTGGGGGCGGTTGAGTGGTTGTGTTTTTTTCTCAGGGTCTTGTCCGTCCCCTTGCTCAAATACTCATTCCTCAAATTAATACAGCAAAAAATTCATATAGGGAAATATTTGATCTGCAGTCATTGCTGATGTTTTGTTGGATCTTTCTGGATTAGTAAAATCAAATCCATGTGTTTATTTATTCATTTCAAATTGCTGTGTTTTTAACAACATCAAAGTCAAGATGATGTGTGCTGTCAATCTATGTGCATGCTTTGAGTGCTTAGAAGAAACTTGTGTGGGTAGGGCACCACAACTTGTTCCAGCCCAAAGGCCTGAATGCCCTGGAATCAGTCTTTGATTCTATTGCACTTAATATCTTACAAGCTTTGCAAAAAATATATGACATTTATGTGAGCGCTGACAGAGGGAAGGGTTCTGCAAAGGCCACATTCATTCTTTTAGCTTTGTTAAAGTGGAACCTTAAGAGAGGAGAAAAAAAAAAAAGAAGTCTGTCACCCTCTCCTCTCCATAACTCTGTTTCTTCTCGCTCCACAGATCAAAGGCCTCGAAAATTGGTGTCCCAAAGATGTACATTGTTAGGATGACAGGGGCCACAATGCGGCAAGAAAGTGTGGTCTATCAGACATGTCAGTCCGCAGAAAGGAGAGGGAGGAGAGGCTGAGAAAGGGTCCCGGGTGTCAATTTAATGCTCCTGACTGTAGGAATCCGAAGCTTTTTAGCTGCAGCCAAGTTGCTTTCTCCTCCTAAGGATTCTTCCAGGGAGCATCTGTGGTCCATGTCTGGTGGGAAATAGTTTCGAGACGTGGCCACAGCAGGGTGCCGGTAGATGTGAGTGAGTCAAAATTTGACTTGACGTTAAAGTCTTTCTTTTTGTTTTGTTTTGTTTTTTTTTTTTTTTCAAAGTGAGCACATTTTGATTTGGAAGATATCAAGAAAAATATTTGTGATTAAGAGAGGAAATTTTAAAATAAAAGTAAGGCTCTTGAAGGACATCGAATCCAGCATTAACATCAGCTGTTAGAATTTAAATCAATAACAAATGCATACATTTTATTTAAATATATTTTCTCACATATTTCTGAATTGTGTAAGCATAAAACTTTTAATACAGTCAGTGTCTTTTGCTCCCTGATTATTTGTCATTTTTGCACATTCTGTCAAGTTAGAAACAAGAAATAAGAGCAGTTATGCAACCAAGCTATACAATATGATTGAAATAGTGATACACTTTTGAAACCTATTGCTAACAAGCTAAGTGTTTATTTTCCCCACAAATAACAAGCTCAACTTTCTACTAAGTTTAACTCTAGCAATAGCACAGTCATTCAACATAAATGTTGGGTATTATCCAAAGTAGTACCCCAGAAATAATGTTATTCTCTCATCAAAAACATACCTGACGTGTTTGCTTGGATTATTGGATTCATGTTTGAGAAATCATTGAGTCTCCCATGGGAAACATTTGAGGGGTGCCTAAATGCTTGGGCTCACAAACACGGCCTATTTTTTGTAGCTCCTTCTTGGAGTTCCAGTTCCCAGCTGAGCTTCCACCTCACACAACTCCCCTCACGTATTATCACTGCATGTGGTTCGATCTTGTACCCAAACTGTTGGAGACTCAAACTACAAACTGGTCGAGAAGTTAATTTAATGACACAAATTGCTGCAGTAACTATGCCATTCTTTTTTGTTAACTGTTTTTTTTTTGTTTTGTTTTGTGTTTTTTTTAAACATACAACATTTTTTGGGGGAATCCAAATCCTCAAAGACGACCTAAACCCACACATAACAGGGAATGATGGAGTAACACAAAGGCCCTCTGTCTATAACTAGTGCTGGTTTCCTACTCATATTTTGTAAGTCATTTAATACCAGTCCCACAATGAAAACTCCTTTTTTTGTGAGAAAAACAAATATTCCAAAGATCACTAGTGAACTACACATAATTAAGCTCACTGCTGACTGCACATTTTAAACTTTAAAAAGAGTTGCTGATTATAGCATTTTAATTACTGTGCAAACAGTGAAAACAAGACTGGCAAAATGTCGCAGAGTTATTGCAGTCACTCAATTTGCAGATCTTTCTGCAGGCTAAGTGCTAGGCTCATGAAATTCCACACATTCTCCCTCAATCCCTCAAGGCCAAGCCAGACTCTTCCCATATCCAAATCTGCCTTGCACATTAATTATGATGTTCAGAAACCCTTGTGAGATCTTCAATGCTGAAGTCAGTTGAGTGGGTAAAGTATCTGTTAACAGATCACCTGTGAGGAAAAAAAATAAAATAAAAAATAAAAACAGTTCAACAAAAGTAGCTCTTTTGAAGTCACACTCTTACCCCTGAAAGATGCCACCAAATGCAGTTGTTCTGCAAATCAGATTATGTGATCAGGCGGGCAAACTTGCAGGACAACCAAGTTGTTTTCAAGTTTTAAAACTAGAAGGTAGATGTTAGGAATAGCTGGTTGTTGCATGGTGTCAAAGGAAACTCAGCGTAAGATGGGAATGATTTGCATTTTCACTTCCAACCAAAAGTTGACTGAGCCTCATTCTTTTAGAGAAACATGTCACTCACTTGTTTTGACATGATATCATCGATATGTTGAAAACCATACAGGCTGGAAGACAAAAAAACAGAGCAGGGCAGTTGTTATCGTCATCATCATATAGTCATCTAATGTCGCTTCATGATAAAGGGGGGAAGAAAAAGAAGGAGATGGGTGGGTGGGGGGGAGGTTGATCTGGATTCTCTGTCATCTCGCAGGCTGCCATGCAGTCGTGATAAATGAACGCACTCTTGCTCCCCCATAGGCTGAGAGCTGCGCCATCATGTCCCCTTCTGTCATAAACAGCGGTGCTTTTACGGCCTCCCTTATAATGTTTTTCTATCGCTCCCAATGCAACCACCCCGCAGCTTTTACGGAAGAGAAGAGAAGAGAAGAGAAGAGAAGAGAAGAGAAGAGAAGAGAAGAGAAGAGAAGAGAAGAGAAGAGAAGAGAAGAGAAGAGGAGTTGCAACAAGGTTGCAACTGCACATAAAGATATTGTAAAAACTGAAAAGTTTGGAAGATGTTTTTTTGTGATGGTTGTGGTGGGGGGGGGTGAAAAATGTGTTGTTCAAAATCAGTAATAAATGCACATATATATGTGGTGATAGGTGACAAAAGCCTAAAAACAATTAACAAACAAAACTAATTAACATAACCTGAAAAAAAGAAATTAACCGGCTGAAAAAGAAGTAAAAATGAAAGTTTTTTTCATCTATATTTATGAGAAAGAGGGTAGGTAAAAGAAAAAAAAGAAAAAAAAAAAAAAAAAAACTAGATTCAGATATGAATATTCATGCAGGCATTTATCAACGTGGATAAATATGAATTTAAAATATCCAAGTCGTGAAAATACGTCATCTCTATGAATGTTTTGTTTTGACTACGTTTCTTCTGTCACGTCACGTCATGATGTGATTTCTGTTCCTCTTCTATTTGTTATAAACCTAAAAAAAATAAATAAATTAAAAAAAAAAAAAAAAACGTACCAGATTGTGATGTTTAGAGCTCAAGGTGCACTTTTGTTGAGTGGTGATCATCTATCATCAGTTGTAAAATCTCAAGCTGTTAATCGGTGTTTATGGAAAAACAGAAGAAACCGCACATGGGAAGAGAGCTACGCTGACCCACAAAACTGATGACAGGGGCACAAAAAAAGTAGGTGTGTAAACCGCTAAAACGCAAAAATAAGTTCTCAATCTGCATTCTCAACTGTTTATGCACATGTTTATTCTGTATATTATTATCATTATTTTTTTTTTAAATCAAGTAGTCCTATATTGTTTTTTTTGTTTGTTTGTTTCTTTCTTTCTTTCTTAGTTACAAAACACCTACATGAACCATGGACCCGCTCAGCGCTTTTGTGTGATGGGGGGAACATCCATCCGCCTTAAATGGGACGTGTCGCGGGCCGCGCATGTCCCCAAGCACAAAAGACGATTGTGATTTAGACAAACATTGGGGTGGGAAGCATAAAGGCAAAGGTCAAGTCCTCTTTCAGTTCAAGTGTGCTGCGATTCACCTACAACACAACGGGCACAAAGAGTTGCTGCTTTACCTCCGTTTCCAAAAGGGCGGTGTGATTATACCCGCCTCACGCAGGAGAAGGAGGAGGGGGAGGAGGAGGACGCATCTCTGCACCTAATTCAGATGAAAATTAGCGGAGGAAACATCCACGCTGACTGCGGGCGTAAACGGCGTGGCAACCCGACTTCCTCGTCCAATAGGAAACTTCTTATAATTGTCTTTACACGCATTAATGGTAAAACGAATTTTTTTTAAAAAAAGATCCATTGTTCTACAATTTGGACATTTGATCTGAATTGTCTTTCGCGTCCTTATTGCCGTACTGAATTATTTCCAGAACAGAGGGATTAGAAGAATAAGCAGTGTTAATTGCGCGGCAGGTATAACGAGCAGGTCTAATCCCTCTTTCTCCCCCCTCTTTCTATTGAGTTTTTGTGGGCTTAATGAGTGGCAGGTAGGGCTGCTTCCTGCTTTCTCACATGCTCAAATAGGCCTCTCGCTGCTTGGAGTCCTGGACCCTGGCTGCGTACAGGAAACAATTGATTTTGAGCATAAAGTTAATTATGCCTGGAAATTAGACAGCTCTAGCGTCTGGGAAGGGACAGAGAGGAAAAAAGGAAATAAGAGAGACAGGGACTCGCTCTCAGCTACCATACAGCAATACTTACCCTCTGTGCGCTTCATCTGTTTGCTTTGGTT
>NW_006800010.1:530243-552072 GCF_000485575.1 Poecilia formosa | reverse complement strand
TATATATATAGTAATTTTATTTAAAAAAAATACTAAAAGAGAGAATCCTTCAAGCTTTGGTCCTGGTCTGGTCTGAACAGTTTCCTTGACCACACAAATCAGAGTATGAAGATAGCGCGTAAGCTCAAAGAATGGCACAGTGGTGGGTTTATTATTGGAAGCAAGTGCGAAGGGGAGAGGGAGGGAATAGAAGAAAAAAAAAACGAATCTTATTGAAACTTTTTTTTTTCTTTTGTTGAACTGACTCATGGACAAGGAGGATAAGCCTTACAGAGCGCGAATAAAATTAGAGGGAAGTTCTCCTTTGTGTCAGGATCAAGTGTTCTGTAGTTCAAAAGATTCTCCAAGAGCAAGTTGTCATAATAATAATAATAATAATAATAATAATAATAATAATAATAATAATAATAATAATAATCTACACATATTATTGTAACGTATTTAAATCACAAAAATAACTTTAAAAAAAAAGATTGAATATTACTTAATTGACATTGATTCCATTACCAGACGCGGAGTCGTTTGTTTCAATATTGCGCGTCTCCAAATGATTGACAAGGTAATAAACGCGTCATGCTGCTGCCGAGACATTTGCATTGGACATTGAAAGGGGAGGGGGATATGACAACCTTGACACGCTGGGGATTTGCTCTGTCAAATAAACACGTCTCCAAGGATCCATATTTGTCGCAGTGACAATGAAGTCAACATTCTAGATTATTATTATTTATTAATTTATTTGTTATTGTAAGTTACTTTTAGCTTTTTGTATCTTGTTTTGCTTTTTCAGGTTCTTTTTTTTTTCTTTTCTTTTTTTTTTTACATTTTTGTTCGAAAGTTTTAAGCCGTTTTGCAATGATAATAAAACTACTCAATCAGTAAATAAAAAGAAAACATGGCCAGAGTGGAAATTAACTTCACGTTGGTGACAATTCTCCATAATTGGTGTCTTCCCTCTTTGCATCCTTTACACCTCCTCTTCCTCTCCTGCCCTTTTCTTCCTCAGTCCAAGAAGTGCCTCTTGACGCTGCTGTAGTGGTCACCCAAGCCGAGCGTGACAGCATTTGCTTCGATAACATTTTGCGCCTAGTTTGGACTTAAAGTGCCGTAAGGGCTGGTTAAAAAAAAAAAAAAAGAAAGAAAGAAAGAAAAAGAAAAATACCCGAACGAATAAAAAGAACAAGTAATTTCAATTTTTTGCCACTTTAAAGAAAGCAATAATGTGCATCCAGATGCTTTTTTGGGGGGTGGCGGGGGGGGGGAGAGTGTGAAAAAAAATTGTCTTACAAACGTTTAGCACTTTTATAGGCTATTGGTATTATAGATGGAGGTCATTTGGTTTCCCACGGCGGGCCCACCTACAGCAGGTGATCCTCATGTCGCAACGTGTCAGCGGTGGCCTGACATAACTATAATAATAGTTAATAGAGCGTGATGTAGGGAGTGGTATTAAAAACTCAACAAAGACATGTCACGAAGCAAAAGAAGAGAAGGGTGGGGGAAAAAAGTCTATGTCTTCATTAGCTGCATCTCCAAGGACCGTCGAACATTTCATTAGTGTGTAATTTATGAATGTTTGACAAATATTAAAGAGTATGTAAATACGAGAGAGGCGTAATGTCTTTCCTGCGGGAGATGGCGAAATGACCCAAACTCTTTTGATGCTGCTAGAGTGATCACGGGCATTATACTGCTACTCAAACTGTGCGTTTGCGCGTCTGTTTGTGCGCAGTTTTCCCCATCCGACGTGTGAAATAGTGCAGATAAAGCAATGATTCATAATGCTGGCAGCATTTGCATCTCCTAATACTGCGTGTTATTTTGATATATGATGATGTACTGTCTCTTTTATCGAGTGTGTGAACGCACTTTGGCCATTATGACTCTGACTAAATCAGTAGGAGGGATCTTTCCTCCCCTCCTTTTTTTTTGTCCTTAAAACGGCCCATTTCCCTGTTTGTGAAGCACTTCCAGTACGAAGCGAGGCAATGTTGTATTCTTGTTTTTATTTTACCAGCGTTCTGGCTTTCACCATTTCCTTAAGCTGGATTTGTGCGTCCCGAACATGGAAAATATGAAATATGACGCATGTATCGACTGAGTAAATCTGCTTTCAGAGCCTGGTTTTACTTTTCTTTTATATTATTTTCGAAGACATAAACCCAACTAAGTATAATGAAACCAAACGTTTGCATGACAAAAAAAATAAATAAATAAATAAAAAAAGCTCCAGAGGGGGAAAAAGTCCTCATAGATCGGATTAGTTTACTTTATAATCGCAAGACTTGGTCAAACATCGGTCAGGACATGTTTTCTGTTATTTCTATGTAGAACTGTGATTTGAGTAAAAAGTTTTCACGGCTTCTCTAGGCCCGTAATGAAGCTGCAAAAACAGTTTCCTAAGAAATCAAATTCGTATAACCACAAGAGCCGGAGTAAAATTTGGCTGAAAAAGAGAAAAGGCAACGTCACCTTTCATCTAAATAAGTTCAAAACGGATCTGAGATACGAAAACGTGTCAACAGAAATGTAAACGTATTTATATAGTAATAAGCATTGTTACTTTTTTAAAGCCTAAAAAAGTGAAAATGTGGTTAAGAAGATATTTAAACAAGTCTGCCAAGTTCTAATTTTAAATGGAAACTGTGTATAGCAAATGCTCTTTTCTCTTAAAAAAAAAAAAAACTGGATACACAGAGAAAAGTACAACGCAGGAGGAAGTCAAAAACATAGACTCGGTTAAATTCAGTTTGATTCATTTTTCAGGACCAATTTGTCAGTGTTCTAAAAATGCAAAAAACATGTGGCAAAAAGTTAAATGGGAAAGTTGCTGTCATTTCAATTTTTTTACTAAAAAAAAAAAAATGTCATTTGTGGCCATGTGATTGTAAGGTGTATCTGTTTTAATTCATTTATTTTCGTCTATAAGCACTTAATTACAACAAACACCTATTTAAGTCCAATAGAGAAGTGAACGGGGAAAAAATATTTACATTTGATCGTAATCCATGTTCGGTTATATTGCCATGAAAACTACTTACAGTCCCCATTTGATTAAAAAAGGCTTCCTTCTAGGTTGATAGTTAAAAAGTGAAAGTTCAAAGAACACTTAAAGGCGTCTATTAATCTTTAACTGTGCTTCAGAGGTTGCTGGGTTGGTCACATTGGCTAAAAAACAAAAACAATAAAAAAACCTGACAGCTTCGGTTTATATTCTCAACTCTTCTCTGACCTCGATAAATACAGAGACTGGGAGACATGAAACAGCCTGAATAAATACATCCGTAGACGTCAACTCTATTTTTTTTTAACGCATTACTCTTCATATTTGTTCCTACCTAACGCACGCATTCTGACTGAATAGACCCCAGCGACATTTGAACTAAATGTCTATCCAGTTGAGGCAACAAGTTCTCCTCCTCACGCATGTGTAAAATCTGCTTGTTGAAGGAGGAGGGGAGAGGGGCGCGTGAGGGGGTGGGGGGCATAATACAAGTCATCACACGGCTCCTGCTAACTAGATAGTCCTCAACTCAGAACTGCCGCACCAAATGAGAGATCTCAGATCAAAAGAGAGCAAATAAGCGGGTCGCCCGATTCACTCACGCAGCTGCATTGAGAGCAGGGCCAACAGGCGTATCACGGTCTGAAAGGGAGCCGCTATTCAGGCTGCAGGTGTGAAGTATGTGGCACATTCTGCCATATAATGTGGAGGGTTGTTAGAAATCCGTGTTCGAGCCCTATATATACGGGGTGCTGGATGCTGGATAGCACAGAGGGGTGATTCACACTGATGGAGTTCCTAAAATTTGCACAAGAATGTAGAAAAGTAGAAGCAATAAATTATATATGTATATAGTGACGTGTGTATTTGGACTGCTCTTTACAAAAGCGATTCCAGCCTGCTCACTGTGTTGTGTTGTTGTTTGTTTGTTTGCTTTTTCTTATTCTTTAATGCACACCAAATACAGTTAATTCGGCTTGAATGGCAGTCATAAATCTTTATCACAGAAGCCCGTGCTGGCCAATATATCACAGTCAGCGTGATCGCGCGGCATCCCCTTTGGAAACTTAACCTTGGATGGTATCCGGGTGAAATATTTAATATTCGTGACAGGCTTTATGGTTGTGTTTAACTTATGCGCGGTGCGCGGTTTGGCTTTTGACCTCGCCTCTGCGTATTCCATCGAGGTCCTGTAATTAAAAAGTGACCCGAATTTACGCAAACGGGGACGTGGCTATTTATGTAATAATTCTAATTAATCTCATTGATCAAGTGAAGCCATGTTTTCTTCTTCTTCCTTTCTCAGATTACTATGCCACCTGCCCTTCAGCCTTGCCTGTTCATTCCCATTACCATGCCAATTCCGGCCACTTCATTCCTGATAATTGTGACCTGGCTGGTGCTAGAAGTGCTGATGGTTTAGTGTTGGAGTTGGGTATAGGCGTGGAGTACAAGAGGGAGGTGGAAAGCGGTGTGTGTGCGTGTGTGTGCAAAGGGGGTATTAAGAGGGGGTGGGGGGATCCTTTTTACTCCAAGACTGCTAATCCCCCTATTAAAGGGGCTTTGTTCAATAACGCCGGACAGTTTCCGGAAGTCGGATTACCGCCTCCATTATTTTATAAAGAAATGATATTTCACACTCAAATGAAACCTTGTGTTGGACGCAGCCGTGGCGGTGACATTCTCTAGCAAGAAATTAAATAGATTCATTTTCTTTTGCTTTTGTAACGCTTTGGAAGTTGAGAACCTCCCATCTCTTTTCAGATCCTCGAACAACGGTAATTAATGTGGATATGTATTTCCGGTGAAACTGCCCTTCGGCCACTGGTTGCCAGGGTCTGTTCTTGGTCACAAGGGTCTCTATTGCTCACATACGCACACACACGCAAACACACGCACACACCTGTTCTTGATTCTTCACCCTTAGGTTGTTCTCAGATCAAAGGTCCCCAACAGAATCAGTGCGTAAAGACGATCATATTTGCCTTAACTGGTAACTCATCCTTCCTACAAATTCAAACCATCAGTTTATACCCACGTGTTTCAAAGATTTGCACACTATTAATTTGCTCACTCAAAAACCCATTGATCACAAATCATCCAGATAACCCTCAAGAAATATAACTTTAATATGTCAATTTGTTTTTAAATATTATCTGGATTAACTGAATTTGATTAGTAACGCATGTTTGGTTATGTATTTAAATAATTAGAAAAAAAACTGAGCTGTTTTACTTATTATGTCATAATGAATAGTGAATACATTTATGATGATGTATTTATGTTAACATACCTAATTTCAAAAACAATATGCATATGACTCTTTTGATTATTTTTTATGTAATAAAACTGTATATCTTACACTTTCACTATCATAGGTTATTAAAATAATGCAGCTTTCAAACTTAACTGGCTTGTTATAAAAAAAAAAAGAGATTTTTAAAAACCTCGCTGGGGTTTGTCTTGGATCAGTACCATATTTGACACGTTAGGCATTTAAGGCCATGTTTTTATTTACATTACACATGGAAAAACCGTAAATATTAATTGGATGCAAATAATAAGACTGTATTTCAATAATGTTGAATTTCTCTGTTTTGCATCAAAATTGACACCTTCGCCAATAATGGTGACGTAATTGTCCTATTTTCCCAGCCAAAAGAATTTGAAGTACAATTTTATATTTCCATATGGCGGAAATTCACAAAACGAAAGATAGCTAATAGGCTCCTCTGATCGATAAGATACAAGTTCATCGCCTTTTCAGAAAATATGGCTGTTAGTTTTGCAGCACAACAAGATCTGTATAGAAGCTGCGTCCATCCGTTCCAGACAGCAGACTTTAAGGGACAGTAGCAACTTTGTCAAAGCAACTCTCGATTGGTGTTGTATGGTTAATAAGCATAAAGGTCACCAAGCGACTGCAGTACACACACTAACAAACGTGCAAAAACAATGCTCTGTCTAACTGTAGTTCCCGCTGTCAAAGTAAAAAAAAAAAAAAATAATAATAATAATTTTATTCAAACTTCAAAACCGAATCCGAAAAAAAATAAAAAAAAGTTTTCCATATCTAATTGTCAGTCACTCATTGCTTTATCCAAGCTCGCCCTCTTACTTATTTTCTAACCAAACAACCTTTTTCTTTTTTAAACGTCGCACATTCTTTTCTATTTTGATTCTCAGAGTTGAAATAGAGAGAGAGAGGATCCCAGCAAATCGGCGACAAAAGGCTTTCCGTGTCATCAACGTCGTTCAGACGACCCAGAAAGAATCCCTCTGATACTAACTCCCCACTTCAAAGAATCGCTTTCAATTGAGATCCAACTCTCTCTCTCTCTCTCTCTCTCTCTCTCTCTCTCTGTCTCTTTCTTTCTTTTGGCGCAAGCGACAGGAGCTGGTGCAGGGAGAGAGGCATCCTCCTCCTCCTCCTGCTCTTCTTTTGAACTGCTTTCCGTCATGAACTTAACCAAACTCTGTAAAAGTATCAGTATTGCCGTTCCCCCTCCGTCTCCCCCCGTCCCTCTTCTGGTTATGTCAAGGCCAGAGTGAAACTCTATACGCCGCAAGAAGTTTTCCAGTCCAAAACAGCTGAGTCCTTCTTCGACCTACTTTCGCTACAATTGAAAGAAAGTGAAAATATCCCTTTCGCGCTTCTTTTGTAGGCGATAATTAACTTCCCTCCTTGCAATTAAAACGCGTCGTTATGGATAATGTATAGACGCAGAAATATGAGTGTCTTCTTTGAGCCTCGTTTTGCAAAAAAAGTCCATTACGGTGACAAACAACTGCGTTTCAGCGGCCACTCCTTTGATTTTTCCTAAAGTAGGCCTTAAGCAAAAGAATATATTTTTTTCCCCCTTTTCTTTTTTGCCGCTCTGGTCTGCAGCATAAAGGACGTAGATTACCGTTTCCTACCCCATGGGTAGCAAATATTACATTCTTTGGAGCCAGCTTTTGAGTCCTTGGGACCTGGCCCCATATCATTTGAGTTTGACTTGGCTATTGCTATAGAAATCTTAATTCACCATGAGGATTCACCGTTGTGCAAAAAAGAAAAAAAATGGTTTCTTTGTGCAAAATGGCTCTTTGAAGTCTGGATCCGAATATTGTAGCCTTTCATCAAACTCGCAGCCCACAGTCTGGGCCAAAGCAAAGCTGAGCTGAGTAAGTAAGATTTAACACGAGTGGAGCATAATGCACAATACTTTCCCTCTTCAGCTGGTAAATAAAAATTAAAACTGCAATAGTAATTGTTGGTGTTTCGTGGGTTCAAAGACTTGATGAAAGATCTGTGTTGGAAAAATAATTCGGGGGAAAAAATATATTAATGCACATGTAAAAATTCTATTTAACGAAGTATTGGGACAGCAAAAATGTTAACGATTTTTGTCCATATGTTGGAAAAAAAATATTTCCCACAGATCTGCGTTGCTCAAAATTGTTTCACTTTCGTACAAGATTTATTCCAAATGCTCACAAAATACAAGGCAGTTCGGTACGCATTTAGTGCTCGATTTTAAGATAAAACAAAAATAAATTTAAAAACAGACATTGATACAAAAAATCACCAGATTTCTTTCTTTCTTTTTTTTTTTTTTACTTTGATAAAACATTTATAATTGACGTCATATACGAAATACTGTAAGCTTATGAAACAGCTGGGGTGGTGGGGGGGAAGGATTTTCTCCCTTTTTTTTTTGCACAAATCCATTGCAAATAAAATAAAATAATACAAAAAGATGTAAACCGCTCCTTACAAATCTAGTCAACATCCAAACACATTGAAACTTGTACAAAATTTACAAATGTACAATTCTGCTCCGGTTTTGAAAACATGCACTTTGGTTCGATCGTACAAAATACCTCCATATGCGATTGAAAAATAAATAAAAAAATCATACTGAAGGCAGAAGGGATTTTTTTTGTTTGTCTGTTTTTTTTTTGTTTTTTTTTTTGGTTACAAAAGAAAAAAAGTTGCACACCATCATGCCTTACAGCCTACAATAATGTACGACATAGTCTAATGAGATTTACACGACTCTCTCCACAAGTGGAACAGTTCGCAGGAGAAGCACCCATCCATCAGTTTTGGATCAACTTCATAATAATAATAATAATAATAATAATAATAATAATAATAATAATAATAAAATATATGCTCCTGTTACTTGAAAGCACGTCTGGAAAGATTGCGCATTATCCGTCCAGTGCAGTTAAGTGCGTCTCTTGGCTCTGAGTACCAGTTTTGGCTTATCCAAAACAAAACAAGGGTTTGGGGGTGGGGGGTGTAGTGGGGGGTGGGGAGCGGTGGTAGCGGACCAGAAGGCCCTCACAGGTATATAGGCACTAAAGCCAAACCATTTTAGAAGTTGAGTGTTTGGAAATAAGTGCTGGCGAGGAATTCAAAACGCGTCCCTTGGTTGGGGGTTCCTGTAAGCAGGTTCCTCCGAAGGGTCGGGCGTGGAGTGGCCGCTGGGTGGTGTCTGGCCACCGCTAGCACCTGAGCTGTGGCACACGTACCACTCGCTTAAATTGGCTGGCTGCTGCTGCTGCTGCTGCTGCTGCTGCTGCTGCTGAGATGCCCCCACCGGCGGCTCTGACACCACCGACGGTCCCCCGGCTGGCTCCCGACCCAAGTCCGAAGACGGGGACACCAGAGAGGGAGTGGACGACTCATAGCCCGAGCTGGGCGGGGGGGACTTGCAGTGCACCTTCATGTGCTTCCGCAGGGAGCTGGGGTGCGTGTAGGACTTGTCGCAGCCCCGAACTTTGCAGTTGTAGGGCTTGTCGCTGGTGTGCACGTGGGAATGCTTCTTCCTGTCGCTACTGTTGGCGAAGCGTCGGTCGCAGCCGTCGAATTCACACTTAAAGGGTTTCTCGCCTGTTTGCAGCGTGGAGACACAATAAGACATAGAATGCATTAAATATTTGACGTTGCCCATTAACCCGTATTGATTCCTGTGGCTAAATGCAAGCGTTCATTTGTTTGCTCAAGATGAGAGACTTAAGTATTCTGCTGAGCGTCCATATATAGGTAACGTTTTACCAGTTGGCATTAATTGCGTTTGACTGCACCGTGTTATATTTACAGCTGAATCTGACCATTTGATCGGTCTGTGTTGGTATGTAATGGACTGCATAATCAGTCAAAAGTCGTACCATTAGAAACTATGAATAGGTAGGTTGTCGACATTTTTAGTTAAGTCTTTAGTTGTTTTCGAATGCATTTTGTGGACATCATACTTCAAGATTAATTACATTTTTTTTCCTGTATACCTGGAAAGGAATTCGACCTACTTATATAGCAAAATAAGAGTGCATGTTTTGAATTGTAACTGGATTAATTCTAAGCTTGCATTTTTTGGTTCTAATATATATATAAGATAATCAACTGATTTTTTTTTTTTTGTTGACTTATTCTTTGCTTACATTGGGGTAAAAAAAAAAAAATAACAGCCAATTACTATTACCTTCAAAAGCAATATGAATACGTGAAGTTGACTTTTTTTGGGTTGATGCATTTGGGGAAATGTCCATTATTTATTTATTTATTTATTTATTTATTTACTTATTGCAAGGTTTTCATTGCAAATCTAAATTTTCTAACATTTACGTCTATTAACCATGTCCATATTTTCATTGTCTAAAGTTTTCTGGAGATGTGAGGTTTTTATTTTTACTTTTTAAACGGGGCTCCTGCGCCCCTGCTGTCCTCTGTCTTTACCTGGCCACCGTCGACTTACACCTGACTGAAAACGCTGATAAATATTAAGAACAGCACAATATCCTCAGGATATTGATTGGTAGCACAGGCTGCAGGATTCTATTCCAGCCCCTCAAATATGGACTGAATATAAATTGGCTTTATTATTATTATTATTATTATTGAGTATTTCTGATTAAATATGAGAGAAAAGTGAGGAAGAAAGAGGTGGGAAAAAAAGACAATCTGAATAAATTAGACGGAAATCATCCACCGCTGAGTTTTTTCTTCTTCTCCTCCTCCGATTAAAGCTTTTGAGAATATGTAATTGCCTCTGTCTAATTACACTTGCGGGTTGAATATCAATTTGACCTTCAGCTGTTGGGTTGAGAGAGCCAATCAAGGATATTAGTGTAGTACAAGAAACCGTTCGAGGAAACAGACCCCAGGGGCAGACCCTAGTCATAACCACACTTTCAGCTTGGGTTTTAAACATGATACCAAAAAGACCAGGCCCCTCGGGAGTCAACACACAGAAATAATTCAACAGATTTGTACTTAGGTAATGTGAGCAAATGATATGAATAATACATTGGGGGAGTGTGTGTGTGTGTGGGGGGGGGGGTGCAGAAATGGAGCAGAAGAAGGAGGGGTGGTGTGCATGTGTGTGTGAGTGTGTGTATGTGTGGAGGGGGCTGGGGGGGAGGGGGTGCTGTAGTCACTGTAATCATTTACAAGTCTGACTCGACATTTTGAGGCCTTTATTTTCCTTCTGGCTCACAGAGGCAGGCAGCCATATTGACCCATTAGATTTTTTTTTTAATTTTTATTATGCTACATCTGCGCAGCACACACACAAGTCAGTATGCAAACTCCTTATATACTAGTATACTCTGATCTGATCTGCACAAGTCAACTTGTTGCATTTGCCTTTGCAAACCTCTGTTTGAAACAGTTCTTCATCACACACAGATGCAGTGCAGTAGATTAAGGCAGAAACAAAACAAAACAAAACAAAACAAACAACTGCTCTAGTGACTGAATGCAAATCACTCCAAAATCCGCCATGTAATTAAAAAGCAGTCGTCAAAACAAGTGGAAAAAAGAACAAAACATTTTAATAAAGAAACATCACCGTATCAGGTATTGCGAAAGATGCAACTCTCTCCAACTTTTGCTATCCAGTCATGGTTTGGCACACACTGAGCTGCTCACACAAGACGTGACGTGGGCCTCCAGCTTTTGTACCGCGGTGTAAACAAGAGGTTTGAACCGTCAAACGCCTGAGTGAGCTGTATCATAATCCCCCCACCCCCCTCCAAATCCGTCCTTTGAGAAACTTTGCAATACACTCGTATAACAGGTGCCTGTTGCGTGCTGGTTAAAGCAGCACTTTCGAACTTTTAAAATCGGGACAAATTTGAAAATATTGCGAAAATTGTTTTAGAGGTTAATAATTTATTCATGCAACTTGATTTTACTCCATGCATTAAAAAAACAAACAAACAAACAAACAAAAAACAAACAAACAAAAAAAACCCTCCAAAGCATTTTACTTGTATGCATCCCCCCCCATCCCCCCCACTCACCTGTGTGTGTCCTTTTATGGATTTTTAGATTCTCGGATCTTGCAAACACTTTACCGCAGCCGGGGAAGGGGCAGGGGAACGGCTTCTCACCGGTGTGTACTCGAATGTGATTCACCAGTTTGTATTTCGCCTTAAACGGCTTGCCTTCCCTCGGACACTCTTCCCAAAAGCATATGTGGTTCGCCTGCTCCGGTCCTCCGACGTGCTCCACCGTCACATGCGTGACGAGTTCGTGCATGGTGCTGTAAGTTTTAGAGCAGAGTTTCTTGGGCGAGTGCTCCGGCTCCAGCCACTTGCAAATCAGCTCTTGCTTTATCGGCTGCCTCATGTAGCGGAAAAAAGCCCCCGGTCCTCCGTGGTGGTGGTGGGGATGGTGCGGGTGGTGGTGGTGGTGGTGGTGAGCGCCGAGATTCATGTTTAGATTCAGACCGCCGTAGCCGTGCAGAGGCGAGGCGGAGAAGGGATCAGCCCTGGAGCTTGCTACTTGACTCAAGTGATCAGACCGAACGTACATTTCTCCAGGTAGTCCTAACCTTATTTGTCCATTCAGCGACTGGCCACCCGGTGATCCGCTGGAAGGCTGCTCGTGGTGGAGTCCGGAGAAGAGGGTGGTGTGGTTCCCTGCGTCAGGGTGGTGACCATAGTGTCCGGGATAGCTACCTGTTGTTGAGACAAACATTCCGTGGTGAGACGCTGGACCAGCAGTCTGGTCGGTCAGTACCGGCATGGCTTGAGCCGTCAGATCTCTCCGGATGAGGAAATCCCTACCTGCGGATAGAGCCTGGGCAGTATGGGGCATAGAATAAGGGACCGACGTCGGCTGAACCGGGCCAAAAGCTCCCGTTTGACTGGAGACCACTTCACTGTGGCCTGCCATATGATGATTGTGGTGGTGGTGATGGTGGTGGGGATAATGATGGGCTGGGCTGATTTTGAGGGCCGCGGAGTGCCCCATGTGTTCTGGCCCGAATGGACTCGGCCCCAGGCGGGGTTCCGCAGTAATCTCCCCAGGGTGCGAGTGAGCCATTGAGTGTGGATGGCTGCCGAACCCCGGGAAGCCTGTCACGCTCTGAGGGGTATGGTGGTGATGATGGTGATGGTGGTGAGCCCCTGCCAAGTCAACTAATCTCAGCGCCGTGTTCCGTTTGGAAAACGCAGGGTCCATCACGGGGCTTCCCAAAGCATCCACGCTCATTACTTCCTAATTTTAGAATAACTTGACAGCAGGCAAAATAATAATGATGATGGCAAATATATTTTAATCGCAATGAAAAAAAAAATAAAGGAAAAAAAAAAACTTTATAAAGTTAAGTCTATCTGCAGACAACATGGAATCCCATTCGGTTGAGAGGCAGCAGCAGGACGCTTTGATACTGAATAGAGATTCATGGTAGGCGCTGCAGCCCGTGGAGCCAAACAATCACCCCGCGCTCTAATTGGTCAGAGCTCTGTGATTGACGTCACCAGTGACAGTTCCCAACGTGATGAAAAATGTCTTAGTGACAGCGAGCAGCCAGTGCGCATGCGTTGTGCTGGAGGCAGCGCTTGCGAAAAAAATAGTTATGCAAAGGTTATTATAGAATATAACTATTAAAAAGTTTATCCGGATATTCGGTGTCCTTTTATATTGAGGCAGCAAACAAAGACTGAAGCGAAAGGATACACCCTCAACCCTCCTATTTCTTTCCGCGGCTACATGAAAGAGCGTGCATGTTGACGTATATATTTATAAAATTATGTAGATCATAAATAATGCAGTGATATCTTCATTTTGAACCGCAACGCGCGCAGCCCCAACTATACGCGCAAATTACGCACAATTTTACGCACGTAAAATGATCGCTGATAGTAGTGGAGGGGGAGAAAAAAAAAAAAAGTTGTGCAAAGAATCGCACCGCGTGTCGAGCTTTAAAATAGACCGAAGCAAAAAATAGTTAATAAGCGCTTTGGAGGAAGCTTCGTATTAAAAAATATGCAGCCGCCCCTGCTCTGCAGCGTCTGCAGCGGAGTTGGCTCGCCGCTGTAGCCCCAGGGAGATCCGGATCCGTGTCTGTGTGTGTTCAGCGGCTGAACCATTCGGGCGACCCGCGGTCATGCTCCCGGAGAGGATGAAAAATGTAATGGACGGGACCTGTTGTTATGATTCGGAGCGATTTTTTTCCCCCCTTTGCGTTAGACCTAAGGACGGCAGCAGATGAGGGTCACAGGAGGTGGTTCCGTCGAAGACTTTAATTCCAAAATAAAACGAGTGTGTGCTGTGAGTACCCCAGAGAATAACATTCTCTTATATAACAATTCTGATTTGATCTGAATACTGAAAGGAAAAAAAAATGCTTGGGTATTTTCTTTTAGCAACCTTTGCCGACGTTCTATTTTAATTCGCTGACGAATGTGATCGTTTAAAAAAGTTAATATAACAATTAGCAGATATTGCATGGTTAGACATTTATGAAACAATGTTGCAGAATCAATAATTCCCTGGGCGGTGAAATGTGGATCCCCCCCCTCTTCTTATCAAGACCAAAACTTCCATCACTTCTCTGCTTTATAAGTTTTTAATCTGCTTGTTTTCTTAAAAAAATAAAATAAAACTGTTCGAACACCTCACGTTTTTCAACGTTTGGACTGTATTATTTGTTTAATATTTATGATAAGAACTCAAAAATTAAGAAGAAATGCGCTTTTAAAAGTTTTTATATAGGGAACATGTCGCGTTGGTGTTAACTTTAACTGTATATGATTTTGAGAAAGTTATACTTTAAGACTAGTGAGCATTAATTTAATCTCATTGCTTTTCTTTTATGTTTGTGCTAAAAAAATAAAAAAAAGAGGTCCAAATGATGGCAGGAGCGTTTAGGTGACTTTCCGTTTTGGATACTTGAAAAAAAGTAATCGTATAAAATTAATTTAATGCACTTGCCTGGTTGATTATCATTTCTTATTACTTCAAATGAAAGACAAAACTGCCCCGTTATTTTACATTTGCCACGAATTGATCTGTCAGTCCCTTCGCTGACAGCATCGTGTTAGATCATAAGTCAATATTTGGAGACGTGGTGGATCCCGAAGACGTTTATTAAAAGGCCTTTACGCGCGACCGACTCACAGCTGCAGAATTCAAAGAGGGGCATCACAGCAACAGTGAGCAGTGTAATGCAAAACTTGGTCGGCAAGGGGCTATTTCTGATCCAAGTTGAGCATGCACTCACTCAATGAGTCACCGAGTAGCTCTTGGCGACATGTAGGCAGGAAAGCTGCGCAGGATCATAAACAGAAACGCCGCATATTGCAGCGACATCTCATAAAGTGGTGTTGGCCTTAAATCTGCTGTAAATCCGTGACAATAAACATGGTGGTGACATTTAAATTCTGCGCATTCTAGTCACTGCACTAGACAAGAATCGCTCTTTTAATTATGCAACATAATTTGCACTTTAAAATTAGGTCTCTTATTCATTTGAACAACTTTTGCTCAACATTTTTTTTTTCGTCGCCCAGACTTATGTTTATTCTCACTTGTTGCTCATTACCTGCTGTTGTGACACTTGCACGTTTTATGTCAAAGGAGATCCCTTTGAATTGTGCAATGCATATTAAGTTCATACCGAAAGCCCCCAAAACCTCAAATCTCTACTCCTGAACTTTTACTGTTTCCTCATAGCATGTTGTCTTTGTTTGCGTATTCATACCAAATCTTTTCCTCTTGGGTTTCTAAGAGTGATTTCGAAAAGCAGCGTTCAGATTCTACAACCCAATTCGAGTGACCCATTATGGCCTGGTCTGGGTTGTTTCTTTTGGCTTTAACCACCAGCACCCGGATGCTCCTGCAGAGAGAACACCGCAAATCCCACTTGATAACTTCGACAACCCCATGGACTATATGCACCACTGGCCTGCAAAGAAGGGGCCATGTTGCTCTACCGCAAGCAGGCGAATCGCGATGGACGCATTAGGGATCGTGGTTGTAGGTCCAAGTTAAACACTAACGTGGAAACCGAAATCACAGATGTTCCACAATTTAGACAGGCAAATAAGGTATTCAGAGTTTGATATCCTCTGAGGTAAAGTGATAATTTCTTAATAAAACAAAATTCAGAAGGACGAGACTCCCTGTTGGTCTTTAGAGAAACATACTTGAAATGAAAAAGTCTCCGATTTTCCTCCACAACTAAAGAGCTTCTACCTGAGAACAAACACTACCCTGACCACTAGAAGCCCATTCTGTCCTTTTTTTTTTTTTTTTTTTAGGAAATATTAGACGGACAGACTTGGCAATCTAAAGTCCCTTCGTCAATGTTCTTAATTGAACTAAATGTTTCCAATTACGCATCGAAGGGCTGCTCTTCCCAATTTAATGTGGTTGACAAAGAAAATTTAACACTTTATGGTCATCACATATTTTCTTTATGTTCTGAGGTAATATTTGTTTCCCCCCCTACTATTTAGCCGTTTAACTAAATTCCCAGTCAGCAATCTGAAAATATCTGCGACTGATGATGTCAAGAGACATGGACGTGCGGGCCACAGCATGGTGGATTGTTATTTGGTGAGTGCATGTTATTGGGGAGCACCAATGAACGAGCAGCTGCAGCTCCCACGTGACCGCCCCCTCTCCTCTCCCATTCATCAGGGCTGGACTGTGTTGTCTTTTCAATTCATTTATCTGCAGGAATGATTGCGACTATCAGTCTAGAGCTCACCGTCTGACTGAGGAGGTGAAAGTTGCGCCACAGGAAGATAAACCGCAAAAAGACAATATTGCATGTAGTAAATACATGGTTTTTTTGCGTACGCATCGTATGAGCGGTGCAGGGGAATTCCTTCCGTCGTGAACGAAAAAAAAAAGTAAACAGAGAATTCGTTGGATTCGAGTTCAGAAGAGATAAGCTGCAGAGAGAGAGGAGGAGGAAGAATATCTGCGCGTGTTTTCTTTGAGTTCTGCGCTCAGTCGTCTCGAAGAGTCAAGACTGAAGATGCTCTTGGACGCAGGACCGCAGTATCCCACCATAGGAGTCACTACTTTCGGCTCCTCTCGGCATCACTCAACAGGAGAGGTGGCGGAGCGGGAAGTGGCGCTGGGGATCAACCCTTTCGCGGACGGCATGGGCGCCTTCAAGATCAACCACAGCTCCCACGACATCAGCTCCGGGCAGACAGCGTTCTCATCCCAGGCTCCCGGCTATGCAGCGGCGGCCGCCCTGGGACACCACCATCACCCGACCCACGTTGGCTCCTACTCCACGGCGGCGTTCAACTCCACCAGGGACTTTCTCTTCAGAAATCGGGGTTTCGGGGACGCGGCTGGGGCGCAGCACAGCCTGTTTGCCTCCGGCAGCTTCGGGGGGCCGCACGGACATTCGGAAGCGGCGGGGCACCTGCTCTTCCCAGGGCTCCACGAGCAGGCGGCGAGCCACGCGTCCTCCAACGTGGTGAACAGCCAGATGCGACTGGGCTTCTCGGGGGACGTGTACGGCCGGGCTGATCAGTATGGGCATGTCACGAGCCCGCGTTCCGATCACTACGCGTCCACACAGCTGCACGGCTACGGCCCCATGAACATGAATATGGCTGCGCACCACGGAGCGGGGGCCTTTTTCCGCTACATGAGGCAGCCCATCAAGCAGGAGCTGATCTGCAAGTGGATCGAGCCGGAGCAGTTGACAAACCCCAAAAAGTCGTGTAACAAAACTTTCAGCACCATGCACGAGCTGGTGACCCACCTGACAGTGGAGCACGTGGGGGGGCCTGAACAGACGAACCATGTCTGCTTTTGGGAGGACTGCTCCAGAGAAGGGAAGCCCTTCAAAGCCAAATACAAACTTGTAAATCACATCAGAGTACACACCGGCGAAAAGCCCTTTCCGTGTCCGTTTCCCGGCTGCGGCAAAGTGTTTGCCCGATCGGAAAATCTAAAAATTCACAAAAGGACTCATACCGGTAAGAAATGGCAAAAAATAAACAAATAAATAAATAAAAATATCCTGCCAAATCGGTGCTGACAAAATCCCATCCGAAACATGCATGCGATCCGGGTGGTTATTTACTACAGTAGGGCAGTTGGAGCCTGCAAAGTGACATGCGATGCTTTACAGCTGTCGGCAGAAAATACTTCACTGCAAAAATATTGTTTAAAATGTAATTTTAACATTAATGAATTATATGCAGTGCATGCGTACTGCACACTGTTTGATCGCAAATTCTAAAAAGAAAAAAAAAACATGCATTTTATCAAAGTGCCTCTTTTAAAAAAACAAAACAACAACAAAAAACATATTTCATTCCTTGCATTATTTAGGTGAGAAGCCTTTTAAGTGCGAGTTCGACGGCTGCGACAGGAGGTTCGCAAACAGCAGTGACCGCAAGAAACACATGCACGTCCACACGTCGGACAAGCCATATCTGTGCAAAATGTGCGACAAGTCGTACACGCATCCCAGCTCCCTCCGAAAACACATGAAGGTAAAAGAAAGAAAAAAAAGATACTAATATTGTAAATTATATATACGTGTGTTTTTTCTTCCTCTTTGCAAAAATAACATTAGAAACTAATTTTATGTGTTACAGTAGCATGTCGTTTTCTTCTCTTTTTATGTGTAGTTTTTTTTTTATTTTTTTTTTAATTATTTATTGTTTTTGTTGCTGTTTTTTGGGGGGTTTGTTTGTTTTATTTTTAGCAAGATAAAGAAAGTTAATCCTATCTTTTCTCAAGCGCAAGATGAGATTAGGGTTTGAATGAGAATAATTGGGCTTTACTTTGTTTTCGATTTGTGAGCATGTCCAAAGCAGTCATGTCAGAAGTAAAATAGCATTTCCTCTTCTGTTTTCTGCATCTAAGTAAATCGAGTGTACTGCGTCCATCCCCCCCTCTCCCCGCCCCACTTCCCCAAATCCCTTCTTTTCACTTCCCCAGGTCCACGAATCCACCAACCCCGGATCGCAGCCTTCCCCAGCTGCCAGTTCAGGGTACGAGTCCTCCACGCCTCCCACCATCGTGTCACCGTCCACAGAGAACCAGAGCAGCAGCTCCATATCACCAGCAGCTTCAGCAGTCCACCACACAACCAGCCACAGCACGCTGTCGTCAAATTTCAATGAATGGTACGTGTAAATATTTTTGAAAAACGCACAAAAAGACAATGGAAAATTTATGAAGACATGAGGAAAAAAAAAAAAAAAGCAAAAAACTTTTTGGACCTTTCTAAGTGAGAAAGATGGACTGGGAAAAAAGCAGGGGAGGTGAAGTTAAAGACTGTCATCATGCATGGACAGAAACACGGTCAGCTCCTCCTTTTACTGAGGGACTGTACAGAAGCAGATCTCAAAAGAAAAAGCATGCTATCTCCGAGTAGAGGCCTGATTTTTTTTTTCTTTTTTCTCTTTGCTTTTTTGTAAATATGGATTTCACCAAACTGGAACCCACAGCAAGAAAGAAAAAAAAAAGGAAATGTAATATTTTATTTTGTAAATATCACAGTTTTAAGTGGGGGGAGGGGAATTTGTGAAAAATGTAATGGTCCCTTAGATATATGAGGGTGGCCTCTAAGGCTACTGTGGGGGACAAGAATGTTTAGTTGTGTACCAAAATGTGAATTATTCAGTATTACTACAGTCTACACGTCGACCTAACCGACTCTTAGTATTAATGTGCTTTTTGTAGCCTATCCAGTGCAGCATATTTTTATTTTTTTTTATTTTTTTTTATTAATTTTCGTCCAATTAAGGTCCAGTTTGAATAGCACAGAGTATCATTGTTGTTATTTAATGTCATGTCGATGAATCGTGTAGTGAAAAAAAAAAAAAAAATCCGTGTCAATCTGTTTATGTACGTGCTAAATATATATATAAAAAATCTGTCAATTGCTCTGTCTGAGAGGAAGTATTATTCCATGTAAAGTACCTGGATTTTTCCATATTTATCCGCATGTAAAAGGGCCGGTAACATGTTAGAATATGATCGGTATTTATGGAGAAATGCGCTCGTACAGTATGTCAAATTTTAGTTTACAATAATAATATTAATAATAATAATAATAATGAAAAAAATGTTTGGATACATTTCGTACTATATTAAAGGACTGTAAAAAAATACAGAACATGTATTTCATTGGAGGTTATTGGGGGTTGATTTTTAAATTACACTGAAAATAAGTACCAAATTAGATATTTTCCTATGTAAAGTAATTTATTTACGTGAATAATTCTAAAGCAAATAAGTTAAAGTCTTCATTATAATGACGTGTGTGTGTGTGTGTGTGTGTGTGTGTGTGTGTGTGTGTGTGTGTGTGTGAGTGTGAGTGAGAGAGAGAGTGTAATGGAGAGATGACGAGAGTGTGTGTGTGTGAGGTGTGGTGTGTGTGCGTGTGTGTGTTAGAACTTTCCTGTCACTCGATAATAACTACTAAATTCACTTCCCCCCTCTTTCTCTCTTTCTGCTGCTTCTGGATCTTCTGTTTATCCAAAATTAACATCCACCGCTCTGCCCTCCAGTAATGCGCAAATTAAATCGATTAATCACGGCTGTTGTTCCTCGGTGGATAAAACCGGAGTAAGCTATTTTGCGTTACTTAATTGTTCGGGAATCTAATTTTCAAATCTAATTTATTTTCTTTTTCCTTTTTCTTCTTGCGTTTTTTTTCGGATTTCCTATCCTAGATTAAGATAAAAAGAGAGAGACAGAGAGGGAGATAGAGACAGAAAGAGAGAAAAAGAGAGAGAGTGGGAGAGAGGGAAAGAGGGAGAGCCTGGGAGTCAACTTGGGACCCCTCCTCTCCTTCTCCACTCATCCCTCCTTTTTCCACACACACTTCATTGTTCCTGGCTGCAGCTTGCTTGACCGCCCCATTAGGCAGAGATCACATCAGCAGCCGCCACTGATCATGGTTAACACTGCCAGGGCGCACGGATCCGCCGCGATCTGTCAGTTTGCAGACACATGCAGCCGAAATGAAAACGTAAACCCTTAAAAAAATAAGGAAGAAAAGAAAAGAAAAACTCAAAACGCTGCAACGTATAGCAAGCGGAGCAAGCTTCATATGAGATGATTATGCTGGAAATGCATTGAAATGTATTCATATTTTCTTTTCACGGACTATTACACGTGAAGATAAATGAAGGATGGCAATAAAATGACTTTTTTTCGACTCTATTTAACACTATCTATCTATCTGGTCTCAGTGCAGATGCACCAACGACGCACCGCGACAGGGGGAAAATTCGCACTTCCCAGTCCGAGGAAGTCACTTAGCAGCTTTATAGATTAAAACAAAACAAAACAAAACAAAAAATTTAAAGTGGACGCGTGCATTTCGTTTAAAACTATGACCGACATTCAGATAAAATGGCTTTGTTTGTCATTTAAATCCAGCTCCGTTGCCATCATTTACAAAAGGGAAGCGCTGGAGCGTTAAAGACTTCCCAAGATGTTAGGAGTTTTGTATGAATTCCTGCTCACCCTCTGCTGCACATAGCTGCAAATTTGACTCGATTGTTCTTCTTTAATTGCGTGCAGAACTTTACAGTCAACAACAACAGGCATGCAATGGAGATACTAGACGCCATTGGGGCATAATGTCGGAATATAAATAATTCCAAATTGCATTTTATTTATTTCTTTATTTTTTACTTAAAATGAACTAGTAAATACTAACATGTACTCCAATAGTTTGTTATTAATGTGGAATTAAAAATAGGCAGAAGGGAACAACTTCTAAAGCAGGAGAAAGGCATTTTTTTCTGATTAAAGTATATGGTCTAAATAACAAGCTTAAAGTCTTCTTTGGCATAAGACGATCTTTTTTCAAGAACAAGATTAGAGTTGAAACATTTTTGTTACACTCTAAACTGTGCGTTGCTGTCAACAACCATCCAGTAAGTTATGTGTTGAATAATAGTGGCACAACTACAAAACGGTTTACAATAAAATAAAGCAACAATAATGTCCAGAGTTACCTTTGAACAGAACGCAATTTAAAACAATTAATGTACGTTATGGTGCAGGTTTGTTGTACACCTTCCTGAAATTAATACATTAAGGATTTTTATTATTTTTTTAAGCAAATGTAAAAATAATAATTAAAAAAAATGTTGATCAGTGGAGAATATTCCACTTTAGTCAAGAATAGTATCCCGTTCAGGGTGCAGTTCTCCTGTTTTTTTCCTGGTTGGTCAATGTTATTCCAGTGAACCAGATTGTTTTCAGAAGGCGTTTCAAATCTACAGTAAGACAATATCAGTGGGTTCACTGTGAAAACCATTAATTATTGTCATTTTTCCAACAGCAAATTAAAAACTGTAATTTTCTTGTTAAATCAACAGAAATATTTTACAGTGTAACTTGCTACTTCCGTGTTCAGACATGGACAAGCAACATTTCTTCGATTTTTCAAAACTTTTACAGTTAATTTGTTTTATTGTTATTATTATTGTTACATGTAGCTTCACGGATCACTATCACCTGCACAAACAGCACTGAGCACAATTTAGTTTGTTTATTATTATTATTATTATTATTATTATTATTATTATTATTAT
>NW_006800010.1:528363-530230 GCF_000485575.1 Poecilia formosa | reverse complement strand
TATTATTATTATTATTAGTATTAGTAGTAGTAGTAGTAGTAGTAGTAGTAGTAGTATCCAAGCATTTTAGCTATCGTGAATATTTAGGCAATTTCTTTTATTTAATGTTCACACATATTTCTTGGATATCGAATCGGGGAATTTTATTAAGTGCACGAACCCCAGTAAAAAAAATGTTTGGCAACGCATGTGGTCTTGCCTGCCAGTTCAACTTACAGAAAGAAAAAAAAAATATCCGGTCTTTGAACATGCTATTTAATTTCATAAAGTTTTTTACACTGTGAACCTATACACTCCAAGCAATCACACACATAACAAAAAAGGAAAAAGCCCGTAAAAAAATGTGTCGACGACAAGTTGCTCAAATAGTATGGCGGGGTGGGGGACAGACAGTGGGGTACACGGGGCATCCAAAACATCTACTTCAGATATATTTACGCGCAAGTTTGGAAATGACAACCGCTCCAGATATCGGAGAAGGCGCAAGTGCCACCGTCATGAATATTTATCAGCAGCACTTCACTTGTGGCCAGCAAACCGAGCCTGAAGTGTGTGTGTGTGTGTGTGTTAGCAAAGGTACAGGCGCAGTCTGCAGCTTATCTGCGCATCAGAATGCTGCTGCTCACACATTTAGAGGCGGAATTGACTGTTTGACAACAAACAACAGTCGGTGCATGGGTGCAGGCTATCGTGGCACGTTTGGAAAGAAGATGAAACATGAGATTTGTTTCTCGTGCTTTCTTAGGTTCTGATTTCAGAGGGAAGTACTTTTTTTTGTCTTTGCAGACATTTTTTAAACGCATGCAACAACATTTTGCAGATAATTGCTGCCTTTAGACTAACTATTTTTTGGGGGAATAATTACTACACCCTGATTACAGAGCAGAACCAAATCAATAAATTCGAAATTGGCACTTGAGTTTAACTTTAATGTTTCTTTTGTTGTTGGTTGTTTTTCTGTGTGCAAAAAATGCAATTTAGGGAGTGAAAAAAAAAACAAAAAACGTCTCTATCCATATACTGCATCTGCTCCACTTGAAGATCCGCAGAGAAAAGGTCAAATTCAAGTCAAGGGCACTTTAATGCACATTATTAGTGTGCAGGCATTTATAAAACCGCCACTTTTTTTTAAATACAGTTCCAGCCATGAAACGATTCCACATGTCAGAATCAATCGGGAAAAAAATATATAAAAATTTACTTACAACAAAAATCCAGGAATTAATATTCGATAGTCGTTTATCCCTTCTATATTTTACATTATTATTCCATAATTGCCTTTTTTAACTATTCGCATACCGAAAAATAATTCAAATAATTAAATTGGTCTATTCAGCATTTTAAACAAGGGTTATCATTTCATAAGTATCACTACATAAATGGTATTAACCCTTAAAGGACTGTACTTAAAATTTATTTTACGTAATTTCATTAGTCTTTCTAAGCATTTGTTTCCATGTGTTGTATATCAAAACGTTCACCACCTCATCATCTCCATGCGTGTAGATGTTAGCTTCTAGGGCAGAGCAAAGGCAAAAGAGATTATTTGAAGCAATAGTTGACAAACAGAAGTTGTGTCTAATTTGGTGCGGGGGGGCGGATTGGGGGGGGGGAAACATCATTATGTAGTTGAATTGCTATAGTGCTTCAAATGGTGGAAATTGTAAAGAATTTATTAAACAAACAGGGTTAAAATGAAGCTTATCAGAAACATTGCCTATTATAGTAGGGAGACGCTTGGTCTGCTGTCGTATTTTCAGCCTGTACTAAAGGTGTAATGAAAATGTAATAAGACCTATAGATGAAATCTCCTCTAAATATAAGAAAGTTTATTTTCTCTGTGCTCTGTGTATTGCAGAATGAATCC
>NW_006800010.1:500988-528320 GCF_000485575.1 Poecilia formosa | reverse complement strand
TTATTATTATTATTATTATTATTATTATTATTATTAGTATTATTATTAGTATTATTATTAGTATTATTATTTAGCCATGTCACAGCTTGGGACATTAATCTCCGGTACCAGGGATTTCGGAAGAGAGGAGGTTCGTTAGAGTGAAGCATAGGCTCACGGTGACCCCCTTCGCATCAGTTGTGAAGTCTGACACGCCATTAAAGTTGAGAGCGCGCGGGAGATTTGTGGAGGCACTGACACGGTGTCCTCGTGACGCGTCTCCATTTTTTTTTTATTGACTCGTTGCTAAATGAGGCCACTCCAATTAGCGCTCTGCGGCAGCGTGAGACCGCTGCGCACCTCTGAAGTCTCACGGAAAACAAACACGCATGTTCATACGTTGCTTGCTCTGGATAAACATAGAAAAGGGAAAACCGTCGGAAAGGACTTCAATGTGGAGGATATACGTGATAAGTCTGTGCCACACCGCTCTATTGGTCAGATCCTGGCTCATTTCAGATTTTCTTTTTCTTCCCTAGTTAATCTTATCTAAATTGCCAATAAACCTATATCTTTCTTTTACACGTCTTTAGCTGTTTTAAATATTGACCAAATACCAATCTGACTGTTTGGACATTGTTTAGCATATTTCTAAACAAAAAAAAGTATTAGTTGGTTTAGCCAACGTTGTGTTTCAAAGGTGGAATGTCAAAAGAAGGCTGCTGCTGTTTAAATTTGCAATAAAAGTTGTTTGAGTTGGTGAAATGGTGTTAAGCGAGGATAATGTTCAATATCTTTGTTTAGAATAATTATAAACAGGAAAAGTGGGATCATTGGCAAAAGATAACATTGGACATATGCCACTTGAAAAGAGAAAATCAAAAAAGCATTTTTTTTGTTTGTTCTTTTAAATCAAAAGAATGTGGTTCCCAAACATTCAGCTCCATTGAAGAGCTAAACCAACCTCCACATGTTCATTTCCACTAGATGTTAGTGGTGTAAGTGGAAAGCTCAAATCCTGGCAGTATTGCCTTTAATGAATTAATCATTTGCCCATATTTTTTGATTTAATGTACATATGGTGCCTTAACGCTGTTCAATGGAGAGAAGGTCTTCTCGCTTACGGAGCCGCTTGTCGACATCTGTTTGTCTGTTAAGTCTGAAAATGACACCTTATTCTGCAGTGAGGACGACGAGCCAAAGATAATCAGGAACAGCCTTGAACTGATCCTTTCTGCATCACCATGCTTTGTATTATTAGAGTGAAGGTGATTTTGGGTGAAATCATAGCTGGAACCAAATCCTGCCAGGATATAACTGTATTTTACAACACCCTAAGTGTGACATGGACAAATCCTATAGTTCTCATTTTGTTGTAGACTTTTTGTTTTTAAGCAATGACTTCAAATTATTACTCGATTTACTTTTGCTCTAAATATCTTATGTGGGGTGTCAACTACTTCTCTAACTTAAAATAAAAAATAAAAAATAAAAAACTGGCAAAATCAGACCTCTAGATTGATATGTGAAAGTCATAATAAAACATTTTTATCTGGCAGTATTTCTTCCCTAATTCAGTATGAACAACATGTCATCAAGTCAAATAATCTCTCTATCCTCTGCACACGCACAGAGTCTCAGGGTTTACATGTCCTCTTGTTTTTTTTCTTTCCCTTTCTATTTTATTTTGTCTTTTTTTTCTTTCTTTGGGCTGCGGCCCAAAGCCTTCCAAATATTTTTCAAAGACAACGAGCAATAAATATAAGTTGTTTTGCCTGCCTTGTGTTTTGAGTGAAGATATTTTAAATAAAACGAGTTGCATTTTCTCGCTCCCTAGTGGCTGAATCATTCCAGGAAAAAAAAAAGTGTGCAAAGAAATAAACTGGATTCATAATTCCCCTGGTTACCCTGTTTGTGCAAACACAACTGCTGCTATTCTCTGTGGTGAAGTCAAGATATACTATCTTTTTTTTTTTTTTTGGTAATGTGTGATGGCACCTGATAAACAGGTATAGCAATTTAAGAAATCTTTACTTGCCTTGTGTTGTGTGCACGTTTGGAAACTTTCCATCCTTTTATTATGGAACCTCTTCTGATCCAGAGACGGTTAAGAATGGAATAAAACTGTTACAGTGTTCTCAATCCAGAACTCAGTCCCCTAACCCCTACCCCCAAAGCCCCGTTGTAAAATTTTATTACTTGCTGGAAGCGTGCAGCTAAGCTAGAAACATATTTTCATTCCACATTTGCGCTGACCTTTCAGTCATTCTGACATCTTATCTGTAGGATCACAACACTGCTAAGCAACAAATCAACAGCAGCCGGCTAATGCCGATGCCTCAATCCCAGGCCATCTCTGTAGAGTGTGTGTGCACGCAGCCATTTACAATTATACAAGCAGTGCAGAAAGAGGGCAATTAAAGGTAAAATTTGGCAACAGAATGCGGAAATCAAGGTATCATCAGCGTAAAGGAGAACTTGGCACAAAGCATTTTTTTGCCAGCTGCATCAGCGGGACACAGGTGGAAATGCAAGGCGAGCGACTGCGAGAGCCAGGAAAGACTTGGACCCTGAACGTGTCTGTCTGTGTGGGAGTGTTTGTAGGACTCTGCACCAATCTAACACAGCCAGGATTTATTACACGATGCTGTCAGAGGAAGGCATTTGGACACCCAAGCCCAAGTCGATTCCAAGAGAAGAGGAATGCAAAGAAAACTTCAAAACCAAAAGAAAGTAAACAAAACAGTGGCTGTCTAACAAGAAAATAAAACCAATGAAAAATGCTTCGGTTTAAGGAAGTTGCTGATAAACCCAAACTTAAGTGAGATGTACCAAATACTTCTCAGCAAGCTCCCAAGTGTGCAGCACATAGCCCCGACCTGTTTGCAGCAGCTGACTCCAGCTCCATTTTTACATTTCTGACTCTGACCTTCTTTGATCCCACAGTTAACTGAGTGACACTGTGCGAGGTTTCGGTGAGAATAGATACAAATCGGTGATGTAATAGTGTCACTTTGGTCCCAGAAGCTGCAACGACCTCCAGGATCTCCTCACATGGGATATGAGAAAACACCTTTTTTTGACTACAAGAAACACATCCAGGAGATTTAAAGCGATTCCAGATTCTTATTAAGACACAACAATGTGATACTGGAGTTAACTAGTAGACATGTAAGGGTTAAGGATTCAAAGCACATACAACTCAAGGTCTAATTTTGATGAAAATGCATAAATGAATCAAGCTTTACTTTCTTTTCTTTTCTTGTTGTAGTGCGTATTATCAACAAATTTAGTCTTTCATTAGTGCACCATTTTATGTTTTCGCAAAAAAGATTTATCTGTTCTAACCGAGTAACCAACCGCTTGACAGTTGCAACTGTGATCGTTAAATTTGTTTGCTAATATTAATTTATGAAGAAAACATTTACTGCATTACAAGGCTTTTGTGTGTGTGTGTGTGTGTGTGTGTGTGTGTTATTTCTTTTTCTTTTCTTTTTTTTTTTTCCTGCTTCCTTCCAGCTGCCCGTTGCTCACTCACGGCTTGATTGATAACAATTGGCCCAAATCTGCTGGGTCCAGGTGTTTGCTGTTTATTATTTTCCCTCCTTCTCCAATTAATCACTAATTGGTGTTTTCCACCTGCGATGGAAATTATTATTTCCGCACTTCTGGCAAAATCCTCACAGCAATATATAACAATACTTCCTTGGAAGGATAAATATCACAATCCTTATTGACAAGTGTTTGGGTTTGCAATAAAAGAAAAAAAAAGAAAAAAAAAAGCTATGAAGTCTGAGTGACATAAAGAGCAAAAAAAAAAAACCCGCTCTGATTGGGTCATTGCAGTTCTAGAGGAGTCTCTCGCTTGGCCGAGGTAAGTTCAGTGTGATGGATTTTTATGTCGACATATGGAAGCACTTCACTGCCAGACTGGAATGTGTTTGAATAAGCACTGCAATAATAAAGACCTTTACAATAAAATGTGTCACCTCCACACAGAAAACACAAAAACATTGAGCTTCTTTCATTACTCCGACTCATTTGAAGATGTTCCCTCTCTCTTTTTTTGTGTGTGTGTGTGTGTGTGAGCGGCGTTACTTGAATGCCTGCGCGCTGCAGCTCAGCTTTGCTGAGGTATAATGAAAGCACTCCAGCAAAAGGGCAAATAAAATGTTAACGCTCGTGAAAGGTCAGATCCTTTCACAAGATCAAGTTCTGAAAAACAGCAACGCTTTAAGCGTCTAACAAGGTCTGAACCTGCTAAAAAATTGGGAGCGCTGCAGCTCCACCCTGAATGAAAGTTTATGTTAGAGCAATGTGCGATCCCACATCAGAACAACAGTCAACATATTGCCTCACTAGTACTGTTGTTTATGGCTTTGCTGAGGGCTTCGCAGCAGCTGTGGCATCTCAAAAATGTATGTTACAGATTCAATTTTAAAGCTTTTCACTATTATAATGAAATGCCTGGCAAAGGTATTTGTGCCCATTAAACATTTTTTTTTATATTTTGTCACATTATAACCTTACATTTTAAGGCATGCAAAACTTTTCAGTTCTGAAGTATATATGAAACCTATTCACTGTTTTCCATTTTCCATAAAAAAATAAAAATAAATCTGAATAGCTTGGTGTGCTTTTGTATTGTACACTTCTGCACTCTGGTAACCCCCCCAAAAACATCAAGAACAACCACTTCAATTAAGAACTTGTCTAATAAGCATGAATACATCTTCTTATACTCCGATCACAAGTGCAAGACATGGCCTACCCAATCAGAGATGCAGCCAAAAGTTTTCACTGCCACGTCTGGGGAGCTGCAGAGATCCACAGCTCAGGTGGTGGATTCTGTCAGAAAGTACACCTAAAAGATGCACACTGCACAAATTTGACCATTACTAAGAAGAAAGCATTTGATTGAAGAAAGCCAGAAGTGTCGTTTGTAAAGCAAGCCATAAAATCGACAAAGCAAGTATGTGGACAAAGAGGTTCAGGTCAGAGAAGACCATATATCAACTCTTTGCCTGCATGAAAAACATTATGCGTGAAATGAAATACTGTACATCACACATAATGTACAAAGTGAAACATGTAGTGCATGACAATATGCAGTAGGCATGCATTCCTTCAACAGGGACAGAGAAGCAAAAGTTACTGGGAGGAGGTGTGTGCTAAATAGATGGCTGGTAACAAAGTTGCAAAAGTCTTAAAACCTGGGCAGAGATTCACCCTCTTGTGGGACCAATGACACTGAGCTTACACACAGACCTAAAACAAAACACTAGAATGCTCCAGTGAAAAGTTACGTTTTAAATCCAATCATATATGGGTCTTCTATTTTCTTTTATTTACAAAAAAGAACGAAATGCATACTTTTCAAAACGTTTAAAGTGTGTAGACTTAATCCAAAAAGACAAAAAAAAAAGCTAAACCTTTTCATTGCACTTTACAATTCTACATTGTATTTGTTTATCACATAAAATCTCAAAAAGACACATATGTTCAGTTTGCAAAGTGACAATCTAAAAAAAAGTTCAAAGGATACAATAGCATTTGTTCTGGTACGAATATCAAATCATGGTTTAAGTTGATGTGAACACCTGTTTACTCTCAGCGCAGTAAATATCAGGGCTAATGTTTAGTTGTCAATTGACTTGACTTTATTTAGTTCATTTCTGTAGTATATGACAACCCCCTGCCCTGCATCCACACTTTGTCATTAGACACATAATGCCACACGCAGCAGTGGACTGGGTTATATGGACAAGTGATAAGCTGTCTCTGAAAAGAGCAGAGCCCCCGGTTAAACGTTGCTCCCAATCTGATGTGATGTTACTGTTCATCTGTCATTGCTTCACAGAGAACCGCTGCTCTGTCATCACCGCGCACATAAATGGCTGCATGTTGCTTACCTAATGGTGAGTATAGGAGGATTGTTTTGAAAGCACCCATTTTTGCAAATTATTTCAGCACTTTCGTGTTTAAATCCCCCCGTAATTTGTCTGTGTATGTGGAAAATCTTTAGAAATGATCTTGTTTATCCTTAAAGTCTCAATCTGTAATTGAGTCTTACTGTTTAAACTGTCACTGCTCCGCGGGAGTTGTTTATGCTTTTAATTATGCAAGTGATGAGTTTTGTAAAAGTTGGAAATAAAGGAGTCTGATGTTTAATCCAAATGTTTTAGTGTTTTTCTGCTTTCTCTTGTTGAATAAATGAAACAATTTTCAAGTTTTAGTCACACTTCCCAATCAGGCAAATCAAAATATCTTCTTTCATGCTGAATCCAAAACAGAAATTACAGCCTGTTTATGCAAACATACTCGTAAGGCTTCGCCGACAAGACAGAGTATGAGACACCGTGAGAGTGAACCAAAAAAGGTAGCCAGTTACCCTGCCTTTTTTCCTCAACCCCTCTAGTTAGTACTTCCCATAGGAAGACGGATTGGAACAGGATTAGAGCCCATAGTAACATGTTTAAAATAGTGTTTGCATCAGGCACTGGAAGCTAATTATAACCAAGGGGAGTGTGAAGGATTAGTGTTCTGATCCTGAGGCCTGTTAGACAAAAAGGTGACACAATGCAAAGAGTTTGAACAGTTTATCCTACTGGGATTTTCTCTGTAGTTTCTTTTATGCTGATGTGAATCATAACTGTTGTGTTATGATATGTCCATTGCCACATTATTAGTGCTTCACTAAGGCACTCTTCAAAATGAGAAAGGCTAGAGAACATGCCATTTAAGCAAGTTTGACACCTGCTGAACTTCATAAATCAAGAAATGGTCACACGAAAAAACTCACACTTGTTTAAACTTGCTTATTTCTACAATCCCTTTTACTTTTTTTCTCACAGTGAAGTCCTTAGCAACTTCTAATTATTTCTCAATAACTTCCGGTTTCCCATTTAACCAGTCCTGAAAGTGGAAAAGACGGGGGAGCGTGCCATGTAATTAAAGTGGAATAGTATAAAGATTCAATTGTTGCTTGTTGGGGACCTGGGGAAAAAAAAAAAAAAAGAAAAAAGAAAAAAAAAAGCTTTTTCATGATTTTAAACTCAAGAATGGAGAAGGTAGTCTTCAATTTGATGCAACTTTTTTGTTTATTTAGTGATTTATTTGTCATATTTTTTCATGCTTCTATTATCCTTATATTACTTTCACACCACTCCACACCTCTCTTACCTACCCAAGATGTAAAACGGCAATTCTCTGGTTTTTGGCCTGCCGTCCCAAGCAACCCCCACTTAGCTGTCCCTTTGAAAGCCTCAAGGTGCTTCTGATTTACTGTCGGTGACAAATACAAAGTTTAAAACATTTGGAGCTTTTGGTTGGTGGTGGAAGGTGTTGTGATCAACCTTCCCTGATTAGCTTTAGCTACTTGTAGATCAAACAAATTATGCCTACATGCATTTCACCAGAGGCATCACCCACCAATGGACCTGTTCTAATCCTAAATAACCACCTCGAAATCTCTTTTTGCCCCCCCCCCCGAAGCATGTGTTTCACAACTTCTAAAATTAAATCATCATATTTTCTTCTCCTAAACATCCTCTTTCTTAATCCCCTCTCTTTTGTCTGCAATTAAGTTCATTCAAGTTGATGATTGCTGCATGTGCAGATGGTTTTGGTGAAGCATCAATCTCTGTCAGCGGAGCAATAATGCAGACATTCCATACTGGGACACTTCATGAGCGGAGGAGACACATGGAAGAGGGAGGGAGAATTCCCTAAATCAAATAAAGGCTTGTGTTCTGGCTAAAGCCTAAGAAGCAGCACCCCAGTGAGGATGCACAGGGAATGAAATTATACACAGCACCCCTGGTTACACCGTCTGCATTTTTATATATTACTGTTCTGGAGAGGCTGCAGAGGTTTATCGAATAAATGCAGGATACAATAAAACGTTAATGCCATGAACACATTCATCAATCGGAAATATTAGTTTAGCCCCTGAAATAAATGAATTGATGATTTTAACAAAGCAAGCAGAGGTAACTCTGACAATTTTCCCAAATCATCAGCAAACTTGAAGATTCATCTTATTCACAAGGCTTTCCTGCTCACATCTTTGCCCGATGATCTCGGCTCCCGAAGGCATAAAATGCTTTATCACCCCTGATTCAAAGTCCCCTGACTTTGCGTCCCGACTTGATGTTGATATCATATGAGGCGGATTCTCACATGGAACATATGCAAGAGGCTGCAGGGAGACATGGGATGGAGAATGATAAGACTGGATGCCCTTCATCTTTCTCTCTGAATACAGGGCCTAAGTCAATTTTACTCACAGCGTGAGACTTTCTCCAGCCCCAAGTTTTGAGTAAATCCAATCAACTGTCCGCAGGATTGAGATGTAGTGTGTCACTGATGACAGAGTTTGTTGTAAGGCAAAGATGCAATGCAGCGTTTTTAATAAGATGCTTCCCTATAGACCCACTTAATATACTTATAATATGATGTATCGGAAATATTACGCTAATGTAGACCATCAAACAACCAGGAAGTGTTTATAAGCTTCTTTATAAGCTACTGGATTGGACTGCACGTGCTCTGGACAACAGACTTGTGCTGTTTTTGCCCTTTTGCCACATATAGTTGGTCCTGATCAATAAACAAATAAGAACATCAGACAAGTGAACACAAACTCCAGTTGTCAAATGATGGTGTGATCCAAAATATAAAAATATATATGTATGTATAAGTGTTCAATTGTTATTCTTCAGTCCAATTTTCACTGAGAGATGATTTCTGCCAAACCTGTAACACAAAGAAATCACTAAGAAAGGAACCTGTCTGACAATGCAAAGCAAACTAAAATATCTTGAAAAAACAGCACATTCATGCCTCAATCTGAGGAAATTCAAGTACTGATAAAACCAAATGCATCTTAGAAATTCACATTTGTCTGTTGGGTTAAGGTTATGAAGCAAAGTCCAAGATATTGTGACTCCGGGAAACCACAGTGTGAGCCAATATCTATGAAAGGAGAAAACATGTAACAGTGGTGGTCCTTCTAAGGAATGGCCTGCTGACTAATTTTTATCCAAAAAGTGCACTGAGGGGAAAACAAGGAAAAACACAAAGAAGCAACAAGTAGCTTTTTCCCTGGTTGGTTTAAGAAGCAAGCTTCACCAAGCAGATCCAGATTTTTGCATGCATCATGTGCTTTATTACAAATGTATAATATTTGTGTAAAGTTACTGCTGAGTTATATTTTTGTTTTCCACGACTGGGTCAGAAGCACTCAGTGACTTTCGTGTTGACAGATTTTCTTTTCTATCCAGTTTGGTCAAAAGTAAGACACCACTCAAATTTTTAATTCAGATACCAAGCAGTTTCTGTCAAAGTCCTCTTGGAAGCAAATCAGTTTGGTAGAACTCTCACCTGGAAAAGCATTGATATTTATGTCCACTTTGTCATGTTTTGCGTGTAGCAAGCAGGGAAATGCTGTGGGTTTAGCTCAGCATTACTTGCGCGCCCTGGCATAGCAGCATAGCATGAAATCCCAGAGTCTGCCAGGTGCGGGTTCCTAAATTATACTTCCCCCAAATGTGCATCGACAGTTTGACAGGAGGAACTGTACACTGCTATTGTGCTCTCCGAAAACACAGAGCACACATAGATCACAGCCCATGCACCCAAACATATCACTGTCTTTAATTTATCCTTTTTCCTTTTTCTTTTGGGCACCTTTCACCCTTTCTCCTCCTCTCTCATTTCTTGGATTGGCTTGATTCCATGCTCATTAGCATGTCCCATTATCTCCTGGAATATTCAGGGGAATGTTTCCACTTGCTGCCACTCCAATTATTATAATATACAACGCGGTTCATGACATTCAAGTTTCTGGAAGTGCTTCAGATTTTTTTTTTTTTTGTCAAGGTCCTCAGTCACACATGAGGGCTGTGGATTTTTCAAGGGCATCTGTTCAAAGCTGGCCCAGAAGACAGACAACACAGCGGAGGGGCGGGGGTGATGAAAGCGGAGAGTTGGGGTGGTGGGGGGGCGGTTGGCTCATGTAGAAATGATCCACCTAGAATTTGTTGAATCAAATCCTTGCACCTGGATATAATTGTCTTGCTGCTGTGCTGGGAGTTGCTGCTGCCAGAATGGGACCAAATTAGTGGCCCCGAAATGGTGACCTGTCAAGGCTCGTGGCTTCACCTGGTATCATATTTTACCAAGGCAGAACTGTTGGCTTGTGTTGCGCGGTAAACAGTTGTTTTGATTGTTTGATCGGATAACTGCGTTGCTCAGAATTTCTTCCAAAATCAAGCTGGAAAACACCAAACACCCCAATGTGTTTGTTGCTTACATGTATCCGCACTGCCTCGCGGAAGTATTTACACCACATTAACTTTTCTGCATTGCGTTGACTTATTTATTTTGTCTATTGTATGTGACAGATCAAAACATGATGCAGAATTCTGGAGACATGATTATCAGTAATTTTTCTGCATAAAACTAGAAAATTGTGGTTTGGTTTAAGTTTTGAGTCAATAGTTCTTGGAACCACCTTTTGCTTCTGTTGCGGTTTTAAAACTTTTTTGATTACTTCTTTGAACATCTTTACTCTGAAATTTTTGTCCACAAGTCTTTAGAGATTAGTTGAGAATACCTGGCTAAGAAGAGCAACTACAAACATCCATGTATTTGACTGACCACTATTTTAAAGTATTGAAAGCACATATTAATATAAACTAGCTAGCAATATATAACTATGAAGCAAAAACAAAATATGTGTATATAATCACCAAGACATCAATAATATTAGCATATATGTTTATGTTTTGTAAGATGACCAGAAGCCAATAAACTAACATACCTACATTAAAATTAAGTGTTCATTTAGCTGCGCTAACATACAACAGTATGACAAAATACTCCAGGGAGTTCTTCTGCACAAAGAAGTAGCCCACTGACTGAAGAGTTCTGCATGGATTCATAATAATCAAACTCCTTTTTTCTTGCCCTAAATTTATATAACCTGCGTCTAAAGTATAACAAGAACGTATATAAGCATTTGTCTGAATTTACTTTGGATTATCTTACAGTTTGTGTGTAAGGGAAAATAATAATTCTTTTTTAATTCAATTATTCAGTTTAGACAGTGGCAAGAATAAAGAATTGCAATCGTGGGGGGTCGGGGAAATAATTTCTCACACTGATAAATCTTGTTGAACATAATGCCATGCCTAAGCATTCCCTTAAAAATATTAATAGAGCACCCACTATTTATATTCCTGGGTAAACATCCCAGGTGCTTATGAGTTTTCATGTTATTCATTACCAGCTGTTGACAAATTACTATTTTGTTTTACATCAAAAAAGTTTGACTTAGTAAAGTTTTCATTAAAAAGAAAAAAAAAAGCTTTAATGCGGCATGTTTGCTAGGGGATACAATGGAATTTGAGAAAATATCACTAATTTGGGAGACCGATTGATAAAGTGCAACTTGTCTATGTTAAAAAAAATAATAATAATCATGCTTTTATTTAAATTAACCCCTTAGGACAACATTTACAGCTTACTAAAAATGCTTAGTGGGTTTTGAATTCATCCAAAAGAGCAGATGGATATGGTTTGTCCACCCACTGCTGCAATTGTAAAATTTGTATATTTCATTTGTTGTTTACCAAGCCAATTTCTGCTCTGTAATTAATTGGTAAAGTTAAACGAAATCTTTTAATTTTCCTTTAACGTTCTATAGCAACAACCTGGAGAAGCCGGTGTAAGCTGAGGTTTTCTTCGTACCAGGATGTGCTTGCACAATGGAGTTACTTGCATTTCAATGCCGAGGACAAGAGAAGTGGATTATTGAGTTTTAATCACGTTAGCTATTCAGTGTCAGTAATGTCTTCCACAGTTTATTTGAAGATATTAAATGAAGATAACTTATATATAAAAAAAAGTTTGAATTCTAAGAGATGAGCACACAGAAAAGTAGCTGTTTCCTTGCTGTTTCAGTTTTTCTGTGCTGGATAAGAGATCAAAAATGTGTTAGAATAAATACTAAAGAAACAATAAATGGTCAGTAGTGGTTAAACCAAAAAGTTGTTTTGTACTGCAAAGCAGTTTAACGATTAATTCTCCTGTTTTGTTCGTTTCTGAGGTACAGCAATAATAATGTTGGGCCAGTTTGACCTGGGGAGTGTTTAATCATGCAGTAGTGTCAGAAATCAAACAAATTCCTCCAAAACATTTTTGTATCTGGTTATTAACTGCAATACTAACCATTTCAATCAATATTTGTGCAATTATTATTATTTTTTTTTTTTTATTTCTCACAAATAAAGGATCAATGACAACAACTTACTAATTTACTCATTTGGACATAAAAAGTGGAAAACCTAGACACAAAAAAACAATAATTTCCTTGAAATTGATTTTTGGTACATTTTTATATTACTTTTTTTTTTCCAATGGGTGATCTTTATAATTGAACTTGAGACACTTATACTGTTCTGGGTCAAATTGACCCGCTGATCGGCTGATTTGTTGGCAATAATTTTTTGGGATTTTCTTTCAATAATTTGCAAGGTTTGCTTCTCTTTGATAAAGATTTTACTGAAGATTCATGTTGATTAAATTTTAATCTATTTTCTGTTTTGGCAAAGGTGAGTGAATACTTTGACCTACCAACTTTTTAGAATTTTATATGCCAAAACTCTTTTTATTATTATTATTTTTTTTTAAACAGACATCATTTTTCAACAATGCACTACTTTGTGTTGCTCCATCACATCGAAACCCCAACAATTTACATTCCGGATTGTGATAATAATTTCACAGCACATGAAAAAAAAATCAGGAAATATGATTTTTGTTTGTTTGTTTGTTTGTTTTGCAAAACTCACATCTTCAATCTATATCTTTCTGCCTGTTCTGCCCTTTAATTCATTGTAAAATAGGTTCGTAGTTTAAATTTATTAGAGTAATAAGGCTTTTATTTTGAAGGTTAAGGTAGGTATGGGACAGGAAGTCAGCCTTTTCGTTTACTTTTATTTTACTCAGTCACACGAGGAGGTGATTATGTCAGTCAGCGTTTCGTTTAAGCCATCGACATCACCGTCTGTAAGTTTTCATTTAATATTCAAGAGTAGATTTTATTTTATATCTTATTTGTTAAGAATGTGTTCTTTGTTTTAACTCTTTTCTAGTCATAATAAATGCAGCTATTTTATTTATGTTAGTTTACTCCATGTTACACGAGTACTTGGGTCACCAGAATAAAGCGGAAGTAAAGAACCTGCATCCTGACTCAAGCATTCATTGTATTGGAGTTAGGCTTACTGCTAAATTGTGTTAATAAACACACAAGGAGAGCAGAAAACTGCCTAATTTGACTTCATTCTTCCATGTTGCTTACATTCGAAGATACTTACTCCCCCATATAAACATAACCTTCTCCAATGCATTGAAACTAAACATTCAGTTCCATCATTTGAACTCACAAAAGAGGTTTTTGAGGAAACTAGTGCTAAATTTGGTGTAATTCATCACAGGTTTATCTGCATCTGCACCTGCGTGGTCAGGGGCTCCCTCATGGGACGGGGCCTGTAGACGGTGTGGCACGTCCTCTAATGGGTGAATCAGCTGGCAGGTGTGCCCCAGAAGCTTCTCTGCCACCTGCACACTGGACACTGCATAAGTGGTCTGAACTGTTTTATTGCTTAGCTAGACAGAGAGAGACACACCTGGGCTTGCTTGAATTAAATGCTTAATGGCTTGCCTGGCTTCTGGAGGAGAGAATCTCTTGTTTACAATTTCGAATCCCAATGGACCTCGATGAATATGAAATTGCATAAAGGATTGTGCTAAATTAAACCCATTTATCTTCTTGTTGACCTTTTACCTGCCCAAAGAAACTCGATAGCATCTGCAACTTATTGGCAAAAGAAGATGTGAGTGGTAGAGAGTAAATGTGTCACAAAGCTTCACTTTTGATGACTTATGAGAGTTAGAAAACTTAATTTTCCAACTATTTTTTTTTACTTATTTATTATTGCTTACTGGGAATAAGAATGGAGCAAAAAATAAAATAAAAATAAATAAATAAATAAACCCAACCGGTTTCATAATCTACTTAATTAAAATCTTTATCTGGAGCAAACTGGCTGCGAAACTCAAATGCCCTGTAGCACTGTAATGAAAGCAAATTCATGCAGTGGAAGAGCCATGAACAGATGATGAAAGTTTACAATGATAAAATAAGAGATAAGCTCTGTATAACAAAGAGACATTTAAGCAAAATCAACAACTTTCTGCTGCTTATTTTTTCAAAAAACAGCAGTTCTTGGTGAGAGGAGGGCTACACTCTGAACAAGTCGCCAATATGTCCCAGGTTACATCAAATATTTGCTGCCATTTATTTGAAGATCTACTTATAAACATATCCATAACTTACTAGTGTTCATTATATAACACGTTTTTAATTTTTTGAACCAATTTTATTAGTTTCTACTTTCCGTTTAATTTTATTTGTGCATGTTTAAATTATTTGTATTCCTTATAAGGCTATGTTTTTATTTGCCTGGATGCTGTAAAAAGTTTTTTTTTTTTTTTTTTCTTACTTTATGGGCTATGTACTAAGTATTTTCCAAGGCGGGACATAAAATGAAGATGCTCACATTACAACACACTCACACAAACACACAAAATGAGTGTGGCATCTTTCACTGTGAATTATCTCTGCTAAGCTCCTAATGCCAACGCACAATTTCAGACCCTGTGATATGAAATTAATGTATTACTTCAGAGCACAGCTAATTATCAAACTCAAATTAAACATCTTGTATTTACAATAATTAGAGTGTAATAATTGCAGTCATTTCATTTCATTACAGAAATGGCATTGCTGTAATTTAGTCTTCAATTTTAACCCAACAGTTTTATCACACATCTCAGATTTAGCACTTATCAAAAAACTTGAAAAGCTTTCTAATTCATAAATATCAAAATATTGTTTGATACTATGCCACATGAATCGATTTTCCAGTTTGTTTTTATTTCATTGTAAATAACGTGTTTTGTCTTTACACAATTTTTGATCATTTCTGCTACAAAATTATGCATATAAGTATTTTATAAATTATTTCAATCTGAATTCTTTCAACTGACTCTGTTGATTCTTTTTTAACCCAATACAAATAGAAACACAGCCTGCGCCACAGTGGCAGACCCCGCTCCAGCTCCCAAGTGTCCTCTTTGAGTGGGCCAACCCCCCCGTCTGTGCTGCATTACTTTTTACTTCTCGAGATTTAAACTGTGGCAGCAACACATAGTGTAACAGCTCCCTGGAGAGAACTAGTGATTGCACTCCAGTGCACGAGGTGATATTATGTTTAATGTGTCGCTTTAGTCCTTGAGGGGCTCCCAACATCTGGCACGATTTTAATTCCTCGAATGCTCCCTCTTCTAAGTCTTTCACTTCTCCAGAGAGTCACCGACGCATTCCTCAGACTGAATAGGTCATTTCTCAGTATTCTATTAAATATACAACGGCGTACAGTGCAGAGTGAAAATATTTGTCTCTATGCTGATTTCTTCAGGTTTTGCTTCACTGTTTCAGACAATTGAACAAACGTTCCAAAAATAACCCAAAACAACCTGAGGAAAATTAAAAGTTTACTTTTCAAATGATGTTGCTATTTATCAAGGTAAAATCAATCCAAACACATTTGAGCCTGTATGAAAAGCAAATGCTCCCCAAGCCTAGCAAATGGTCGTGCACCCTTGGTGCCAACGACTGCCGTCAAATGTTTGCAATAACTTGACAGCGTGAAAGCATGTTTAAGATTACGTCTCAGCATCTCGGTCAGATTCAGGACTGTACTGTTTGTTTTGGTTTGTTTTCAGTCAAGCAAGCAGAGGTGGCCTCGTTGCTGTGCTTTGGATCATTATCTTGCTGCATCAGCTAAGGACAATTGAACTAAAGGTAACCCGTCCAGATCCTGAAGCAGAGAAGCTGCTGTAAACTTACTGACTATACCATCACTATGCTTTACTCTTAATATTAACAGGGCATACAGTTCTACGAAAAAAAATAAAATAAATTTATGTCTTATCAGTCCATAAACACTGTCTCAAAAGTCTTGATTATCATCAATTAGGTTTTAGAGAAATGCAGTTTGTCTAGCCTGGCTACTTCTGGCCAGGCTGGCCACAATTGTTTTACTGTAAATCCATAGATAAAGAGAATAACTGAGGTTTCTGCTGTCCCAAAACCTCATAACTTTTGGAGCCCTTTCCAGATCAACAGCTGTCAGTGAATGTTTAATCACTTGTTCTTGAATTTTCTAGTCTACTTCTTGTTGTCACAAGGAATTCTGTTGTTCTACAGGGACCATGTCTGCGTATGGTTAGTAGAATCAACTTAACTCTCTATAAATTTTGGCCAGTCTCAGTTAATACATGAGTTAACAACAGGATCTATTATTTTCTTTCACAACGGTACATTAGGTTGGATAGCTGCGGCCCTTTAAACAAGGGAAAACATAATTCAAAAAAGTGCTTAATAAGAACAAAAATATAATACGGAACATTAAAGTGGGACACAAACAAAAGAAATCTGTGTGGGGCTAAATCTTGTTATGCTGATTTACTTTTAAGTATACTTTATACATTTCTTCTTGCAACTTTTACCTGAGGTCACAGGTGCTTACAGCTGTTCCCTCCAGGCCCCCTCGGCTCCCATCTCTTAGCTAGTTGTCCCGCATTAGAGGCCAGCTCCCTGCAGTAAGAGCCCATGCCGGAAACCAGGTTTGATTTGTTGATGCAAGTGTGCTGAGGGCAGACTGGGGGCCGAGCATTAATGGGTTCGAGACAATAGGCCATCACTAATCAGAGACCTCAAGGTTGCCATGAGGTTAATTGTAATGCAGGTGGCTCTAGGAGGAGGGGGCGAATAAGAAACGTCAACTCCTTTGCTGCTTCAGCGGCCATTGTGTTCTAACATTAAGCCCCGGGGCAAGGATTTGGCTTTCTCCCTCACTCTTCCCCTGTGTCCTCTGTAGCTTTTAATTTCTTATTATTCACTGATTCCTATTCAACCTCGGTGGGTTAAAAAAAAAAAAAAACCTTTTTGCCACGTGTCAAAGGAAATGTTAATATTGAGCCTGTCCTGGCTGTTGTGATGCATGGCTAACTATTGTGGAGCTCCACTGGTAGTTCAGCAGTGTATTTCCCATTCACTGGAAGCACTTTTGTTGCATCGTTATTTGTTTAAATCGACAGAAACAGCAGAACCTGCTTGCTTTTGTGTTTTGTAAAAAAGGCCACCTCCAAACAAGAGCGTGGTCATGAATACATGAAGTAGTAGCTTTTTGTTTCGTCTGATCAGTTTTCCAGTTGGTAGATTTTTCCCCTCAACTTTTTGCTTTTTTGAATTCATACAATAGGGTTTATTTTTCAAGTAGAGTGACATACCGAATGACATACACAGTTTTTATGAACGCATTGTATATGTATTTATTTTATATGTTGGAATATAATGAACATGTCTTCCATATCATCACCTTCCTAAAATAAAGACCTAAGTAATTTTTTTGCCACATATCAAGAAAAAAATAAAATAAAGAAAACAATTTTGTCAAAAAAAGAGACTAAGGCCATATTATGTATAACTAATATTTTTTTTTAAATAAATATTTGACTTTAGAATATGATAAAGTCAAATTACATTTTCTGAATGACTGAATGTCTCAAATAACCCTACTAATAAAGTTCTGTCAAAAATATATGTTAAAAAACTGTTGCTAATTATTAGAAATGAACACTTTTGCATGAATATTCTCTTTCTGCCTTTAGAATAGAAATTCAGAAATTTTGCAGGTCAATCTCTGAATTAAAAAAAATAAACATACTTACAGGAGCCAATCTTAGTCATTACAAATTATTTTTAAAAATATAATGAAAATGTAAAATATATCTGAACTTTCTATATGGAAATGATGTTTATCATATGTTTATCTCAAAATACGTTTTGGCCAAAATTAATGTCTTTACACTCACCACTGTAAAGATCCAAATGGTCTGAAAGACAAAAATCATATTTTTTTGCACCTGGTGTTTACTTGATTCACCTCTATGCATCTCCTTATGCTGACCAAAAACATAAATCTATCACAACAGCTTATGGATGTTCCTTTAGTGGAACACACTTGGAGCTTCCACAGTTTTTAATTTGTTGTTTTTAAATTTTCCATGGCGTGGACCTCTGGTATTACTGGAGGATAGGGACTGCGACCAGCTGGAATTCTCAAATACTTGAGACTCTTCAAAAACTCTTATTGCTGCCCATTTTAATGATTTGAAAATCAAATATATCTTAATATTCCTTAGTATGCGGTGGAAACTGTCTTGGCACTACAACCGTATCTAACATCTATGGCCTTCCTTATGTCCACTCTTGAGGGTTCAGTCAATCAGCAGTGGTGTAAATTAATGTCGCTCCTGGATTGTTCCCTTTGCAAATACCAGCAAATAGGATGCCCTGTGCCATTCTGCTTCTTTTTTTCAAACTTCCAATATGCATTTTCATTAGAATATTTTACATACACTCTATGAAAAACATTTATGAATAGCCAAACCTTCTGCAACCCATTTGGAGTTAAGTTTCATAGGAAAATCTGTGAATAGGTGAATTGGCAGACGCTGAACTGCAGATTGGCAGGGGTCCTTTGTAATTGGTTAAATAACTCCACAACTAATATTATTTTTGAATTTGAGTGCGCGTGTGTTGTTATACTTAAATCATTTTTGGTCTTGCGACTTAACAACACTACCCTCCAGCAAATAAACTTCAAACCCAGCAAAGTCCAGACCCCACAGGTTCTATCCATGTCTTTCCCAACATCAGTGGTGCCATTGTGTCAAGCACAATGCAGCACCTCTGCACAGTTAGCCTCTTGTTCCGTTTGATTTATTATCTTACACATTATTTCATGTTTCTCCGCCTGTCACAACAATTTATGTCAGCCTATGAGCAGCACAGTGACTTGTTCAGCGCTTAGTTTTCATCGACTATCCACCTTTGTGTTTGAGTTGACAGTGGGGCAAACTGGAGGGGAGAGATGGTGGAAGATTGCCTTGAAAGACAAACATCTTGGCGTCTGCCAACCTGCAAATGGCCCTTGTGTTTATTCAGCTGAGGATTGGACAGCAGCCAGGCCATCATATTCTTTGCTTCCACAGCATATGTGAGGGCAATACATTGAAGTTTGCATTTGATACATGACAAATGAGATGGTATCGCGCAGCAGGGGGGCCGGTTTGGCAAAGCTCAATGAGGTATGGGGAGCGGAGTCAGGGGTAAGAGGAGGTAGAGTGGCCGAGAGCCTTCTTTATCAGACAATCCTGCTGGAAGAATTGTGTTTTTCTGTTGTTTGCCTTTGAAATTGTGGTGCAAAAAATATAAAGTATGTCCACAATACAATAGAGATGTTCCTTTGTAAAATAAGTTAAAGGATAATGAGTTGAATTGATAACCTGGGACAGTAGCATGGTTTCAGGCAAACTAGATGGTATACATTTGCTGTGAAAATGTTATATCCAGTCACTTGGCTTTAAACTTGTAAAAAACATACTTGTAAACATATATGACATGTGCAGCACGAAACATCATGGAAACATGAAAATTTAAAATTCAACAAACTGACCAGGTCATGTTCTTTTAAACTTTGCTTTAAAATATCACTGAAGATCTTTAAATCTGAATATTCCAGGCTGCCATGTCCTTCTTCACAAAGAAAGTACATGATAGCCATCAGTGTTCCTCCAAACCGTGTAGAATACAGGAAAACACAGTTGAAGGGGGGATTTGACCAAAGATGTCACAAGAGGTCACCTGATGCCTTTTGTAATGTCACCAAATGTAAAGTAGTAGATTTAAAATTAGTTTTGCAGAAAAGTATGGCCAGTGCATTTAATCATTTGGTTAAACATCAGCAAAGTTTTAATGTCCTCTTTCCAACAGAGTTATTGCTCAACAAAACGCATTGACCAAGAGGTGAAATCATTACACGCCTAAGCTCTGATCACCTGCATGTGTCGAAAATGCTAAGGAGCCGCATGTATTTCAAAAAGCCTTTACATCTTGCATGCAAAAATATGCATTTCAGCTTTATTTTTAATCCTTGAGTTTCAAACTTGTACCATCCAAATAGTATTAACCCGGTGATTATACAGCACAGTGGCTTTAAAAATTCCACAAATCATGCACACCTTTCATCTTTCACCCACTTCTTGTGACCAAGACCTTGGTCTGACAAAAGCAGATAAAGTGGCATTATTCCAGCTAAGGACTGATTTTTACTGCATTCATCCGGATATGTGACATTGAGAGGGACAAGCAGAACCAGCAGGGCGATTAAGGCCCTATTATCACCTGTGCCTCCAAGACATCCGTGACTTCGTCACATATCCACATGGGCAGGAAATCTGTCGCGCTGCAGACTTGCAATGACTTTGAAATCAACCTCTTATGATGAGTTGCAGTGCAAAGCACTTTGAAAAGCAAGATGGTGCTTACCTGAGTAGATCATCTGTTGTCACCGCTCGTCTTTGGGGGAGGGATTGGTCGATCGCCTCCGTCAAAGTGTTTAGGAGGTGTACATATCAAGCGGAACATTCTTTCATCTCGTTTAAAAAAGGAGTGTGGCATTCATGCCTCCAGCTAAGCTCTGTGCTGACACCTCGGTCCTGATCGGTTGGCCTTAACTGGAGGTTGATCAGCAGCTCTCAAATTTAATCAGAGTGGAACCTCTTGTCAGTGTCAGAGCAGTTTTTTTTTTTTTTTAAGTCTAAGCTCTTTTTACTGCAACTTCAAATCCTTTGAAAAAACAAATCAAAAATAACAAGTAGCCTAAAAAGCTAAATAAATAAATCTGTGTAACTAAAATGAGACATTTCAGTTATGAAAAATTGTTGTAGAAAACTCAAAAAAACAAAACTCTTTTAGCAATCACCGGGGCTATTTTTATGGTATTTAGAATTATAAGCTTCAGCATAATTTGGCATTCTGGTGTGGCAAAACAACTACATTAAAATTATTCATATAAATCTTTTTTTCTAAAAGTCTCATGTTGGCTTTTGTACATTATTATTAGTATATTTATCATAATCATTTTGTGGTGGCTTAAGTCTGCCAAGAATGTGGTTTCAAAAATTCTCATCATTTGTCCCTGGGGACAGTCTTTTCCCCTCAAACCAACATCATAGTCTCATCTCACATGTGAGATCTGACACCTAATAGGGGGTGTCGACTGTTTTAAGTGAGAGTGTGAAACCCTTTTAGGTTTACCAGAGAAAAAAGTGTCTAAATTTCCAACTTTACACCAAGCTTCTGGCACCTTCCCTTAGCACGGATCCAGTGGCTTGAGATATCTGACTTTGTTATAGATGCCGGGGCACCAGTCTTACTTTTATTGAATGAAACTAGACTGAAAATGGATCAATAACTTGGAGGGTTATAAAATGATTCTTGTAAAGGTAGCTTTTTTTTTTTAGTATTGTACTTAATTTTGTATTCTGTATTTATTTATTTTTTATTATAGCACTTAATTTTGTTTAATAAAACATTCTATCAGGGTGAAAAAAATATAAAGAGGTGTCACTACTAGCTTTTTTGTAGGCACTCAATATTGATCAGTCGACACATGCAGTTTGGAATTAGCAGGAGCCAGTACTCTTTCACTTATCAATAATGTCTCTTAATGCCGTTTTTTTTCCAAATCTGTGAATGAAAAGGCAGCTAAACTCTCTGACTGTTTAACTTTAAAAAATGTCTGCATCACTTTGCAAGTTGTTGACACAAAAGCCGTAGTGAATTTGAAAAAAAGACTGGCACTGTACAAATATTTCACTCGAAAAATATCCTCAGTTTTTTGTGAAATCACAACAATTATCTTAGCACAACAGTTTTGTTGGTGTAAATATTCAACTCAAAAACATTTTGCAACTTCAAACACTCACATCAGTTATGAATTTAAAAAGAGAGACGCTACCATTGGATGCTACTATGGTAACACATTAGGTACTGCTTTTAATATTTTTGTTATTAAAAGTGTGTCCCCTCTTCATTTTATAGACTACAACATAAAATAAAAGTGTGTGTAATGAGAGAACTCCTCTACATTACACAAGACAAATCTAGCAAGAAAGAATGTGTCACTATCCATTCAGTACTCTAATTTTTCACCATTAGATCCATTTAATCACTTTGTTTCATGATAAAATAGCAATAAAAACTAATAACAGGATGTTACAGCAAGCTGTTTTATACAGACAATAATGGCATATAGTGCCATGAGGTTTTACTTCTGTTGATTTTTTTTATTTTATTTTTATCTTACCGAAATGGTTCATATTAGCCGGCTACCTCTGCTATGTGGCAGATAATACTCTGATTATATATTTTTCTGACATGCTTTTTATATCATGCCAGATATGCATTTTGGAAATGCACACCTTCCAAAAGATTAGACTTTAGTCTCATCAATCCGCAGAATATTTTCTCTCATTACCTATGACAAGTGAGGCCTGCAATGCTTTAGATCCTGCAGCTGCCAGAAGGAACTGACTATATGTGCTATATGCAGGGAGAGAGAAAGAAAGGCTCAATCTTTATCACCATCCCATCAATATCTTGTCTACATAAAGGACCAACTGGGATGGTTTAACATGGTGATTACTTAGTTGTGCTCTTACATTTTTTATATGCACTCACAATCAGGCTACATTCCAGGGTTAGATGTAATCCCTGTGTAATACAAAAACAGATCCCATTTAATGATATTCATGAACTCCAATGTGCCCTGGTGATCTGCCTGTAGATTGTACCTATTGTTAAGCCTTTCTTATGTTCCCTCTGAAGGGGAGTGCTGGCGTATCCACTTAAAGAAATGACATAATCATACAGTTTCTGATAAATAATATTTTTTGCTCCGTCAGGCTTTACATCAGGCTATAGCACAGTTACAGTAGTAGCACTGGTTACAAATGATAACATCAACTCATTAGACAGTTCTGTTATTTTTTAAATGTAGTCAAAGATTCACGAGATCACAAACATCTACTGAAAAGACTTGATTCAGTGCAACTAATTGAACAGTTGTCAGTTGATTTTAGATAACATAACTCAATAGTTATTTTTGACAGTGATTACCAGTAACCTAGCCTGGTAAAAACCAGCCCTGTGTAGTACACAGAGGGTCTGGGCTCTCGGCTGTTGAGAAACGATTGCTGCTTTCCTGTAAGTGTGGACTGTGTTGAGGTTTTAAATTTAGTCTATTGCTAACTTTTGCCCATAACAATGGGTAATGGGTAATGTGGCAGTATGATGCTATGAAGCTTACCTTAAATTGCCTGCGCTGTAAGCAACCATCTTCCAAAGAGAGAAGTGCCGACCTAAATAAGGTTTCCATTTTTGGAAGCATGCCCAGTACGGACTGAACGACTTTGTTCATTTCCTCCGCTGCCATTGCTAAAACTGCAGGCGGACTACAATTCTAAAACAGCGCAGACAATAAACCATTGTCTCCTTCTGTTCACTGATTGGACCGGTCAAAAATCGACCGGAGACAGTCAAGGGGAGAAAGCCCAGTCTCTGCTGGGAGGGAGAATTTTTTTTTTAAAGTGGAATTCCACAGGAAGTCAATGGCCAGGCTACCTGTAGCCAAAATTCCTCTACATGCTGAAGACACAGTTACTCATTTCACTGGGGCACTCCCTAAATAAAGCTGTTCAACATTTACAAGCATCTGTAAATGCTCCATGAAACAATGGGGTTTAAAGATTTGCAACTTTTTATTTCCCTCATGATGCAGAAGGCTCATGGACCTCAGTTAAAGAGAATGGTCCTTTTCCTTCCCCTCCTCTTTTTAGATTAGAGATTAGAATCAAAGTTAGTCTTTGGGTTTGTGTTTCTTTTCTTCAGTGTAGCATTTAAAACCTATAGTAGTTCATTAATTATTAGATGTAATTTTTGATTACTAGCTCTGATTGGCTCTTATTATAATCTTAGCTGAAAAGGAATGATTTATTTTTGATTGTAAATAAATTCTAAATATATAGATTCCCTAATAAAGAGGTAAATAAATTGCACTGTATACTGACTTTTGATAGATCAAGGGACTGATTAGTTTTCTATCCCTAATGTTATTCAGCATAGCTTAAGCACACTACCATAATAACAATACAAGTATCATCTACAATTTTGCATGAAATCACCATTAAAGATCCACTATTCTAACTTTGTTTTCATGATTTTTTTTTGACATGCCATTTTGTTGGTTTCTGTGAAGCCTCAAATGAATCATGTTTTCTCATCATCAGTTAAAAGTATTTTTTGTTTCAAAACATCAAAGCGTCTCTTACATTTGTTGTGACATAAAGAACCTTTTCTCTCTCTCTTTTTTTTACCATAGCACAATAAGATCCTTAGGTACGAGGGTAAGTCTCAGCTCCATCTGCATTTTGAAGAAAAAAAAAAAAAAAAGGCCTTGTGTAATTAGTCGTGCACTATAAATCAAGAAGTGAATCTATTTTACCATGCCCTAATTGAAAGTGCTCCCTCTTTTTTTTCAGGCGTTGTAGACGGACACGGAGCTCCATCGGATGGTGATAAATGTGGAATCCAGCACAAACAGTTTGAACCAGTCAGGCCGTGATTGATCAGCGCCCTCTGGGATGTCAGGTGGATCTTTCTCCTTCAAACCAGAAGATAAAAGCCTTAACGACTCTCTAGTTTTGTCTTACCTCCCAATTGCGTGTTTGTGTATATGTGTGTGTGTGTGTGTGTGTGTCTCTTTCTTCGACTCAGTGTTTTATTATTTTGCAGGCTTTGACCTTGAAGGTTCAGTGTGTGTCTGTGCTGTGATGTCTCAGTGATTTCTCTTTTTAAGACGCAAAATGTTCCTTTTACGCACCATTGATGCCGCTGTACACACAGTGCATAAATGCTTCATAGAAAGGGCTATTTGCATGAAAGTTTAGTTGATTTATGACTGGATTCTATAGCATTTTCTATAATCGCCCGGCACATTTTTGCGGGGGCTTAGTAGTGGCCGTAGTGATGCCACAGTACAGTGCTGTACCCGCACTTCAAAGCGCATTTTGTTCACACGCACCCTCACAAAAACACAGGGTGACTTCACTCACTTGCAGTGGCAAAGGTGCACCAACTGGGTTGTTTTGTTCTCATCTTGTGTTTTTTTTGTCCTCTCTCTTTCTTTCAGTTTTCCCACCTCTTCATCATCCTCAATCGTTTTCTCAAAGCATTTGCTCCGGAGATTTACACTTGCAGTTGATAGAAAAAAGAAGAAGAAGAAGAAAAAAAAAAAATCAAACAGCAGAGTGAGCTCTGCTGGTAATTCAGGTTTGGTGTGTGGTATTTCATTGAGGTCCTCTCTGATTGTCCTGCAGTTGCGATGAATGTGACTCTTGGAAGCGAAAGGTGTATCAGTTGGGATCACTCGGCATCTGGCCCAACGCTCTTGTGTCACAGTGACCCTCCTGCCGGGGGGGGAGCAGCGAGGGCCGCAGCAGGGGGTCTCCCCTGGAAAGCAACATAAATTTCAGAGAGAGAATCAATAGACTGTGAGAATTGTGAGAGCTGCATTGGTTTGGACTCTGTGACTGTGATCCAGGTGCTTTTTTGCTGTACAAATATTTGAGGATGCATATGTTGATTTTTAACCAAATAAAAAAAAAGAGCACCTATAATCACATTTTGAGATACCCTCCAAAACAAAAAAAAAAACATATTAGTGAAACCTATTCTCCCACGGGATGTAAATACAGCCGTTGCTCTCCGTATAGGACGCTCTGTGGGGTGTAGACTTCAAAGCAAACCAGGGGAATACTCCAGAACAACTGCTGGCAGTTTCAAATCAGCGTCCCGGCTGTCGGCAGCGTAACCTTCCACCTGTATCTTGCATGAGATAACTGGAGAAGAAAATGTCCAATTTGAAACAGCATGTGTCAAGAAGCGGGGAGATTATTTGTTCAATTTGGAATCTAAATACATTCATTTATGTTTGCAGCAAATGACCTGGAGAAATAGAAGTTGTATATAGTGTGTGGGGGGGGGAGTTCAGTCCATACACTGGAATTCACTTGAGGAAAGGACAATAACAGCTGATCAGGCTTCAAAAGAACCATCATTTGCCACTTGGGCAAGTGAAAATTAACACACAAGAGTCGAAAGGCCACAAAACACATCAACAATTTTTCCCTATTTTATTTTTTATTTTTTTGAAAAGCACAACAAGACAGTAAATCCTTTCTTTTTTTCACTTTGGACAAACACACGTCTGCTGCATTTGTTAGTTTTGGTTCTCAAAACCAGAAAGATGAATTAATTGTGAAGCAAACAAAGAGACGGGAAGATAGCCTTAAGCCTATTGAGCAGGAACATGCGGTGAGTGTGCCATTGTGTCTTTGATGGAATCGGCCTGTGGTGCATTGTGGGTAGTGGCGTGCTCTCTGGCCGCAGCAGGGTACTGGCGGCTGTGTCCACTTTTCAGGTGCTGTCACCCTCCCCTCGGTCATATTAATTAAAGGATAAAAACGAAAAGAGGAGAAGAAAAAACAAGGTTTAATCCCTCAGCTTTTATGGAGCTGGAACACTTCTGAAGTCTCCACGTTTTTGAACAAAACTGCAAAGACACACAATGACACACAGTCTAAATGTAGAGTAAATGCGTGTCCAACATTGCTTCATTTAGTTAGTTTCCTTAGCATTGGAGTTGGGTCTAATGCTTTGGGTATCTTTTCACATGCTGCTCACAGTCGCACCATTTTAGCTCTGCCAAAGTTGTCACATGCAGCCATTGTCATTAAAGATGAGGTGTGTAACTTTAATAAAAAAAAAAAAGTTTTTTACATATCTATTAAAACTGTCACTATTTTGTGACAAAATTGTATGAGAGGTAATCTGTGTAAAAAAAAAAAAAGAGCTGTGCCTCATCTGTGTGGTCCTACTGCCATGTGCAGAAACACACCACTCCCAATCAGAAATAACCAGTCAGAGCTAGGAGGAAAGGTTTTAGCACTGTCAATCATGTTTGTGTATGCAATGCAGCTGTGCTAATAGCAGAGAAACAATTTAACTTTAGAGGAAAACTGTTTATTTGCTGTCATTGGTGCCATGCTAACTAGCCTGTTTATTCATGGCCAGCCCCATTGTGGGAAAACAGCTGGAGTTTTGCAGAGAGCTTAGAGGAGGGCGTGTGTAGTGCATAGATGATGGTGATTGCCAGGGGACCCTCCCCCTGACTGGTTGTTTCTGATAGAATGATGTATTTCTACAGATGGCAGTAGGACCTCAGGGGGGCGCAGAGGAGCTCTACTTT